>NC_090402.1:57770598-58389848 GCF_036365525.1 Heterodontus francisci
TGTGGATCTGATGGTACAGAGTGCACCGTGTGGAACTGATGGTACAGAGTGCAATGTGTGGATCTGATGGTACAGAGTGCAATGTGTGGATCTGATGGTACAGAGTGCACCGTGTGGAACTGATGGTACAGAGTGCAATGTGTGGATCTGATGGTACAGAGTGCACTGTGTGGAACTGATGGTACAGAGTGCAATGTGTGGAACTGATGGTACAGAGTGCAATGTGTGGATCTGATGGTACAGTGTGCAATGTGTGGATCTGATGGTACAGAGTGCACCGTGTGGAACTGATGGTACAGAGTGCACTGTGTGGAACTGATGGTACAGAGTGCAATTTGTGGATCTGATGGTACAGAGTGCACCGTGTGGAACTGATGGTACAGAGTGCAATGTGTGGATCTGATGGTACAGAGTGCACCGTGTGGAACTGATGGTACAGAGTGCAATGTGTGGATCTGATGGTACAGAGTGCAATGTGTGGATCTGATGGTACAGAGTGCACCGTGTGGAACTGATGGTACAGAGTGCACCGTGTGGATCTGATGGTACAGTGTGCACTGTGTGGATCTGATGGTACAGAGTGCTCTGTGTGGAACTGATGGTACAGAGTGCACTGTGTGGAACTGATGGTCCAGAGTGCACTGTGTGGAACTGATGGTACAGTGTTCAATGTGTGAATCTGATGGTACAGAGTGCAATGTGTGGATCTGATGTTGCAGAGTGCACTGTGTGGAACTGATGGTACAGTGTGCACTGTGTGGAACTGATGGTACAGAGTGCAATGTGTGGATCTGATGGTACAGTGTGCAATGTGTGGATCTGATGGTACAGTGTGCAATGTGTGGATCTGATGTTGCAGAGTGCACTGTGTGGAACTGATGGTACAGTGTGCACTGTGTGGAACTGATGGTACAGTGTGCACTGTGTGGAACTGATGGTACAGAGTGCACTGTGTGGAACTGATGGTACAGTGTGCACTGTGTGGATCTGATGGTACAGAGTGCACTGTGTGGAACTGATCGTACAGAGTGCACTGTGTGGAACTGATCGCACAGAGTGCACTGTGTGGAACTGATGGTACAGAGTGCACTGTTTGGAACTGATGGTACAGTGTTCAATGTGTGAATCTGATGGTACAGTGTGCACCGTATGGAACTGATGGTACAGAGTGCACTGTGTGGATCTGATGGTACAGTGTGCACTGTGTGGATCTGATGGTACAGTGTGCACTGTGTGGATCTGATGGTACAGAGTGCACTGTGTGGATCTGATGGTACAGAGTGCCCTGTGTGGAACTGATGGTACAGAGTGCACTGTGTGGAACTGATGGTACAGAGTGCACTGTGTGGAACTGATGGTACAGTGTTCAATGTGTGAATCTCATGGTACAGAGTGCAATGTGTGGATCTGATGGTACAGAGTGCAATGTGTGGATCTGATGGTACAGAGTGCAATGTGTGGATCTGATGGTACAGTGTGCAATGTGTGGATCTGATGTTGCAGAGTGCACTGTGTGGAACTGATGGTACAGTGTGCACTGTGTGGAACTGATGGTACAGTGTGCACTGTGTGGAACTGATGGTACAGTGTGCACTGTGTGGTACTGATGGTACAGTGTGCACTGTGTGCGACTGATGGTACATTGTGCACTGTGTGGATCTGATGGTACAGAGTGCACTGTGTGGATCTGATGGTACAGAGTGCACTGTGTGGAACTGATGGTACAGTGTGCACTGTGTGGATCTGATGGTACAGAGTGCAATGTGTGGAACTGATGGTACAGAGTGCAATGTGTGGAACTGATGGTACAGTGTGCAATGTGTGGAACTGATGGTACAGTGTGCACTGTGTGGAACTGATGGTACAGTGTGCACTGTGTGGAACTGATGGTACAGTGTGCACTGTGTGGAACTGATGGTACAGTGTGCACCGTGTGGAACTGATGGTACAGTGTGCAATGTGTGGATCTGATGGTGCAGCGTGCACTGTGTGGAACTGATGGTACAGTGAGCAATGTGTGGATCTGATGGTGCAGCGTGCACTGTGTGGAACTGATGGTAAACCGTGCACTGTGTGGAACTGATGGGACAGTGTGCAATGTGTGGATCTGATGGTGCAGCGTGCACTGTGTGGAACTGATGGTAAAGCGTGCACTGTGTGGAACTGATGGGACAGTGTGCACTGTGTGGACCTGATGGGACAGTGTGCACTGTGTGGAACTGATGGGACAGTGTGCACTGTGTGGAACTGTTGGGACAGTGTGCACTGTGTGGAACTGTTGGGACAGTGTGCACTGTGTGGAACTGTTGGGACAGTGTGCACTGTGTGGAACTGTTGGGACAGTGTGCACTGTGTGGAACTGTTGGGACAGTGTGCACTGTGTGGAACTGATGGTAAAGTGTGCACTGTGTGGAACTGACGGTACAGTTTGCACTGTGTGGAACTGCTGGTACAGTGCAAAATGTGTGGAACTGATGGTCCAGTGTGCACTATGTGGAACTGATGGTACAGTGTGCACTGTGTGGAACTGATGGGAAGGAGTGCAATGTGTGGAACTAATGGTACAGTGTGCACTGTGTGGATCTGATGGTACAGTGTGCAATTTGTGGATCTGATGGTACAGTGTGCACTGTGTGGAACTGATGTTACAGTGTGCACTGTGTGGAACTGATGTTACAGTGTGCACTGTGTGGAACTGACGGAACAGTGTGCACTGTGTGGAACTGACGGAACAGTGTGCACTGTGTGGAACTGACGGTGCAGTGTGCACTGTGTGGAACTGACGGTACAGTGTGCACTGTGTGGAACTGACGGGACAGTGTGCACTGTGTGGAACTGACGGTACAGTGTGCACCGTGTGGAACTGCTGGTACAGTGCAAAATGTGTGGAACTGATGGTCCAGTGTGCACTATGTGGAACTGATGGTACAGTGTGCACTGTGTGGAACTGATGGGAAGGAGTGCACTGTGTGGATCTAATGGTACACTGTGCACTGTGTGGAAGGGATGGTGAGGAGTGCAATGTGTGGAACTAATGGTACAGTGTGCACTGTGTGGAACTGACGGTACAGTGTGCACCGTGTGGAACTGCTGGTACAGTGCAAAATGTGTGGAACTGATGGTCCAGTGTGCACTGTGTGGAACTGATGTTACAGTGTGCAATGTGTGGATCTGATGGTACAGTGTGCAATGTGTGGAACTGATGTTACAGTGTGCACTGTGTGGAACTGATGGTACAGTGTGCACTGTATGGATCTGATGGTACAGTGTGCACTGTATGGATCTGATGGTACAGTGTGCAATGTGTGGATCTAATGGTACAGTGTGCAATGTGTGGAACTGATGGTACAGTGTGCAATGTGTGGAACTGATGGTACAGTGTGCACTGTATGGATCTGATGGTACAGTGTGCACTGTATGGATCTGATGGTACAGTGTGCACTGTGTGGAAATGATGGTACTGTGTGCACTGTGTGCAACTGATGGTACAGTGTGCACTGTGTGGATCTGATGGTCCAGTGTACACTGTGTGGATCTGATGGTCCAGTGTGCACTGTTTGGAACTGATGGTACAGTGTGCACCTAGTGGAACTGATGGTACAGTGTGCACTGTGTGGAAATGATGGTACAGAGTGCACTGTGTGGATCTGATGTTACAGAGTGCACTGTGTGGATCTGATGTTACAGAGTGCACTGTGTGGATCTGATGGTACAGTGTGCACTGTGTGGAACTGATGGTACAGTGTGCACTGTGTGGAACTGATGGTACAGTGTGCACTGTGTGGAACTGATGGTACAGTGTGCACTGTGTGGATCTGATGGTACAGTGTGCACTGTGTGGATCTGATGGTGCAGTGTGCAATGTGTGGATCTGATGGTACAGTGTGCAATGTGTGGATCTGTTGGTACAGTGTGCAATGTGTGGAACTGATGTTACAGTGTGCACTGTGTGGAAATGATGGTACAGTGTGCAATGTGTGGATCTGATGGTACAGTGTGCAATGTGTGGATCTGATGGTACAGTGTTCACTGTGTGGATCTGATGGTCCAGTGTACACTGTGTGGATCTGATGGTCCAGTGTGCACTGTTTGGATCTGATGGTCCAGTGTGCACTGTTTGGAACTGATGGTACAGTGTGCACCTAGTGGAACTGATGGTACAGTGTGCACTGTGTGGAAATGATGGTACAGTGTGCACTGTGTGGATCTGATGTAACAGAGTGCACTGTGTGGATCTGATGTAACAGAGTGCACTGTGTGGATCTGATGGTACAGTGTGCACTGTGTGGAACTGATGGTACAGAGTGCACTGTGTGGAACTGATGGTACAGAGTGCACTGTGTGGAACTGATGGTACAGAGTGCACTGTGTGGAACTGATGGTACAGTGTGCACTGTGTGGAACTGATGGTACAGTGTGCACTGTGTGGAACTGATGGTACAGTGTGCACTGTGTGGAACTGATGGTACTGTGTGGATCTGATGGTACAGAGTGCAATGTGTGGATCTGATGGTACAGAGTGCAATGTGTGGATCTGATGGTACATAGTGCAATGTGTGGAACTGATGGTCCAGTGTGCATTGTGTGGAACTGATGGTCCAGTGTGCACTGTGTGGAACTGATGGTCTAGTGTGCACTGTGTGGATCTGATGGTACAGTGTGCACTGTGTGGAAATGATAGTCCAGTTTGCACTGTGTGGATCTGATGGTACAGTGTGCACTGTGTGGATCTGATGGTACAGAGTGCAATGTGTGGAACTGATGTTACAGTGTGCACTGTGTGGAACTGATGTTACAGTGTGCACTGTGTGGAACTGACGGAACAGTGTGCACTGTGTGGAACTGACGGTGCAGTGTGCACTGTGTGGAACTGACGGTGCAGTGTGCACTGTGTGGAACTGACGGTACAGTGTGCACTGTGTGGAACTGACGGGACAGTGTGCACTGTGTGGAACTGACGGTACAGTGTGCACCGTGTGGAACTGCTGGTACAGTGCAAAATGTGTGGAACTGCTGGTACAGTGCAAAATGTGTGGAACTGATGGTCCAGTGTGCACTATGTGGAACTGATGGTACAGTGTGTACTGTGTGGAACTGATGGGAAGGAGTGCACTGTGTGGAACTAATGGTACACTGTGCACTGTGTGGAAGGGATGGTGAGGAGTGCAATGTGTGGAACTAATGGTACAGTGTGCACTGTGTGGAACTGACGGTACAGTGTGCACCGTGTGGAACTGCTGGTACAGTGCAAAATGTGTGGAACTGATGGTCCAGTGTGCACTGTGTGGAACTGATGTTACAGTGTGCAATGTGTGGATCTGATGGTACAGTGTGCAATGTGTGGAACTGATGTTACAGTGTGCACTGTGTGGAACTGATGGTACAGTGTGCACTGTATGGATCTGATGGTACAGTGTGCACTGTATGGATCTGATGGTACAGTGTGCAATGTGTGGATCTAATGGTACAGTGTGCAATGTGTGGAACTGATGGTACAGTGTGCAATGTGTGGAACTGATGGTACAGTGTGCACTGTATGGATCTGATGGTACAGTGTGCACTGTATGGATCTGATGGTACAGTGTGCACTGTGTGGAAATGATGGTACTGTGTGCACTGTGTGCAACTGATGGTACAGTGTGCACTGTGTGGATCTGATGGTCCAGTGTACACTGTGTGGATCTGATGGTCCAGTGTGCACTGTTTGGAACTGATGGTACAGTGTGCACCTAGTGGAACTGATGGTACAGTGTGCACTGTGTGGAAATGATGGTACAGAGTGCACTGTGTGGATCTGATGTTACAGAGTGCACTGTGTGGATCTGATGTTACAGAGTGCACTGTGTGGATCTGATGTTACAGAGTGCACTGTGTGGATCTGATGGTACAGTGTGCACTGTGTGGAACTGATGGTACAGTGTGCACTGTGTGGAACTGATGGTACAGTGTGCACTGTGTGGATCTGATGGTACAGTGTGCACTGTGTGGATCTGATGGTGCAGTGTGCAATGTGTGGATCTGATGGTACAGTGTGCAATGTGTGGATCTGTTGGTACAGTGTGCAATGTGTGGAACTGATGTTACAGTGTGCACTGTGTGGAAATGATGGTACAGTGTGCAATGTGTGGATCTGATGGTACAGTGTGCAATGTGTGGATCTGATGGTACAGTGTTCACTGTGTGGATCTGATGGTCCAGTGTACACTGTGTGGATCTGATGGTCCAGTGTGCACTGTTTGGATCTGATGGTCCAGTGTGCACTGTTTGGAACTGATGGTACAGTGTGCACCTAGTGGAACTGATGGTACAGTGTGCACTGTGTGGATCTGATGTAACAGAGTGCACTGTGTGGATCTGATGGTACAGTGTGCACTGTGTGGATCTGATGGTACAGAGTGCAATGTGTGGAACTGATGTTACAGTGTGCACTGTGTGGAACTGATGTTACAGTGTGCACTGTGTGGAACTGACGGAACAGTGTGCACTGTGTGGAACTGACGGAACAGTGTGCACTGTGTGGAACTGACGGTGCAGTGTGCACTGTGTGGAACTGACGGTACAGTGTGCACTGTGTGGAACTGACGGGACAGTGTGCACTGTGTGGAACTGACGGTACAGTGTGCACCGTGTGGAACTGCTGGTACAGTGCAAAATGTGTGGAACTGATGGTCCAGTGTGCACTATGTGGAACTGATGGTACAGTGTGCACTGTGTGGAACTGATGGGAAGGAGTGCACTGTGTGGAACTAATGGTACACTGTGCACTGTGTGGAAGGGATGGTGAGGAGTGCAATGTGTGGAACTAATGGTACAGTGTGCACTGTGTGGAACTGACGGTACAGTGTGCACCGTGTGGAACTGCTGGTACAGTGCAAAATGTGTGGAACTGATGGTCCAGTGTGCACTGTGTGGAACTGATGTTACAGTGTGCAATGTGTGGATCTGATGGTACAGTGTGCAATGTGTGGAACTGATGTTACAGTGTGCACTGTGTGGAACTGATGGTACAGTGTGCACTGTATGGATCTGATGGTACAGTGTGCACTGTATGGATCTGATGGTACAGTGTGCAATGTGTGGATCTAATGGTACAGTGTGCAATGTGTGGAACTGATGGTACAGTGTGCAATGTGTGGAACTGATGGTACAGTGTGCACTGTATGGATCTGATGGTACAGTGTGCACTGTATGGATCTGATGGTACAGTGTGCACTGTGTGGAAATGATGGTACTGTGTGCACTGTGTGCAACTGATGGTACAGTGTGCACTGTGTGGATCTGATGGTCCAGTGTACACTGTGTGGATCTGATGGTCCAGTGTGCACTGTTTGGAACTGATGGTACAGTGTGCACCTAGTGGAACTGATGGTACAGTGTGCACTGTGTGGAAATGATGGTACAGAGTGCACTGTGTGGATCTGATGTTACAGAGTGCACTGTGTGGATCTGATGTTACAGAGTGCACTGTGTGGATCTGATGTTACAGAGTGCACTGTGTGGATCTGATGGTACAGTGTGCACTGTGTGGAACTGATGGTACAGTGTGCACTGTGTGGAACTGATGGTACAGTGTGCACTGTGTGGATCTGATGGTACAGTGTGCACTGTGTGGATCTGATGGTGCAGTGTGCAATGTGTGGATCTGATGGTACAGTGTGCAATGTGTGGATCTGTTGGTACAGTGTGCAATGTGTGGGACTGATGTTACAGTGTGCACTGTGTGGAAATGATGGTACAGTGTGCAATGTGTGGATCTGATGGTACAGTGTGCAATGTGTGGATCTGATGGTACAGTGTTCACTGTGTGGATCTGATGGTCCAGTGTACACTGTGTGGATCTGATGGTCCAGTGTGCACTGTTTGGATCTGATGGTCCAGTGTGCACTGTTTGGAACTGATGGTACAGTGTGCACCTAGTGGAACTGATGGTACAGTGTGCACTGTGTGGAAATGATGGTACAGTGTGCACTGTGTGGATCTGATGTAACAGAGTGCACTGTGTGGATCTGATGTAACAGAGTGCACTGTGTGGATCTGATGGTACAGTGTGCACTGTGTGGAACTGATGGTACAGAGTGCACTGTGTGGAACTGATGGTACAGAGTGCACTGTGTGGAACTGATGGTACAGAGTGCACTGTGTGGAACTGATGGTACAGTGTGCACTGTGTGGAACTGATGGTACAGTGTGCACTGTGTGGAACTGATGGTACAGTGTGCACTGTGTGGAACTGATGGTACTGTGTGGATCTGATGGTACAGAGTGCAATGTGTGGATCTGATGGTACAGAGTGCAATGTGTGGATCTGATGGTACAGAGTGCAATGTGTGGAACTGATGGTCCAGTGTGCATTGTGTGGAACTGATGGTCCAGTGTGCACTGTGTGGAACTGATGGTCTAGTGTGCACTGTGTGGATCTGATGGTACAGTGTGCACTGTGTGGAAATGATGGTACAGTGTGCACTGTGTGCAACTGATAGTCCAGTTTGCACTGTGTGGATCTGATGGTACAGTGTGCACTGTGTGGATCTGATGGTACAGAGTGCAATGTGTGGAACTGATGGTCCAGTGTGCAATGTGTGGATCTGATGGTACAGAGTGCAATGTGTGGAACTGTTGGTACAGTGTGCACTGTGTGGAACTGTTGGTACAGTGTGCACTGTGTGGAACTGTTGGTACAGTGTGCACTGTGTGGAACTGTTGGTACAGTGTGCACTGTGTGGAACTGTTGGTACAGTGTGCACTGTGTGGAACAGTTGGTGCAGTGTGCACTGTGTGGAACTGATGGGACAGTGTGCAATGTGTGGAACTGATGGGACAGTGTGCAATGTGTGGAACTGATGGGACAGTGTGCAATGTGTGGAACTGATGGGACAGTGTGCACTGTGTGGAACTGATGGTACAGTGTGCACAGTGTGGAACTGATGGTACTGTGTGGAACTGATGGTACTGTGTGGAACTGATGGTACAGTGTGCACAGTGTGGAACTGATGGTACAGTGTGCACAGTGTGGAACTGATGGTAAAGTGTGCACAGTGTGGAACTGATGGTACAGTGTGCACTGTGTGGAACTGATGGTACAGCGTGCACTGTGTGGAACTGATGGTACAGTGTGCACTGTGTGGAACTGATGGTACAGTGTGCAATGTGTGGAACTGATGGTACAGTGTGCACAGTGTGGAACTGATGGTACAGTGTGCACAGTGTGGAACTGATGGTACAGTGTGCACTGTGTGGAACTGATGGTACAGAGTGCAATGTGTGGATCTGATGGCACAGTGTTCAATGTGTGGATCTGATGGTACAGAGTGCACTGTGTGGAACTGATGGTACAGAGTGCACTGTGTGGAACTGATGGTACAGAGTGCAATGTGTGGATGTGATGGTACAGTGTGCAATGTGTGGAACTGATGGCACAGAGTGCAATGTGTGGATCTGATGGCACAGAGTGCAATGTGTGGATCTGATGGTACAGAGTGCAATGTGTGGATCTGATGGCACAGTGTTCAATGTGTGGATCTGATGGCACAGAGTGCAATGTGTGGATCTGATGGCACAGAGTGCAATGTTTGGAACTGATGGCACAGAGTGCAATGTGTGGATCTGATGGCACAGAGTGCACTGTGTGGAACTGATGGTACAGAGTGCAATGTGTGGATCTGATGGCACAGTGTTCAATGTGTGGATCTGATGGCACAGAGTGCAATGTGTGGATCTGATGGTACAGAGTGCAATGTGTGGAACTGATGGTACAGAGTGCAATGTGTGGATCTGATGGCACAGTGTGCAATGTGTGGATCTGATGGTACAGAGTGCAATGTGTGGAACTGATGGCACAGTGTGCAATGTGTGGATCTGATGGCACAGTGTGCAATGTGTGGATCTGATGGTACAGAGTGCAATGTGTGGAACTGATGGTACAGAGTGCAATGTGTGGATCTGATGGCACAGTGTGCAATGTGTGGATCTGATGGTACAGAGTGCAATGTGTGGAACTGATGCTACAGTGTGCAATGTGTGGATCTGATGGCACAGTGTTCAATGTGTGGATCTGATGGCACAGAGTGCAATGTGTGGAACTGATGGTACAGTGTGCAATGTGTGGATCTGATGGCACAGTGTTCAATGTGTGGATCTGATGGCACAGAGTGCAATGTGTGGATCTGATGGTACAGAGTGCAATGTGTGGATCTGATGGTACAGAGTGCACCGTGTGGAACTGATGGTACAGAGTGCAATGTGTGGATCTGATGGTACAGAGTGCAATGTGTGGATCTGATGGTACAGAGTGCACCGTGTGGATCTGATGGTACAGAGTGCAATGTGTGGATCTGATGGTACAGAGTGCACTGTGTGGAACTGATGGTACAGAGTGCAATGTGTGGATCTGATGGTACAGAGTGCACCGTGTGGAACTGATGGTACAGAGTGCAATGTGTGGATCTGATGGTACAGAGTGCACCGTGTGGAACTGATGGTACAGAGTGCAATGTGTGGATCTGATGGTACAGAGTGCAATGTGTGGATCTGATGGTACAGAGTGCACCGTGTGGAACTGATGGTACAGAGTGCAATGTGTGGATCTGATGGTACAGAGTGCAATGTGTGGATCTGATGGTACAGAGTGCACTGTGTGGAACTGATGGTACAGAGTGCACTGTGTGGAACTGATGGTACAGAGTGCACTGTGTGGAACTGATGGTACAGAGTGCACTGTGTGGAACTGATGGTACAGAGTGCACTGTGTGGAACTGATGGTACAGTGTTCATTGTGTGAATCTGATGGTACAGAGTGCAATGTGTGGATCTGATGGTACAGAGTGCAATGTGTGGATCTGATGGCACAGAGTGCAATGTGTGGATCTGATGGTACAGTGTGCACTGTGTGGATCTGATGGTACAGTGTGCACTGTGTGGATCTGATGGTACAGAGTGCACTGTGTGGATCTGATGGTACAGAGTGCACTGTGTTGAACTGATGGTACAGAGTGCACTGTGTGGAACTGATGGTACAGCGTGCACAGTGTGGAACTGATGGTACAGCGTGCACTGTGTGGAACTGATGGTACAGTGTGCACAGTGTGGAACTGATGGTACAGTGTGCACTGTGTGGAACTGATGGTACAGTGTGCAATGTGTGGAACTGATGGTACAGTGTGCACTGTGTGGAACTGATGGTACAGTGTGCACTGTGTGGAACTGATGGTACAGTGTGCAATGTGTGGAACTGATGTTACAGTGTGCAATGTGTGGAAATGATGGTACAGTGTTCAATGTGTGGAACTGATGGGACAGTGTGCAATGTGTGGAACTGATGGTACAGTGTGCACTGTATGGATCTGATGGTACAGTGTGCACTGTATGGATCTGATGGTACAGTGTGCACTGTATGGATCTGATGGTACAGTGTGCACTGTGTGGAAATGATGGTACAGTGTGCACTGTGTGCAACTGATGGTAAAGTGTGCAATGTGTGGATCTGATGGTACAGTGTTCACTGTGTGGATCTGATGGTCCAGTGTACACTGTGTGGATCTGATGGTCCAGGGTGCACTGTTTGGAACTGATGGTACAGTGTGCACCGAGTGGAACTGATGGTACAGTATGCACCGTGTGGAAATGATGGTACAGTGTGCACTGTGTGGATCTGATGGTACAGAGTGCACTGTGTGGATCTGATGTTACAGAGTGCACTGTGTGGATCTGATGGTACAGTGTGCACTGTGTGGAACTGATGGTACAGTGTGCACTGTGTGGAACTGTTGGTACAGTGTGCACTGTGTGGAACTGTTGGTACAGTGTGCACTGTGTGGAACTGTTGGTACAGTGTGCACTGTGTGGAACTGTTGGTACAGGGTGCACTGTGTGGAACTGTTGGTACAGTGTGCACTGTGTGGAACAGTTGGTGCAGTGTGCACTGTGTGGAACAGTTGGTGCAGTGTGCAATGTGTGGAACTG
Source organism: Heterodontus francisci (assembly GCF_036365525.1). Taxonomy (NCBI): domain Eukaryota; kingdom Metazoa; phylum Chordata; class Chondrichthyes; order Heterodontiformes; family Heterodontidae; genus Heterodontus; species Heterodontus francisci. The sequence goes on from NC_090402.1 coordinate 57,782,557, forward strand.
ATGGGACAGTGTGCAATGTGTGGAACTGATGGGACAGTGTGCACTGTGTGGAACTGATGGTACAGTGTGCACAGTGTGGAACTGATGGTACTGTGTGGAACTGATGGTACTGTGTGGAACTGATGGTACAGTGTGCACAGTGTGGAACTGATGGTACAGTGTGCACAGTGTGGAACTGATGGTAAAGTGTGCACAGTGTGGAACTGATGGTACAGTGTGCACAGTGTGGAACTGATGGTACAGTGTGCACTGTGTGGAACTGATGGTACAGCGTGCACTGTGTGGAACTGATGGTACAGTGTGCACTGTGTGGAACTGATGGTACAGTGTGCAATGTGTGGAACTGATGGTACAGTGTGCACAGTGTGGAACTGATGGTACAGTGTGCACAGTGTGGAACTGATGGTACAGTGTGCACTGTGTGGAACTGATGGTACAGAGTGCAATGTGTGGATCTGATGGCACAGTGTTCAATGTGTGGATCTGATGGTACAGAGTGCACTGTGTGGAACTGATGGTACAGAGTGCACTGTGTGGAACTGATGGTACAGAGTGCAATGTGTGGATGTGATGGTACAGTGTGCAATGTGTGGATCTGATGGCACAGAGTGCAATGTGTGGATCTGATGGCACAGAGTGCAATGTGTGGATCTGATGGTACAGAGTGCAATGTGTGGATCTGATGGCACAGTGTTCAATGTGTGGATCTGATGGCACAGAGTGCAATGTGTGGATCTGATGGCACAGAGTGCAATGTTTGGAACTGATGGCACAGAGTGCAATGTGTGGATCTGATGGCACAGAGTGCACTGTGTGGAACTGATGGTACAGAGTGCAATGTGTGGATCTGATGGCACAGTGTTCAATGTGTGGATCTGATGGCACAGAGTGCAATGTGTGGATCTGATGGTACAGAGTGCAATGTGTGGAACTGATGGTACAGAGTGCAATGTGTGGATCTGATGGCACAGTGTGCAATGTGTGGATCTGATGGTACAGAGTGCAATGTGTGGAACTGATGGTACAGTGTGCAATGTGTGGATCTGATGGCACAGTGTGCAATGTGTGGATCTGATGGTACAGAGTGCAATGTGTGGAACTGATGGTACAGAGTGCAATGTGTGGATCTGATGGCACAGTGTGCAATGTGTGGATCTGATGGTACAGAGTGCAATGTGTGGAACTGATGCTACAGTGTGCAATGTGTGGATCTGGTGGCACAGTGTTCAATGTGTGGATCTGATGGCACAGAGTGCAATGTGTGGAACTGATGGTACAGTGTGCAATGTGTGGATCTGATGGCACAGTGTTCAATGTGTGGATCTGATGGCACAGAGTGCAATGTGTGGATCTGATGGTACAGAGTGCAATGTGTGGATCTGATGGTACAGAGTGCACCGTGTGGAACTGATGGTACAGAGTGCAATGTGTGGATCTGATGGTACAGAGTGCAATGTGTGGATCTGATGGTACAGAGTGCACCGTGTGGATCTGATGGTACAGAGTGCAATGTGTGGATCTGATGGTACAGAGTGCACCGTGTGGAACTGATGGTACAGAGTGCAATGTGTGGATCTGATGGTACAGAGTGCAATGTGTGGATCTGATGGTACAGAGTGCACCGTGTGGAACTGATGGTACAGAGTGCAATGTGTGGATCTGATGGTACAGAGTGCAATGTGTGGATCTGATGGTACAGAGTGCAATGTGTGGATCTGATGGTACAGAGTGCACCGTGTGGAACTGATGGTACAGAGTGCAATGTGTGGATCTGATGGTACAGAGTGCAATGTGTGGATCTGATGGTACAGAGTGCACTGTGTGGAACTGATGGTACAGAGTGCACTGTGTGGAACTGATGGTACAGAGTGCACTGTGTGGAACTGATGGTACAGAGTGCACTGTGTGGAACTGATGGTACAGAGTGCACTGTGTGGAACTGATGGTACAGTGTTCATTGTGTGAATCTGATGGTACAGAGTGCAATGTGTGGATCTGATGGTACAGAGTGCAATGTGTGGATCTGATGGCACAGAGTGCAATGTGTGGATCTGATGGTACAGTGTGCACTGTGTGGATCTGATGGTACAGTGTGCACTGTGTGGATCTGATGGTACAGAGTGCACTGTGTGGATCTGATGGTACAGAGTGCACTGTGTTGAACTGATGGTACAGAGTGCACTGTGTGGAACTGATGGTACAGAGTGCACAGTGTGGAACTGATGCTACAGTGTTCAATGTGTGAATCTCATGGTACAGAGTGCAATGTGTGGATCTGATGGTACAGAGTGCAATGTGTGGATCTGATGGTACAGAGTGCAATGTGTGGATCTGATGGTACAGTGTGCAATGTGTGGATCTGATGTTGCAGAGTGCACTGTGTGGAACTGATGGTACAGTGTGCACTGTGTGGAGCTGATGGTACAGTGTGCACTGTGTGGAACTGATGGTACAGTGTGCACTGTGTAGAACTGATGGTACAGTGTGCACTGTGTGGATCTGATGGTACAGTGTGCACTGTGTGGATCTGATGGTACAGAGTGCACTGTGTGGATCTGATGGTACAGAGTGCACTGTGTTGAACTGATAGTACAGAGTGCACTGTGTGGAACTGATGCTACAGTGTTCAATGTGTGAATCTCATGGTACAGAGTGCAATGTGTGGATCTGATGGTACAGAGTGCAATGTGTGGATCTGATGGTACAGAGTGCAATGTGTGGATCTGATGGTACAGTGTGCAATGTGTGGATCTGATGTTGCAGAGTGCACTGTGTGGAACTGATGGTACAGTGTGCACTGTGTGGAGCTGATGGTACAGTGTGCACTGTGTGGAACTGATGGTACAGTGTGCACTGTGTAGAACTGATGGTACAGTGTGCACTGTGTGGAACTGATGGTACAGTGTGCACTGTGTGGCACTGATGGTACAGTGTGCACTGTGTGCGACTGATGGTACATTGTGCACTGTGTGGATCTGATGGTACAGAGTGCACTGTGTGGATCTGATGGTACAGAGTGCACTGTGTGGAACTGATGGTACAGTGTGCACTGTGTGGATCTGATGATACAGAGTGCAATGTGTGGAACTGATGGTACAGAGTGCAATGTGTGGAACTGATGGTACAGTGTGCAATGTGTGGAACTGATGGTACAGTGTGCACTGTGTGGAACTGATGGTACAGTGTGCACTGTGTGGAACTGATGGTACAGTGTGCACTGTGTGGAACTGATGGTACAGTGTGCACTGTGTGGAACTGATGGTAGAGTGTGCACCGTGTGGAACTGATGGTACAGTGTGCAATGTGTGGATCTGATGGTGCAGCGTGCACTGTGTGGAACTGATGGTACAGTGAGCAATGTGTGGATCTGATGGTGCAGCGTGCACTGTGTGGAACTGATGGTAAAGCGTGCACTGTGTGGAACTGATGGGGCAGTGTGCAATGTGTGGATCTGATGGTGCAGCGTGCACTGTGTGGAACTGATGGTAAAGCGTGCACTGTGTGGAACTGATGGGACAGTGTGCACTGTGTGGAACTGATGGGACAGTGTGCACTGTGTGGAACTGTTGGGACAGTGTGCACTGTGTGGAACTGTTGGGACAGTGTGCACTGTGTGGAACTGTTGGGACAGTGTGCACTGTGTGGAACTGATGGTACAGTGTGCACTGTGTGGAACTGATGGTAAAGTGTGCACTGTGTGGAACTGATGGTACAGTGAGCAATGTGTGGATCTGATGGTACAGTGTGCAATGTGTGGATCTGATGTTGCAGAGTGCACTGTGTGGAACTGATGGTACAGAGTGCACTGTGTGGAACTGATGGTACAGTGTGCACTGTGTGGAACTGATGGTACAGTGTGCACTGTGTGGAACTGATGGTACAGTGTGCACTGTGTGGATCTGATGGGACAGAGTGCACTGTGTGGATCTGATGGTACAGAGTGCACTGTGTGGAACTGATGGTACAGTGTGCACTGTGTGGATCTGATGATACAGAGTGCAATGTGTGGAACTGATGGTACAGTGTGCACTGTGTGGAACTGATGGTACAGTGTGCACTGTGTGGAACTGATGGTACAGTGTGCACTGTGTGGAACTGATGGTACAGAGTGCACTGTGTGGATCTGATGGTACAGAGTGCAATGTGTGGATCTGATGGTACAGAGTGCACTGTGTGGATCTGATGGTACAGAGTGCAATGTGTGGATCTGATGGTACAGAGTGCAATGTGTGGATCTGATGGCACAGAGTGCAATGTGTGGATCTGATGGTACAGAGTGCACCGTGTGGATCTGATGGTACAGAGTGCAATGTGTGGATCTGATGGTACAGAGTGCACTGTGTGGAACTGATGGTACAGAGTGCAATGCATGGATCTGATGGTACAGAATGCACCGTGTGGAACTGATGGTACAGAGTGCAATGTGTGGATCTGATGGTACAGAGTGCAATGTGTGGATCTGATGGTACAGAGTGCACCGTGTGGAACTGATGGTACAGAGTGCAATGTGTGGATCTGATGGTACAGAGTGCAATGTGTGGATCTGATGGTACAGAGTGCACCGTGTGGAACTGATGGTACAGAGTGCAATGTGTGGATCTGATGGTACAGAGTGCACTGTGTGGAACTGATGGTACAGAGTGCACTGTGTGGAACTGATGGTACAGAGTGCACTGTGTGGAACTGATGGTACAGAGTGCACTGTGTGGAACTGATGGTACAGAGTGCACTGTGTGGAACTGATGGTACAGTGTTCATTGTGTGAATCTGATGGTACAGAGTGCAATGTGTGGATCTGATGGCACGGAGTGCAATGTGTGGATCTGATGGCACAGAGTGCAATGTGTGGATCTGATGGTACAGTGTGCACTGTGTGGATCTGATGGTACAGTGTGCACTGTGTGGATCTGATGGTACAGAGTGCACTGTGTGGATCTGATGGTACAGAGTGCACTGTGTGGAACTGATGGTACAGAGTGCACTGTGTGGAACTGATGGTACAGAGTGCACTGTGTGGAACTGATGCTACAGTGTTCAATGTGTGAATCTCATGGTACAGAGTGCAATGTGTGGATCTGATGGTACAGAGTGCAATGTGTGGATCTGATGGTACAGAGTGCAATGTGTGGATCTGATGGTACAGAGTGCAATGTGTGGATCTGATGGTACAGAGTGCAATGTGTGGATCTGATGGTACAGAGTGCAATGTGTGGATCTGATGGTACAGTGTGCAATGTGTGGATCTGATGTTGCAGAGTGCACTGTGTGGAACTGATGGTACAGTGTGCACTGTGTGGAACTGATGGTACAGTGTGCACTGTGTAGAACTGATGGTACAGTGTGCACTGTGTGGAACTGATGGTACAGTGTGCACTGTGTGGCACTGATGGTACAGTGTGCACTGTGTGCGACTGATGGTACATTGTGCACTGTGTGGATCTGATGGTACAGAGTGCACTGTGTGGATCTGATGGTACAGAGTGCACTGTGTGGAACTGATGGTACAGTGTGCACTGTGTGGATCTGATGATACAGAGTGCAATGTGTGGAACTGATGGTACAGAGTGCAATGTGTGGAACTGATGGTACAGTGTGCAATGTGTGGAACTGATGGTACAGTGTGCACTGTGTGGAACGGATGGTACAGTGTGCACTGTGTGGAACTGATGGTACAGTGTGCACTGTGTGGAACTGATGGTACAGTGTGCACCGTGTGGAACTGATGGTACAGTGTGCAATGTGTGGATCTGATGGTGCAGCGTGCACTGTGTGGAACTGATGGTACAGTGAGCAATGTGTGGATCTGATGGTGCAGCGTGCACTGTGTGGAACTGATGGTAAAGCGTGCACTGTGTGGAACTGATGGGGCAGTGTGCAATGTGTGGATCTGATGGTGCAGCGTGCACTGTGTGGAACTGATGGTAAAGCGTGCACTGTGTGGAACTGATGGGACAGTGTGCACTGTGTGGAACTGATGGGACAGTGTGCACTGTGTGGAACTGATGGGACAGTGTGCACTGTGTGGAACTGTTGGGACAGTGTGCACTGTGTGGAACTGTTGGGACAGTGTGCACTGTGTGGAACTGATGGGACAGTGTGCACTGTGTGGAACTGTTGGGACAGTGTGCACTGTGTGGAACTGATGGTACAGTGTGCACTGTGTGGAACTGATGGTAAAGTGTGCACTGTGTGGAACTGATGGTACAGTGAGCAATGTGTGGATCTGAAGGTACAGAGTGCCATGTGTGGATCTGATGGTACTGTGTGCAATGTGTGGATCTGATGTTGCAGAGTGCACTGTGTGGAACTGATGGTACAGAGTGCACTGTGTGGAACTGATGGTACAGTGTGCACTGTGTGGAACTGATGGTACAGTGTGCACTGTGTGGAACTGATGGTACAGTGTGCACTGTGTGGATCTGATGGGACAGAGTGCACTGTGTGGATCTGATGGGACAGAGTGCACTGTGTGGAACTGATGGTACAGTGTGCACTGTGTGGATCTGATGATACAGAGTGCAATGTGTGGAACTGATGGTACAGTGTGCACTGTGTGGAACTGATGGTACAGTGTGCACTGTGTGGAACTGATGGTACAGTGTGCACTGTGTGGAACTGATGGTACAGAGTGCACTGTGTGGAACTGATGGTACAGAGTGCACTGTGTGGATCTGATGGTACAGAGTGCAATGTGTGGATCTGATGGTACAGAGTGCACTGTGTGGATCTGATGGTACAGAGTGCAATGTGTGGATCTGATGGTACAGAGTGCACCGTGTGGAACTGATGGTACAGAGTGCAATGTGTGGATCTGATGGTACAGAGTGCACCGTGTTGAACTGATGGTACAGAGTGCACCGTGTGGAACTGATGGTACAGAGTGCAATGTGTGGATCTGATGGTACAGAGTGCACCGTGTGGAACTGATGGTACAGAGTGCAATGTGTGGATCTGATGGTACAGAGTGCAATGTGTGGATCTGATGGTACAGAGTGCAATGTGTGGATCTGATGGTACAGTGTGCACTGTGTGGATCTGATGGTACAGTGTGCACTGTGTGGATCTGATGGTACAGAGTGCACTGTGTGGATCTGATGGTACAGAGTGCACTGTGTGGAACTGATGGTACAGAGTGCACTGTGTGGAACTGATGGTACAGAGTGCACTGTGTGGAACTGATGGTACAGAGTGCACTGTGTGGAACTGATGCTACAGTGTTCAATGTGTGAATCTCATGGTACAGAGTGCAATGTGTGGATCTGATGGTACAGAGTGCAATGTGTGGATCTGATGGTACAGAGTGCAATGTGTGGATCTGATGGTACAGAGTGCAATGTGTGGATCTGATGGTACAGTGTGCAATGTGTGGATCTGATGTTGCAGAGTGCACTGTGTGGAACTGATGGTACAGTGTGCACTGTGTGGAACTGATGGTACAGTGTGCACTGTGTAGAACTGATGGTACAGTGTGCACTGTGTGGAACTGATGGTACAGTGTGCACTGTGTGGCACTGATGGTACAGTGTGCACTGTGTGCGACTGATGGTACATTGTGCACTGTGTGGATCTGATGGTACAGAGTGCACTGTGTGGATCTGATGGTACAGAGTGCACTGTGTGGAACTGATGGTACAGTGTGCACTGTGTGGATCTGATGATACAGAGTGCAATGTGTGGAACTGATGGTACAGAGTGCAATGTGTGGAACTGATGGTACAGTGTGCAATGTGTGGAACTGATGGTACAGTGTGCACTGTGTGGAACGGATGGTACAGTGTGCACTGTGTGGAACTGATGGTACAGTGTGCACTGTGTGGAACTGATGGTACAGTGTGCACTGTGTGGAACTGATGGTACAGTGTGCACTGTGTGGAACTGATGGTACAGTGTGCACCGTGTGGAACTGATGGTACAGTGTGCAATGTGTGGATCTGATGGTGCAGCGTGCACTGTGTGGAACTGATGGTACAGTGAGCAATGTGTGGATCTGATGGTGCAGCGTGCACTGTGTGGAACTGATGGTAAAGCGTGCACTGTGTGGAACTGATGGGGCAGTGTGCAATGTGTGGATCTGATGGTGCAGCGTGCACTGTGTGGAACTGATGGTAAAGCGTGCACTGTGTGGAACTGATGGGACAGTGTGCACTGTGTGGAACTGATGGGACAGTGTGCACTGTGTGGAACTGATGGGACAGTGTGCACTGTGTGGAACTGTTGGGACAGTGTGCACTGTGTGGAACTGTTGGGACAGTGTGCACTGTGTGGAACTGTTGGGACAGTGTGCACTGTGTGGAACTGATGGTACAGTGTGCACTGTGTGGAACTGATGGTAAAGTGTGCACTGTGTGGAACTGATGGTACAGTGAGCAATGTGTGGATCTGAAGGTACAGAGTGCCATGTGTGGATCTGATGGTACAGTGTGCAATGTGTGGATCTGATGTTGCAGAGTGCACTGTGTGGAACTGATGGTACAGAGTGCACTGTGTGGAACTGATGGTACAGTGTGCACTGTGTGGAACTGATGGTACAGTGTGCACTGTGTGGAACTGATGGTACAGTGTGCACTGTGTCGATCTGATGGGACAGAGTGCACTGTGTGGATCTGATGGTACAGAGTGCACTGTGTGGAACTGATGGTACAGTGTGCACTGTGTGGATCTGATGATACAGAGTGCAATGTGTGGAACTGATGGTACAGTGTGCACTGTGTGGAACTGATGGTACAGTGTGCACTGTGTGGAACTGATGGTACAGTGTGCACTGTGTGGAACTGATGGTACAGAGTGCACTGTGTGGAACTGATGGTACAGAGTGCACTGTGTGGATCTGATGGTACAGAGTGCAATGTGTGGATCTGATGGTACAGAGTGCACTGTGTGGATCTGATGGTACAGAGTGCAATGTGTGGATCTGATGGTACAGAGTGCACCGTGTGGAACTGATGGTACAGAGTGCAATGTGTGGATCTGATGGTACAGAGTGCACCGTGTGGAACTGATGGTACAGAGTGCACCGTGTGGAACTGATGGTACAGAGTGCACTGTGTGGAACTGATGGTACAGAGTGCAATGTGTGGATCTGATGGTACAGAGTGCACCGTGTGGAACTGATGGTACAGAGTGCAATGTGTGGATCTGATGGTACAGAGTGCAATGTGTGGATCTGATGGTACAGAGTGCACCGTGTGGAACTGATGGTACAGAGTGCAATGTGTGGATCTGATGGTACAGAGTGCACTGTGTGGAACTGATGGTACAGAGTGCACTGTGTGGAACTGATGGTACAGAGTGCACTGTGTGGAACTGATGGTACAGTGTTCATTGTGTGAATCTGATGGTACAGAGTGCAATGTGTGGATCTGATGGTACAGAGTGCAATGTGTGGATCTGATGGCACAGAGTGCAATGTGTGGATCTGATGGTACAGTGTTCATTGTGTGAATCTGATGGTACAGAGTGCAATGTGTGGATCTGATGGTACAGAGTGCACTGTGTGGAACTGATGGTACAGTGTTCATTGTGTGAATCTGATGGTACAGAGTGCAATGTGTGGATCTGATGGTACAGAGTGCAATGTGTGGATCTGATGGCACGGAGTGCAATGTGTGGATCTGATGGTACAGACTGCACTGTGTGGAACTGATGGTACAGAGTGCACTGTGTGGAACTGATGGTACAGAGTGCACTGTGTGGAACTGATGGTACAGAGTGCACTGTGTGGAACTGATGGTACAGTGTTCATTGTGTGAATCTGATGGTACAGAGTGCACTGTGTGGAACTGATGGTACAGAGTGCACTGTGTGGAACTGATGGTACAGAGTGCACTGTGTGGAACTGATGGTACAGAGTGCACTGTGTGGAACTGATGGTACAGAGTGCACTGTGTGGAACTGATGGTACAGTGTTCATTGTGTGAATCTGATGGTACAGAGTGCAATGTGTGGATCTGATGGTACAGAGTGCAATGTGTGGATCTGATGGCACAGAGTGCAATGTGTGGATCTGATGGTACAGAGTGCACTGTGTGGAACTGATGGTACAGAGTGCACTGTGTGGAACTGATGGTACAGAGTGCACTGTGTGGAACTGATGGTACAGTGTTCATTGTGTGAATCTGATGGTACAGAGTGCACTGTGTGGAACAGATGGTACAGAGTGCACTGTGTGGAACTGATGGTACAGAGTGCACTGTGTGGAACTGATGGTACAGAGTGCACTGTGTGGAACTGATGGTACACTGTTCATTGTGTGAATCTGATGGCACAGAGTGCAATGTGTGGATCTGATGGCACAGAGTGCAATGTGTGGATCTGATGGCACAGATTGCAATGTGTGGATCTGATGGTACAGTGTGCACCGTGTGGAACTGATGGCACAGAGTGCAATGTGTGGAACTGATGGCACAGAGTGCAATGTGTGGAACTGATGGCACAGAGTGCAATGTGTGGATCTGATGGTACAGTGTGCACCGTGTGGAACTGATGGTACAGAGTGCACTGTGTGGATCTGATCGTACAGAGTGCACTGTTTGGAACTGATGGTACAGTGTTCAATGTGTGAATCTGATGGTACAGTGTGCACCGTGTGGAACTGATGGTACAGAGTGCACTGTGTGGATCTGATGGTACAGTGTGCACTGTGTGGATCTGATGGTACAGAGTGCACTGTGTGGAACTGATGGTACAGAGTGCACTGTGTGGATCTGATGGTACAGTGTGCACTGTGTGGATCTGATGGTACAGAGTGCACTGTGTGGATCTGATGGTACAGTGTGCACTGTGTGGATCTGATGGTACAGAGTGCACTGTGTGTAACTGATCGTACAGAGTGCACTGTGTGGAACTGATGGTACAGAGTGCACTGTTTGGAACTGATGGTACAGTGTTCAATGTGTGAATCTGATGGTACAGTGTGCACCGTGTGGAACTGATGGTACAGAGTGCACTGTGTGGATCTGATGGTACAGTGTGCACTGTGTGGATCTGATGGTACAGAGTGCACTGTGTGGAACTGATGGTACAGAGTGCACTGTGTGGAACTGATGGTCCGGAGTGCACTGTGCGGAACTGATGGTACAGTGTTCAATGTGTGAATCTGATGGTACAGAGTGCAATGTGTGGATCTGATGTTGCAGAGTGCACTGTGTGGAACTGATGGTACAGTGTGCACTGTGTGGAACTGATGGTACAGAGTGCAATGTGTGGATCTGATGGTACAGTGTGCAATGTGTGGATCTGATGGTACAGTGTGCAATGTGTGGATCTGATGTTGCAGAGTGCACGGTGTGGAACTGATGGTACAGTGTGCACTGTGTGGAACTGATGGTACAGTGTGCACTGTGTGGAACTGATGGTACAGTGTGCACTGTGTGGAACTGATGGTACAGAGTGCACTGTGTGGAACTGATGGTACAGTGTGCACTGTGTGGAACTGATGGTACAGAGTGCACTGTTTGGAACTGATGGTACAGTGTTCAATGTGTGAATCTGATGGTACAGTGTGCACCGTGTGGAACTGATGGTACAGAGTGCACTGTGTGGATCTGATGATACAGTGTGCACCGTGTGGAACTGATGGTACAGAGTGCACTGTTTGGAACTGATGGTACAGTGTTCAATGTGTGAATCTGATGGTACAGTGTGCACCGTGTGGAACTGATGGTACAGAGTGCACTGTGTGGATCTGATGGTACAGTGTGCACTGTGTGGATCTGATGGTACAGTGTGCACTGTGTGGATCTGATGGTACAGAGTGCACTGTGTGGATCTGATGGTACAGAGTGCACTGTGTGGATCTGATGGTACAGAGTGCACTGTGTGGATCTGATGGTACAGAGTGCACTGTGTGGAACTGATGGTACAGAGTGCACTGTGTGGAACTGATGGTACAGAGTGCACTGTGTGGAACTGATGGTACAGTGTTCAATGTGTGAATCTCATGGTACAGAGTGCAATGTGTGGATCTGATGGTACAGAGTGCAATGTGTGGATCTGATGGTACAGTGTGCAATGTGTGGATCTGATGTTGCAGAGTGCACTGTGTGGAACTGATGGTACAGTGTGCACTGTGTGGAACTGATGGTACAGTGTGCACTGTGTGGAACTGATGGTACAGTGTGCACTGTGTGGAACTGATGGTACAGTGTGCACTGTGTGCGACTGATGGTACATTGTGCACTGTGTGGATCTGATGGTACAGAGTGCACTGTGTGGATCTGATGGTACAGAGTGCACTGTGTGGAACTGATGGTACAGTGTGCACTGTGTGGATCTGATGATACAGAGTTCAATGTGTGGAACTGATGGTACAGAGTGCAATGTGTGGAACTGATGGTACAGAGTGCAATGTGTGGAACTGATGGTACAGTGTGCACTGTGTGGAACTGATGGTACAGTGTGCAATGTGTGGATCTGATGGTGCAGCGTGCACTGTGTGGAACTGATGGTACAGTGAGCAATGTGTGGATCTGATGGTAAAGCGTGCACTGTGTGGAACTGATGGTGCAGCGTGCACTGTGTGGAACTGATGGTAAAGCGTGCACTGTGTGGAACTGATGGGACAGTGTGCAATGTGTGGATCTGATGGTGCAGCGTGCACTGTGTGGAACTGATGGTAAAGCGTGCACTGTGTGGAACTGATGGGACAGTGTGCACTGTGTGGACCTGATGGGACAGTGTGCACTGTGTGGAACTGATGGGACAGTGTGCACTGTGTGGAACTGTTGGGACAGTGTGCACTGTGTGGAACTGTTGGGACAGTGTGCACTGTGTGGAACTGTTGGGACAGTGTGCACTGTGTGGAACTGTTGGGACAGTGTGCACTGTGTGGAACTGTTGGGACAGTGTGCACTGTGTGGAACTGATGGTACAGTGTGCACTGTGTGGAACTGATGGTAAAGTGTGCACTGTGTGGAACTGATGGTACAGTGAGCAATGTGTGGATCTGAAGGTACAGAGTGCCATGTGTGGATCTGATGGTACAGTGTGCAATGTGTGGATCTGATGTTGCAGAGTGCACTGTGTGGAACTGATGGTACAGAGTGCACTGTGTGGAACTGATGGTACAGTGTGCACTGTGTGGAACTGATGGTACAGTGTGCACTGTGTGGAACTGATGGTACAGTGTGCACTGTGTGGATCTGATGGGACAGAGTGCACTGTGTGGATCTGATGGTACAGAGTGCACTATGTGGAACTGATGGTACAGAGTGCACTATGTGGAACTGATGGTACAGAGTGCACTGTGTGGAACTGATGGTACAGTGTGCACTGTGTGGAACTGATGGTACAGTGTGCACTGTGTGGAACTGATGGTACAGTGTGCACCGTGTGGAACTGATGGTACAGTGTGCACCGTGTGGAACTGATGGTACAGTGTGCACCGTGTGGAACTGATGGTACAGTGTGCACCGTGTGGAACTGATGGTACAGTGTGCACCGTGTGGAACTGATGGTACAGTGCGCAATGTGTGGATCTGATGGGGCAGCGTGCACCGTGTGGAACTGATGGTACAGTGTGCACCGTGTGGAACTGATGGTACAGTGTGCAATGTGTGGATCTGATGGTGCAGCGTGCACTGTGTGGAACTGATGGTACAGCGTGCACTGTGTGGAACTGATGGGACAGCGTGCACTGTGTGGAACTGATGGGACAGTGTGCAATGTGTGGAACTGATGGGACAGTGTGCACTGTGTGGAACTGATGGTACAGAGTGCACTGTGTGGAACTGATGGTACAGAGTGCACCGTGTGGAACTGATGGTACAGAGTGCAATGTGTGGATCTGATGGTACAGAGTGCACTGTGTGGAACTGATGGTACAGAGTGCACTGTGTGGAACTGATGGTACAGAGTGCACTGTGTGGAACTGATGGTACAGTGTTCATTGTGTGAATCTGATGGTACAGAGTGCAATGTGTGGATCTGATGGTACAGAGTGCAATGTGTGGATCTGATGGCACAGAGTGCAATGTGTGGATCTGATGGTACAGTGTTCATTGTGTGAATCTGATGGTACAGAGTGCAATGTGTGGATCTGATGGTACAGAGTGCACTGTGTGGAACTGATGGTACAGAGTGCACTGTGTGGAACTGATGGTACAGAGTGCACTGTGTGGAACTGATGGTACAGAGTGCACTGTGTGGAACTGATGGTGCAGAGTGCACTGTGTGGAACTGATGGTACAGTGTTCATTGTGTGAATCTGATGGTACAGAGTGCACTGTGTGGAACTGATGGTACAGAGTGCACTGTGTGGAACTGATGGTACAGAGTGCACTGTGTGGAACTGATGGTACAGAGTGCACTGTGTGGAACTGATGGTACAGTGTTCATTGTGTGAATCTGATGGTACAGAGTGCAATGTGTGGATCTGATGGTACAGAGTGCAATGTGTGGATCTGATGGCACAGAGTGCAATGTGTGGATCTGATGGTACAGAGTGCACTGTGTGGAACTGATGGTACAGAGTGCACTGTGTGGAACTGATGGTACAGAGTGCACTGTGTGGAACTGATGGTACAGTGTTCATTGTGTGAATCTGATGGTACAGAGTGCACTGTGTGGAACAGATGGTACAGAGTGCACTGTGTGGAACTGATGGTACAGAGTGCACTGTGTGGAACTGATGGTGCAGAGTGCACTGTGTGGAACTGATGGTACAGTGTTCATTGTGTGAATCTGAAGGTACAGAGTGCAATGTGTGGATCTGATGGCACAGAGTGCAATGTGTGGATCTGATGGCACAGATTGCAATGTGTGGATCTGATGGTACAGTGTGCACCGTGTGGAACTGATGGCACAGAGTGCAATGTGTGGAACTGATGGCACAGAGTGCAATGTGTGGAACTGATGGCACAGAGTGCAATGTGTGGATCTGATGGTACAGTGTGCACTGTGTGGATCTGATCGTACAGAGTGCACTGTGTGGATCTGATCGTACAGAGTGCACTGTGTGTAACTGATCGTACAGAGTGCACTGTTTGGAACTGATGGTACAGAGTGCACTGTTTGGAACTGATGGTACAGTGTTCAATGTGTGAATCTGATGGTACAGTGTGCACCGTGTGGAACTGATGGTACAGAGTGCACTGTGTGGATCTGATGGTACAGTGTGCACTGTGTGGATCTGATGGTACAGAGTGCACTGTGTGGAACTGATGGTACAGAGTGCACTGTGTGGAACTGATGGTCCAGAGTGCACTGTGCGGAACTGATGGTACAGTGTTCAATGTGTGAATCTGATGGTACAGAGTGCAATGTGTGGATCTGATGTTGCAGAGTGCACTGTGTGGAACTGATGGTACAGTGTGCACTGTGTGGAACTGATGGTACAGAGTGCAATGTGTGGATCTGATGGTACAGTGTGCAATGTGTGGATCTGATGGTACAGTGTGCAATGTGTGGATCTGATGTTGCAGAGTGCACTGTGTGGAACTGATGGTACAGTGTGCACTGTGTGGAACTGATGGTACAGTGTGCACTGTGTGGAACTGATGGTACAGTGTGCACTGTGTGGAACTGATGGTACAGTGTGCACTGTGTGGAACTGATGGTACAGAGTGCACTGTGTGGAACTGATGGTACAGTGTGCACTGTGTGGAACTGATGGTACAGAGTGCACTGTTTGGAACTGATGGTACAGTGTTCAATGTGTGAATCTGATGGTACAGTGTGCACCGTGTGGAACTGATGGTACAGAGTGCACTGTGTGGATCTGATGGTACAGTGTGCACCGTGTGGAACTGATGGTACAGAGTGCACTGTTTGGAACTGATGGTACAGTGTTCAATGTGTGAATCTGATGGTACAGTGTGCACCGTGTGGAACTGATGGTACAGTGTGCACTGTGTGGATCTGATGGTACAGTGTGCACTGTGTGGATCTGATGGTACAGTGTGCACTGTGTGGATCTGATGGTACAGAGTGCACTGTGTGGATCTGATGGTACAGAGTGCACTGTGTGGATCTGATGGTACAGAGTGCACTGTGTAGAACTGATGGTACAGAGTGCACTGTGTGGAACTGATGGTACAGAGTGCACTGTGTGGAACTGATGGTACAGTGTTCAATGTGTGAATCTCATGGTACAGAGTGCAATGTGTGGATCTGATGGTACAGTGAGCAATGTGTGGATCTGATGGTAAAGCGTGCACTGTGTGGAACTGATGGTGCAGCGTGCACTGTGTGGAACTGATGGTAAAGCGTGCACTGTGTGGAACTGATGGGACAGTGTGCAATGTGTGGATCTGATGGTGCAGCGTGCACTGTGTGGAACTGATGGTAAAGCGTGCACTGTGTGGAACTGATGGGACAGTGTGCACTGTGTGGACCTGATGGGACAGTGTGCACTGTGTGGAACTGATGGGACAGTGTGCACTGTGTGGAACTGTTGGGACAGTGTGCACTGTGTGGAACTGTTGGGACAGTGTGCACTGTGTGGAACTGTTGGGACAGTGTGCACTGTGTGGAACTGATGGTACAGTGTGCACTGTGTGGAACTGATGGTAAAGTGTGCACTGTGTGGAACTGATGGTACAGTGAGCAATGTGTGGATCTGAAGGTACAGAGTGCCATGTGTGGATCTGATGGTACAGTGTGCAATGTGTGGATCTGATGTTGCAGAGTGCACTGTGTGGAACTGATGGTACAGAGTGCACTGTGTGGAACTGATGGTACAGTGTGCACTGTGTGGAACTGATGGTACAGTGTGCACTGTGTGGAACTGATGGTACAGTGTGAACTGTGTGGATCTGATGGGACAGAGTGCACTGTGTGGATCTGATGGTACAGAGTGCACTGTGTGGAACTGATGGTACAGTGTGCACTGTGTGGATCTGATGATACAGAGTGCAATGTGTGGAACTGATGGTACAGTGTGCACTGTGTGGAACTGATGGTACAGTGTGCACCGTGTGGAACTGATGGTACAGTGTGCACCGTGTGGAACTGATGGTACAGTGTGCACCGTGTGGAACTGATGGTACAGTGTGCACCGTGTGGAACTGATGGTACAGTGTGCACCGTGTGGAACTGATGGTACAGTGTGCACCGTGTGGAACTGATGGTACAGTGCGCAATGTGTTGATCTGATGGGGCAGCGTGCACCGTGTGGAACTGATGGTACAGTGTGCACCGTGTGGAACTGATGGTACAGTGTGCAATGTGTGGATCTGATGGTGCAGCATGCACTGTGTGGAACTGATGGTACAGCGTGCACTGTGTGGAACTGATGGGACAGCGTGCACTGTGTGGAACTGATGGGACAGCGTGCAATGTGTGGAACTGATGGGACAGTGTGCACTGTGTGGAACTGATGGTACAGTGTGCACTGTGTGGAACTGTTGGGACAGTGTGCACTGTGTGGAACTGATGGTACAGTGTGCACTGTGTGGAACTGATGGTACAGTGTGCACTGTGTGGAACTGATGGTAAAGTGTGCACTGTGTGGAACTGATGGTACAGTGAGCAATGTGTGGAACTGACGGTACAGTGTGCAATGTGTGGATCTGACGGTACAGTGTGCACTGTGTGGATCTTACGGTACAGAGTGCACTGTGTGGATCTGACGGTACAGTGTGCACTGTGTGGATCTGACGGTACAGTGTGCACTGTGTGGAACTGACGGAACAGTGTGCACTGTGTGGAACTGACGGAACAGTGTGCACTGTGTGGAACTGACGGAACAGTGTGCACTGTGTGGAACTGACGGAACAGTGTGCACTGTGTGGAACTGACGGAACAGTGTGCACTGTGTGGAACTGACGGAACAGTGTGCACTGTGTGGAACTGACGGAACAGTGTGCACTGTGTGGAACTGACGGTACAGTGTGCACTGTGTGGAACTGACGGTACAGTGTGCACTGTGTGGAACTGACGGTACAGTGTGCACTGTGTGGAACTGACGGGACAGTGTGCACTGTGTGGAACTGACGGGACAGTGTGCACTGTGTGGAACTGACGGTACAGTGTGCACCGTGTGGAACTGCTGGTACAGTGCAAAATGTGTGGAACTGATGGTCCAGTGTGCACTATGTGGAACTGATGGTACAGTGTGCACTGTGTGGAACTGATGGGAAGGAGTGCAATGTGTGGAACTAATGGTACAGTGTGCACTGTGTGGATCTGATGGTACAGTGTGCAATTTGTGGATCTGATGGTACAGTGTGCACTGTGTGGAACTGATGTTACAGTGTGCACTGTGTGGAACTGATGTTACAGTGTGCACTGTGTGGAACTGACGGAACAGTGTGCACTGTGTGGAACTGACGGTGCAGTGTGCACTGTGTGGAACTGACGGTGCAGTGTGCACTGTGTGGAACTGACGGTACAGTGTGCACTGTGTGGAACTGACGGGACAGTGTGCACTGTGTGGAACTGACGGTACAGTGTGCACCGTGTGGAACTGCTGGTACAGTGCAAAATGTGTGGAACTGATGGTCCAGTGTGCACTATGTGGAACTGATGGTACAGTGTGCACTGTGTGGAACTGATGGGAAGGAGTGCAATGTGTGGAACTAATGGTACACTGTGCACTGTGTGGAAGGGATGGTGAGGAGTGCAATGTGTGGAACTAATGGTACAGTGTGCACTGTGTGGAACTGACGGTACAGTGTGCACCGTGTGGAACTGCTGGTACAGTGCAAAATGTGTGGAACTGATGGTCCAGTGTGCACTGTGTGGAACTGATGTTACAGTGTGCACTGTGTTAAACTGATGGTACAGTGTGCAATGTGTGGATCTGATGGTACAGTGTGCAATGTGTGGAACTGATGTTACAGTGTGCACTGTGTGGAACTGATGGTACAGTGTGCACTGTATGGATCTGATGGTACAGTGTGCACTGTATGGATCTGATGGTACAGTGTGCAATGTGTGGATCTAATGGTACAGTGTGCAATGTGTGGAACTGATGGTACAGTGTGCAATGTGTGGAACTGATGGTACAGTGTGCACTGTATGGATCTGATGGTACAGTGTGCACTGTATGGATCTGATGGTACAGTGTGCACTGTGTGGAAATGATGGTACGGTGTGCACTGTGTGCAACTGATGGTACAGTGTTCACTGTGTGGATCTGATGGTCCAGTGTACACTGTGTGGATCTGATGGTCCAGTGTACACTGTGTGGATCTGATGGTCCAGTGTGCACTGTTTGGAACTGATGGTACAGTGTGCACCTAGTGGAACTGATGGTACAGAGTGCACTGTGTGGATCTGATGTTACAGAGTGCACTGTGTGGATCTGATGTTACAGAGTGCACTGTGTGGATCTGATGGTACAGTGTGCACTGTGTGGAACTGATGGTACAGTTTGCACTGTGTGGAACTGATGGTACAGTGTGCACTGTGTGGAACTGATGGTACAGTGTGCACTGTGTGGATCTGATGGTACAGTGTGCACTGTGTGGATCTGATGGTGCAGTGTGCAATGTGTGGATCTGATGGTACAGTGTGCAATGTGTGGATCTGTTGGTACAGTGTGCAATGTGTGGAACTGATGTTACAGTGTGCACTGTGTGGAAATGATGGTACAGTGTGCAATGTGTGGATCTGATGGTACAGTGTGCAATGTGTGGATCTGATGGTACAGTGTTCACTGTGTGGATCTGATGGTCCAGTGTACACTGTGTGGATCAGATGGTCCAGTGTGCACTGTTTGGATCTGATGGTCCAGTGTGCACTGTTTGGAACTGATGGTACAGTGTGCACCTAGTGGAACTGATGGTACAGTGCGCACTGTGTGGAAATGATGGTACAGTGTGCACTGTGTGGATCTGATGTAACAGAGTGCACTGTGTGGATCTGATGTAACAGAGTGCACTGTGTGGATCTGATGTAACAGAGTGCACTGTGTGGATCTGATGGTACAGTGTGCACTGTGTGGAACTGATGATACAGAGTGCACTGTGTGGAACTGATGGTACAGAGTGCACTGTGTGGAACTGATGGTACAGAGTGCACTGTGTGGAACTGATGGTACAGTGTGCACTGTGTGGAACTGATGGTACAGTGTGCACTGTGTGGAACTGATGGTACAGTGTGCACTGTGTGGAACTGATGGTACTGTGTGGATCTGATGGTACAGAGTGCAATGTGTGGATCTGATGGTACAGAGTGCAATGTGTGGATCTGATGGTACAGAGTGCAATGTGTGGAACTGATGGTCCAGTGTGCATTGTGTGGAACTGATGGTCCAGTGTGCACTGTGTGGAACTGATGGTCTAGTGTGCACTGTGTGGATCTGATGGTACAGTGTGCACTGTGTGGAAATGATGGTACAGTGTGCACTGTGTGCAACTGATGGTACAGTGTGCAATGTGTGGATCTGATGGTACAGTGTTCACTGTGTGGATCTGATGGTCTAGTGTACACTGTGCGGATCTCATGGTCCAGTGTGCACTGTGTGGAACTGATGGGACAGTGTGCACTGTGTGGAACTGATGGGACAGTGTGCACTGTGTGGAACTGATGGTACAGTGTGCATTGTGTGGAACTGATGGTACAGTGTGCACTGTGTGGAACTGATGGTAAAGTGTGCACTGTGTGGAACTGATGGTACAGTGGGCAATGTGTGGAACTGACGGTACAGTGTGCAATGTGTGGATCTGACGGTACAGTGTGCACTGTGTGGATCTTACGGTACAGAGTGCACTGTGTGGATCTGACGGTACAGTGTGCACTGTGTGGATCTGACGGTACAGTGTGCACTGTGTGGAACTGACGGAACAGTGTGCACTGTGTGGAACTGACGGAACAGTGTGCACTGTGTGGAACTGACGGAACAGTGTGCACTGTGTGGAACTGACGGAACAGTGTGCACTGTGTGGAACTGACGGAACAGTGTGCACTGTGTGGAACTGACGGAACAGTGTGCACTGTGTGGAACTGACGGAACAGTGTGCACTGTGTGGAACTGACGGAACAGTGTGCACTGTGTGGAACTGACGGGACAGTGTGCACTGTGTGGAACTGACGGGACAGTGTGCACTGTGTGGAACTGACGGTACAGTGTGCACCGTGTGGAACTGCTGGTACAGTGCAAAATGTGTGGAACTGATGGTCCAGTGTGCACTATGTGGAACTGATGGTACAGTGTGCACTGTGTGGAACTGATGTTACAGTGTGCACTGTGTGGAACTGATGTTACAGTGTGCACTGTGTGGAACTGACGGAACAGTGTGCACTGTGTGGAACTGACGGAACAGTGTGCACTGTGTGGAACTGACGGTGCAGTGTGCACTGTGTGGAACTGACGGTACAGTGTGCACTGTGTGGAACTGACGGGACAGTGTGCACTGTGTGGAACTGACGGTACAGTGTGCACCGTGTGCAACTGCTGGTACAGTGCAAAATGTGTGGAACTGATGGTCCAGTGTGCACTATGTGGAACTGATGGTACAGTGTGCACTGTGTGGAACTGATGGGAAGGAGTGCAATGTGTGGAACTAATGGTACACTGTGCACTGTGTGGAAGGGATGGTGAGGAGTGCAATGTGTGGAACTAATGGTACAGTGTGCACTGTGTGGAACTGACGGTACAGTGTGCACCGTGTGGAACTGCTGGTACAGTGCAAAATGTGTGGAACTGATGGTCCAGTGTGCACTGTGTGGAACTGATGTGACAGTGTGCACTGTGTGGAACTGATGTTACAGTGTGCACTGTGTTAAACTGATGGTACAGTGTGCAATGTGTGGATCTGATGGTACAGTGTGCAATGTGTGGAACTGATGTTACAGTGTGCACTGTGTGGAACTGATGGTACAGTGTGCACTGTATGGATCTGTTGGTACAGTCTGCACTGTATGGATCTGATGGTACAGTGTGCAATGTGTGGATCTAATGGTACAGTGTGCAATGTGTGGAACTGTTGGGACAGTGTGCACTGTGTGGAACTGTTGGGACAGTGTGCACTGTGTGGAACTGATGGTACAGTGTGCATTGTGTGGAACTGATGGTACAGTGTGCACTGTGTGGAACTGATGGTAAAGTGTGCACTGTGTGGAACTGATGGTACAGTGGGCAATGTGTGGAACTGATGGTACAGTGGGCAATGTGTGGAACTGACGGTACAGTGTGCAATGTGTGGATCTGACGGTACAGTGTGCACTGTGTGGATCTTACGGTACAGAGTGCACTGTGTGGATCTGACGGTACAGTGTGCACTGTGTGGATCTGACGGTACAGTGTGCACTGTGTGGAACTGACGGAACAGTGTGCACTGTGTGGAACTGACGGAACAGTGTGCACTGTGTGGAACTGACGGAACAGTGTGCACTGTGTGGAACTGACGGAACAGTGTGCACTGTGTGGAACTGACGGAACAGTGTGCACTGTGTGGAACTGACGGAACAGTGTGCACTGTGTGGAACTGACGGAACAGTGTGCACTGTGTGGAACTGACGGGACAGTGTGCACTGTGTGGAACTGACGGGACAGTGTGCACTGTGTGGAACTGACGGTACAGTGTGCACCGTGTGGAACTGCTGGTACAGTGCAAAATGTGTGGAACTGATGGTCCAGTGTGCACTGTGTGGAACTGATGGTACAGTGTGCACTGTGTGGAACTGATGTTACAGTGTGCACTGTGTGGAACTGATGTTACAGTGTGCACTGTGTGGAACTGACGGAACAGTGTGCACTGTGTGGAACTGACGGAACAGTGTGCACTGTGTGGAACTGACGGTGCAGTGTGCACTGTGTGGAACTGACGGTACAGTGTGCACTGTGTGGAACTGACGGGACAGTGTGCACTGTGTGGAACTGACGGTACAGTGTGCACCGTGTGGAACTGCTGGTACAGTGCAAAATGTGTGGAACTGATGGTCCAGTGTGCACTATGTGGAACTGATGGTACAGTGTGCACTGTGTGGAACTGATGGGAAGGAGTGCAATGTGTGGAACTAATGGTACACTGTGCACTGTGTGGAAGGGATGGTGAGGAGTGCAATGTGTGGAACTAATGGTACAGTGTGCACTGTGTGGAACTGACGGTACAGTGTGCACCGTGTGGAACTGCTGGTACAGTGCAAAATGTGTGGAACTGATGGTCCAGTGTGCACTGTGTGGAACTGATGTTACAGTGTGCACTGTGTTAAACTGATGGTACAGTGTGCAATGTGTGGATCTGATGGTACAGTGTGCAATGTGTGGATCTGATGGTACAGTGTGCAATGTGTGGAACTGATGTTACAGTGTGCACTGTGTGGAACTGATGGTACAGTGTGCACTGTATGGATCTGATGGTACAGTCTGCACTGTATGGATCTGATGGTACAGTGTGCAATGTGTGGATCTAATGGTACAGTGTGCAATGTGTGGAACTGATGGTACAGTGTGCAATGTGTGGAACTGATGGTACAGTGTGCACTGTATGGATCTGATGGTACAGTGTGCACTGTATGGATCTGATGGTACAGTGTGCACTGTGTGGAAATGATGGTACTGTGTGCACTGTGTGCAACTGATGGTACAGTGTTCACTGTGTGGATCTGATGGTCCAGTGTACACTGTGTGGATCTGATGGTCCAGTGTGCACTGTTTGGAACTGATGGTACAGTGTGCACCTAGTGGAACTGATGGTACAGTGTGCACTGTGTGGAAATGATGGTACAGAGTGCACTGTGTGGATCTGATGTTACAGAGTGCACTGTGTGGATCTGATGTTACAGAGTGCACTGTGTGGATCTGATGTTACAGAGTGCACTGTGTGGATCTGATGGTACAGTGTGCACTGTGTGGAACTGATGGTACAGTTTGCACTGTGTGGAACTGATGGTACAGTGTGCACTGTGTGGAACTGATGGTACAGTGTGCACTGTGTGGATCTGATGGTACAGTGTGCACTGTGTGGATCTGATGGTGCAGTGTGCAATGTGTGGATCTGATGGTACAGTGTGCAATGTGTGGATCTGTTGGTACAGTGTGCAATGTGTGGAACTGATGTTACAGTGTGCACTGTGTGGAAATGATGGTACAGTGTGCAATGTGTGGATCTGATGGTACAGTGTGCAATGTGTGGATCTGATGGTACAGTGTTCACTGTGTGGATCTGATGGTCCAGTGTACACTGTGTGGATCAGATGGTCCAGTGTGCACTGTTTGGATCTGATGGTCCAGTGTGCACTGTTTGGAACTGATGGTACAGTGTGCACCTAGTGGAACTGATGGTACAGTGCGCACTGTGTGGAAATGATGGTACAGTGTGCACTGTGTGGATCTGATGTAACAGAGTGCACTGTGTGGATCTGATGTAACAGAGTGCACTGTGTGGATCTGATGGTACAGTGTGCACTGTGTGGAACTGATGATACAGAGTGCACTGTGTGGAACTGATGGTACAGAGTGCACTGTGTGGAACTGATGGTACAGAGTGCACTGTGTGGATCTGATGGTACAGTGTGCACTGTGTGGAACTGATGGTACAGTGTGCACTGTGTGGAACTGATGGTACAGTGTGCACTGTGTGGAACTGATGGTACAGTGTGCACTGTGTGGAACTGATGGTACTGTGTGGATCTGATGGTACAGAGTGCAATGTGTGGATCTGATGGTACAGAGTGCAATGTGTGGATCTGATGGTACAGAGTGCAATGTGTGGAACTGATGGTCCAGTGTGCATTGTGTGGAAATGATGGTCCAGTGTGCACTGTGTGGAACTGATGGTCTAGTGTGCACTGTGTGGATCTGATGGTACAGTGTGCACTGTGTGGAAATGATGGTACAGTGTGCACTGTGTGCAACTGATGGTACAGTGTGCAATGTGTGGATCTGATGGTACAGTGTTCACTGTGTGGATCTGAAGGTCCAGTGTACACTGTGCGGATCTCATGGTCCAGTGTGCACTGTGTGGAACTGATGGGACAGTGTGCACTGTGTGGAACTGTTGGGACAGTGTGCACTGCGTGGAACTGTTGGGACAGTGTGCACTGTGTGGAACTGATGGTACAGTGTGCACTGTGTGGAACTGATGGTACAGTGTGCACTGTGTGGAACTGATGGTAAAGTGTGCACTGTGTGGAACTGATGGTACAGTGGGCAATGTGTGGAACTGACGGTACAGTGTGCAATGTGTGGATCTGACGGTACAGTGTGCACTGTGTGGATCTTACGGTACAGAGTGCACTGTGTGGATCTGACGGTACATTGTGCACTGTGTGGATCTGACGGTACAGTGTGCACTGTGTGGAACTGACGGAACAGTGTGCACTGTGTGGAACTGACGGAACAGTGTGCACTGTGTGGAACTGACGGAACATTGTGCACTGTGTGGAACTGACGGAACAGTGTGCACTGTGTGGAACTGACGGAACAGTGTGCACTGTGTGGAACTGACGGAACAGTGTGCACTGTGTGGAACTGACGGAACAGTGTGCACTGTGTGGAACTGACGGTACAGTGTGCACTGTGTGGAACTGACGGGACAGTGTGCACTGTGTGGAACTGACGGGACAGTGTGCACTGTGTGGAACTGACGGTACAGTGTGCACCGTGTGGAACTGCTGGTACAGTGCAAAATGTGTGGAACTGATGGTCCAGTGTGCACTATGTGGAACTGATGGTACAGTGTGCACTGTGTGGAACTGATGGGAAGGAGAGCAATGTGTGGAACTAATGGTACAGTGTGCACTATGTGGATCTGATGGTACAGTGTGCAATTTGTGGATCTGATGGTACAGTGTGCACTGTGTGGAACTGATGTTACAGTGTGCACTGTGTGGAACTGATGTTACAGTGTGCACTGTGTGGAACTGACGGAACAGTGTGCACTGTGTGGAACTGACGGGACAGTGTGCACTGTGTGGAACTGACGGTACAGTGTGCACCGTGTGGAACTGCTGGTACAGTGCAAAATGTGTGGAACTGATGGTCCAGTGTGCACTATGTGGAACTGATGGTACAGTGTGCACTGTGTGGAACTGATGGGAAGGAGTGCAATGTGTGGAACTAATGGTACACTGTGCACTGTGTGGATGGGATGGTGAGGAGTGCAATGTGTGGAACTAATGGTACAGTGTGCACTGTGTGGAACTGACGGTACAGTGTGCACCGTGTGGAACTGCCGGTACAGTGCAAAATGTGTGGAACTGATGGTCCAGTGTGCACTGTGTGGAACTGATGTTACAGTGTGCACTGTGTTAAACTGATGGTACAGTGTGCAATGTGTGGATCTGATGGTACAGTGTGCAATGTGTGGATCTGATGGTACAGTGTGCAATGTGTGGATCTGATGGTACAGTGTGCAATGTGTGGAACTGATGTTACAGTGTGCACTGTGTGGAACTGATGGTACAGTGTGCACTGTATGGATCTGATGGTACAGTCTGCACTGTATGGATCTGATGGTACAGTGTGCAATGTGTGGATCTAATGGTACAGTGTGCAATGTGTGGAACTGATGGTACAGTGTGCAATGTGTGGAACTGATGGTACAGTGTGCACTGTATGGATCTGATGGTACAGTGTGCACTGTATGGATCTGATGGTACAGTGTGCACTGTGTGGAAATGATGGTACTGTGTGCACTGTGTGCAACTGATGGTACAGTGTTCACTGTGTGGATCTGATGGTCCAGTGTACACTGTGTGGATCTGATGGTCCAGTGTGCACTGTTTGGAACTGATGGTACAGTGTGCACCTAGTGGAACTGATGGTACAGTGTGCACTGTGTGGAAATGATGGTACAGAGTGCACTGTGTGGATCTGATGTTACAGAGTGCACTGTGTGGATCTGATGTTACAGAGTGCACTGTGTGGATCTGATGTTACAGAGTGCACTGTGTGGATCTGATGGTACAGTGTGCACTGTGTGGAACTGATGGTACAGTTTGCACTGTGTGGAACTGATGGTACAGTGTGCACTGTGTGGAACTGATGGTACAGTGTGCACTGTGTGGATCTGATGGTACAGTGTGCACTGTGTGGATCTGATGGTGCAGTGTGCAATGTGTGGATCTGATGGTACAGTGTGCAATGTGTGGATCTGTTGGTACAGTGTGCAATGTGTGGAACTGATGTTACAGTGTGCACTGTGTGGAAATGATGGTACAGTGTGCAATGTGTGGATCTGATGGTACAGTGTGCAATGTGTGGATCTGATGGTACAGTGTTCACTGTGTGGATCTGATGGTCCAGTGTACACTGTGTGGATCAGATGGTCCAGTGTGCACTGTTTGGATCTGATGGTCCAGTGTGCACTGTTTGGAACTGATGGTACAGTGTGCACCTAGTGGAACTGATGGTACAGTGCGCACTGTGTGGAAATGATGGTACAGTGTGCACTGTGTGGATCTGATGTAACAGAGTGCACTGTGTGGATCTGATGTAACAGAGTGCACTGTGTGGATCTGATGGTACAGTGTGCACTGTGTGGAACTGATGATACAGAGTGCACTGTGTGGAACTGATGGTACAGAGTGCACTGTGTGGAACTGATGGTACAGAGTGCACTGTGTGGATCTGATGGTACAGTGTGCACTGTGTGGAACTGATGGTACAGTGTGCACTGTGTGGAACTGATGGTACAGTGTGCACTGTGTGGAACTGATGGTACAGTGTGCACTGTGTGGAACTGATGGTACTGTGTGGATCTGATGGTACAGAGTGCAATGTGTGGATCTGATGGTACAGAGTGCAATGTGTGGATCTGATGGTACAGAGTGCAATGTGTGGAACTGATGGTCCAGTGTGCATTGTGTGGAAATGATGGTCCAGTGTGCACTGTGTGGAACTGATGGTCTAGTGTGCACTGTGTGGATCTGATGGTACAGTGTGCACTGTGTGGAAATGATGGTACAGTGTGCACTGTGTGCAACTGATGGTACAGTGTGCAATGTGTGGATCTGATGGTACAGTGTTCACTGTGTGGATCTGAAGGTCCAGTGTACACTGTGCGGATCTCATGGTCCAGTGTGCACTGTGTGGAACTGATGGGACAGTGTGCACTGTGTGGAACTGTTGGGACAGTGTGCACTGCGTGGAACTGTTGGGACAGTGTGCACTGTGTGGAACTGATGGTACAGTGTGCACTGTGTGGAACTGATGGTACAGTGTGCACTGTGTGGAACTGATGGTAAAGTGTGCACTGTGTGGAACTGATGGTACAGTGGGCAATGTGTGGAACTGACGGTACAGTGTGCAATGTGTGGATCTGACGGTACAGTGTGCACTGTGTGGATCTTACGGTACAGAGTGCACTGTGTGGATCTGACGGTACATTGTGCACTGTGTGGATCTGACGGTACAGTGTGCACTGTGTGGAACTGACGGAACAGTGTGCACTGTGTGGAACTGACGGAACAGTGTGCACTGTGTGGAACTGACGGAACATTGTGCACTGTGTGGAACTGACGGAACAGTGTGCACTGTGTGGAACTGACGGAACAGTGTGCACTGTGTGGAACTGACGGAACAGTGTGCACTGTGTGGAACTGACGGAACAGTGTGCACTGTGTGGAACTGACGGTACAGTGTGCACTGTGTGGAACTGACGGGACAGTGTGCACTGTGTGGAACTGACGGGACAGTGTGCACTGTGTGGAACTGACGGTACAGTGTGCACCGTGTGGAACTGCTGGTACAGTGCAAAATGTGTGGAACTGATGGTCCAGTGTGCACTATGTGGAACTGATGGTACAGTGTGCACTGTGTGGAACTGATGGGAAGGAGAGCAATGTGTGGAACTAATGGTACAGTGTGCACTATGTGGATCTGATGGTACAGTGTGCAATTTGTGGATCTGATGGTACAGTGTGCACTGTGTGGAACTGATGTTACAGTGTGCACTGTGTGGAACTGATGTTACAGTGTGCACTGTGTGGAACTGACGGAACAGTGTGCACTGTGTGGAACTGACGGAACAGTGTGCACTGTGTGGAACTGACGGTGCAGTGTGCACTGTGTGGAACTGACGGTACAGTGTGCACTGTGTGGAACTGACGGGACAGTGTGCACTGTGTGGAACTGACGGTACAGTGTGCACCGTGTGGAACTGCTGGTACAGTGCAAAATGTGTGGAACTGATGGTCCAGTGTGCACTATGTGGAACTGATGGTACAGTGTGCACTGTGTGGAACTGATGGGAAGGAGTGCAATGTGTGGAACTAATGGTACACTGTGCACTGTGTGGATGGGATGGTGAGGAGTGCAATGTGTGGAACTAATGGTACAGTGTGCACTGTGTGGAACTGACGGTACAGTGTGCACCGTGTGGAACTGCCGGTACAGTGCAAAATGTGTGGAACTGATGGTCCAGTGTGCACTGTGTGGAACTGATGTTACAGTGTGCACTGTGTTAAACTGATGGTACAGTGTGCAATGTGTGGATCTGATGGTACAGTGTGCAATGTGTGGAACTGATGTTACAGTGTGCACTGTGTGGAACTGATGGTACAGTGTGCACTGTATGGATCTGATGGTACAGTGTGCACTGTATGGATCTGATGGTACAGTGTGCAATGTGTGTATCTAATGGTACAGTGTGCAATGTGTGGAACTGATGGTACAGTGTGCAATGTGTGGAACTGATGGTACAGTGTGCACTGTATGGATCTGATGGTACAGTGTGCACTGTATGGATCTGATGGTACAGTGTGCACTGTGTGGAAATGATGGTACTGTGTGCACTGTGTGCAACTGATGGTACAGTGTTCACTGTGTGGATCTGATGGTCCAGTGTACACTGTGTGGATCTGATGGTCCAGTGTGCACTGTTTGGAACTGATGGTACAGTGTGCACCTAGTGGAACTGATGGTACAGTGTGCACTGTGTGGAAATGATGGTACAGAGTGCACTGTGTGGATCTGATGTTACAGAGTGCACTGTGTGGATCTGATGTTACAGAGTGCACTGTGTGGATCTGATGTTACAGAGTGCACTGTGTGGATCTGATGGTACAGTGTGCACTGTGTGGAACTGATGGTACAGTTTGCACTGTGTGGAACTGATGGTACAGTGTGCACTGTGTGGAACTGATGGTACAGTGTGCAGTGTGTGGATCTGATGGTACAGTGTGCACTGTGTGGATCTGATGGTGCAGTGTGCAATGTGTGGATCTGATGGTACAGTTTGCAATGTGTGGAGCTGTTGGTACAGTGTGCAATGTGTGGAACTGATGTTACAGTGTGCACTGTGTGGAAATGATGGTACAGTGTGCAATGTGTGGATCTGATGGTACAGTGTGCAATGTGTGGATCTGATGGTACAGTGTTCACTGTGTGGATCTGATGGTCCAGTGTACACTGTGTGGATCTGATGGTCCAGTGTGCACTGTTTGGATCTGATGGTCCAGTGTGCACTGTTTGGAACTGATGGTACAGTGTGCACCTAGTGGAACTGATGGTACAGTGCGCACTGTGTGGAAATGATGGTACAGTGTGCACTGTGTGGATCTGATGTAACAGAGTGCACTGTGTGGATCTGATGTAACAGAGTGCACTGTGTGGATCTGATGGTACAGTGTGCACTGTGTGGAACTGATGATACAGAGTGCACTGTGTGGAACTGATGGTACAGAGTGCACTGTGTGGAACTGATGGTACAGAGTGCACTGTGTGGAACTGATGGTACAGTGTGCACTGTGTGGAACTGATGGTACAGTGTGCACTGTGTGGAACTGATGGTACAGTGTGCACTGTGTGGAACTGATGGTACAGTGTGCACTGTGTGGAACTGATGGTACTGTGTGGATCTGATGGTACAGAGTGCAATGTGTGGATCTGATGGTACAGAGTGCAATGTGTGGATCTGATGGTACAGAGTGCAATGTGTGGAACTGATGGTCCAGTGTGCATTGTGTGGAACTGATGGTCCAGTGTGCACTGTGTGGAACTGATGGTCTAGTGTGCACTGTGTGGATCTGATGGTACAGTGTGCACTGTGTGGAAATGATGGTACAGTGTGCACTGTGTGCAACTGATGGTACAGTGTGCAATGTGTGGATCTGATGGTACAGTGTTCACTGTGTGGATCTGATGGTCCAGTGTACACTGTGCGGATCTCATGGTCCAGTGTGCACTGTTTGGAACTGATGGTACAGTGTGCACCTAGTGGAACTGATGGTACAGAGTGCACTGTGTGGATCTGATGTTACAGAGTGCACTGTGTGGATCTGATGTTACAGAGTGCACTGTGTGGATCTGATGTTACAGAGTGCACTGTGTGGATCTGATGGTACAGAGTGCACTGTGTGGATCTGATGTTACAGAGTGCACTGTGTGGATCAGATGTTACAGAGTGCACTGTGTGGCTCTGATGTTACAGAGTGCACTGTGCGGCTCTGATGGTACAGTGTGCACTGTGCGGCTCTGATGGTACAGTGTGCACTGTGTGGAACTGATGGTACAGTGTGCACTGTGTGGAACTGATGGTACAGTGTGCACTGTGTGGAACTGATGGTACAGTGTGCACTGTGTGGAACTGATGGTACTGTGTGGATCTGATGGTACAGAGTGCAATGTGTGGATCTGATGGTACAGAGTGCAATGTGTGGATCTGATGGTACAGAGTGCAATGTGTGGAACTGATGGTCCAGTGTGCACTGTGTGGAACTGATGGTCCCGTGTGCACTGTGTGGAACTGATGGTCCCGTGTGCACTGTGTGGAACTGATGGTCCCGTGTGCACTGTGTGGAACTGATGGTCCAGTGTGCACTGTGTGGAACTGATGGTCCAGTGTGCACTGTGTGGAACTGATAGTCCAGTGTGCACTGTGTGGATCTGATGGTACAGTGTGCACTGTGTGGATCTGATGGTACAGTGTGCACTGTGTGGATCTGATGGTACAGAGTGCAATGTGTGGATCTGATGGTACAGTTTGCAATGTGTGGATCTGTTGGTACAGTGTGCAATGTGTGGAACTGATGTTACAGTGTGCACTGTGTGGAAATGATGGTACAGTGTGCAATGTGTGGATCTGATGGTACAGTGTGCAATGTGTGGATCTGATGGTACAGTGTTCACTGTGTGGATCTGATGGTCCAGTGTACACTGTGTGGATCTGATGGTCCAGTGTGCACTGTTTGGATCTGATGGTCCAGTGTGCACTGTGTGGAACTGATGGTACAGTGTGCACCTAGTGGAACTGATGGTACAGTGCGCACTGTGTGGAAATGATGGTACAGTGTGCACTGTGTGGATCTGATGTAACAGAGTGCACTGTGTGGATCTGATGTAACAGAGTGCACTGTGTGGATCTGATGTAACAGAGTGCACTGTGTGGATCTGATGGTACAGTGTGCACTGTGTGGAACTGATGATACAGAGTGCACTGTGTGGAACTGATAGTACAGAGTGCACTGTGTGGAACTGATGGTACAGAGTGCACTGTGTGGAACTGATGGTACAGTGTGCACTGTGTGGAACTGATGGTACAGTGTGCACTGTGTGGAACTGATGGTACAGTGTGCACTGTGTGGAACTGATGGTACTGTGTGGATCTGATGGTACAGAGTGCAATGTGTGGATCTGATGGTACAGAGTGCAATGTGTGGATCTGATGGTACAGAGTGCAATGTGTGGAACTGATGGTCCAGTGTGCATTGTGTGGAACTGATGGTCCAGTGTGCACTGTGTGGAACTGATGGTCTAGTGTGCACTGTGTGGATCTGATGGTACAGTGTGCACTGTGTGGAAATGATGGTACAGTGTGCACTGTGTGCAACTGATGGTACAGTGTGCAATGTGTGGATCTGAT
This sequence comes from Heterodontus francisci, assembly GCF_036365525.1. Lineage (NCBI taxonomy): Eukaryota > Metazoa > Chordata > Chondrichthyes > Heterodontiformes > Heterodontidae > Heterodontus > Heterodontus francisci. The sequence goes on from NC_090402.1 coordinate 57,815,247, forward strand.
GGTACAGTGTTCACTGTGTGGATCTGATGGTCCAGTGTACACTGTGCGGATCTCATGGTCCAGTGTGCACTGTTTGGAACTGATGGTACAGTGTGCACCTAGTGGAACTGATGGTACAGAGTGCACTGTGTGGATCTGATGTTACAGAGTGCACTGTGTGGATCTGATGTTACAGAGTGCACTGTGTGGATCTGATGTTACAGAGTGCACTGTGTGGATCTGATGGTACAGAGTGCACTGTGTGGATCTGATGTTACAGATTGCACTGTGTGGATCAGATGTTACAGAGTGCACTGTGTGGCTCTGATGTTACAGAGTGCACTGTGCGGCTCTGATGGTACAGTGTGCACTGTGCGGCTCTGATGGTACAGTGTGCACTGTGCGGCTCTGATGGTACAGTGTGCACTGTGTGGAACTGATGGTACAGTGTGCACTGTGTGGAACTGATGGTACAGTGTGCACTGTGTGGAACTGATGGTACAGTGTGCACTGTGTGGAACTGATGGTACAGTGTGCACTGTGTGGAACTGATGGTACTGTGTGGATCTGATGGTACAGAGTGCAATGTGTGGATCTGATGGTACAGAGTGCAATGTGTGGATCTGATGGTACAGAGTGCAATGTGTGGAACTGATGGTCCAGTGTGCACTGTGTGGAACTGATGGTCCCGTGTGCACTGTGTGGAACTGATGGTCCCGTGTGCACTGTGTGGAACTGATGGTCCCGTGTGCACTGTGTGGAACTGATGGTCCAGTGTGCACTGTGTGGAACTGATGGTCCAGTGTGCACTGTGTGGAACTGATAGTCCAGTGTGCACTGTGTGGATCTGATGGTACAGTGTGCACTGTGTGGATCTGATGGTACAGAGTGCAATGTGTGGAACTGATGGTCCAGTGTGCAATGTGTGGATCTGATGGTACAGAGTGCAATGTGTGGAACTGATGGTCCAGTGTGCATTGTGTGGAACTGATGGTCCAGTGTGCACTGTGTGGAACTGATGGTCCAGTGTGCACTGTGTGGATCTGATGGTACAGTGTGCACTGTGTGGAAATGATGGTACAGTGTGCACTGTGTGCAACTGATGGTACAGTGTGCAATGTGTGGATCTGATGGTACAGTGTTCACTGTGTGGATCTGATGGTCCAGTGTACACTGTGCGGATCTCATGGTCCAGTGTGCACTGTTTGGAACTGATGGTACAGTGTGCACCTAGTGGAACTGATGGTACAGAGTGCACTGTGTGGATCTGATGTTACAGAGTGCACTGTGTCGATCTGATGTTACAGAGTGCACTGTGTGGATCTGATGTTACAGAGTGCACTGTGTGGATCAGATGTTACAGAGTGCACTGTGTGGCTCTGATGTTACAGAGTGCACTGTGTGGCTCTGATGGTACAGTGTGCACTGTGTGGATCTGATGGTACAGTGTGCACTGTGTGGATCTGATGGTACAGTGTGCACTGCGTGGAACTGATGGTACAGTGTGCACTGTGTGGAACTGATGGTACAGTGTGCACTGTGTGGAACTGATGGTACAGTGTGCACTGTGTGGAACTGATGGTACTGTGTGGATCTGATGGTACAGAGTGCAATGTGTGGATCTGATGGTACAGAGTGCAATGTGTGGATCTGATGGTACAGAGTGCAATGTGTGGAACTGATGGTCCAGTGTGCACTGTGTGGAACTGATGGTCCAGTGTGCACTGTGTGGAACTGATGGTCCCGTGTGCACTGTGTGGAACTGATGGTCCCGTGTGCACTGTGTGGAACTGATGGTCCCGTGTGCACTGTGTGGAACTGATGGTCCAGTGTGCACTGTGTGGAACTGATGGTCCAGTGTGCAATTTGTGGATCTGATGGTACAGTGTGCACTGTGTGGAACTGATGTTACAGTGTGCACTGTGTTAAACTGATGGGACAGTGTGCACTGTATGGATCTGATGGTACTGTGTGCACTGTATGGATCTGATGGTACAGTGTGCAATGTGTGGATCTAATGGTACAGTGTGCACTGTGTGGAACTGATGTTACAGTGTGCACTGTGTGGAACTGATGGTACAGTCTGCAATGTGTGGATTTGATGGTACAGTGTGCAATGTGTGGAACTGATGTTACAGTGTGCACTGTGTGGAAATGATGGTACAGTGTGCAATGTGTGGAACTGATGTTACAGTGTGCAATGTGTGGAACTGATGGTACAGTGTGCAATGTGTGGATCTGATGGTACAGTGTGCAATGTGTGGAACTGATGTTACAGTGTGCACTGTGTGGAAATGATGGTACAGTGTGCAATGTGTGGAAATGATGGTACAGTGTGCAATATGTGGATCTGATGGTACAGTGTGCAATGTGTGGAACTGATGGTACAGTGTGCACTGTATGGATCTGATGGTACAGTGTGCACTGTATGGATCTGATGGTACAGTGTGCACTGTGTGGAAATGATGGTACAGTGTGCACTGTGTGCAACTGATGGTACAGTGTGCAATGTGTGGATCTGATGGTACAGTGTTCACTGTGTGGATCTGATGGTACAGTGTTCACTGTGTGGATCTGATGGTCCAGTGTACACTGTGTGGATCTGATGGTCCAGTGTGCACTGTTTGGAACTGATGGTACAGTGTGCACCTAGTGGAACTGATGGTACAGTGTGCACTGTGTGGAAATGATGGTACAGTGTGCACTGTGTGGAACTGATGGTACAGTGTGCACTGTGTGGAACTGATGGTACTGTGTGGATCTGATGGTACAGAGTGCAATGTGTGGATCTGATGGTACAGAGTGCAATGTGTGGATCTGATGGTACAGAGTGCAATGTGTGGAACTGATGGTCCAGTGTGCACTGTGTGGAACTGATGGTCCAGTGTGCACTGTGTGGAACTGATGGTCCAGTGTGCACTGTGTGGAACTGATGGTCCAGTGCGCACCGTGTGGAACTGCTGGTACACTGCAAAATGTGTGGAACTAATGGTACACTGTGCACTGTGTGGAAGGGATGGTAAAGAGTGCAATGTGTGGAACTAATGGTACAGTGTGCACTATGTGGAACTGATGGTAAAGAGTGCAATGTGTGGATCTGATGTTCCAGTGTGCACTGTGTGGAACTGATGGTGCAGTGTGCACTGTGTGGATCTGATGGTACTGTGTGCACTGTGTGGAACTGATAGTACAGTGTGCAATTTGTGGATCTGATGGTACAGTGTGCACTGTGTGGAACTGATGTTACAATGTGCACTGTGTTAAACTGATGGGACAGTGTGCACTGTATGGATCTGATGGTACTGTGTGCACTGTATGGATCTGATGGTACAGTGTGCAATGTGTGGATCTAATGGTACAGTGTGCACTGTGTGGAACTGATGTTACAGTGTGCACTGTGTGGAACTGATGGTACAGTGTGCAATGTGTGGATCTGATGGTACAGTGTGCAATGTGTGGAACTGATGGTACAGTGTGCACTGTGTGGAAATGATGGTACAGTGTGCAATGTGTGGAACTGATGTTACAGTGTGCAATGTGTGGAACTGATGGTACAGTGTGCAATGTGTGGAACTGATGGTACAGTGTGCAATGTGTGGATCTGATGGTACAGTGTGCAATGTGTGGAACTGATGTTACAGTGTGCACTGTGTGGAAATGATGGTACAGTGTGCAATGTGTGGAAATGATGGTACAGTGTGCAATATGTGGATCTGATGGTACAGTGTGCAATGTGTGGAACTGATGGTACAGTGTGCACTGTGTGGAACTGATGGTCCCGTGTGCACTGTGTGGAACTGATGGTCCAGTGTGCACTGTGTGGAACTGATAGTCCAGTGTGCACTGTGTGGATCTGATGGTACAGTGTGCACTGTGTGGATCTGATGGTACAGTGTGCACTGTGTGGATCTGATGGTACAGTGTGCACCGTGTGGAACTGCTGGTACAGTGCAACATGTGTGGAACTAATGGTACACTGTGCACTGTGTGGAAGGGATGGTAAAGAGTGCAATGTGTGGAACTAATGGTACAGTGTGCACTATGTGGAACTGATGGTAAAGAGTGCAATGTGTGGATCTGATGTTCCAGTGTGCACTGTGTGGAACTGATGGTGCAGTGTGCACTGTGTGGATCTGATGGTACTGTGTGCACTGTGTGGAACTGATAGTACAGTGTGCAATTTGTGGATCTGATGGTACAGTGTGCACTGTGTGGAACTGATGTTACAGTGTGCACTGTGTTAAACTGATGGGACAGTGTGCACTGTATGGATCTGATGGTACTGTGTGCACTGTATGGATCTGATGGTACAGTGTGCAATGTGTGGATCTAATGGTACAGAGTGCACTGTGTGGAACTGATGTTACAGTGTGCACTGTGTGGAACTGATGGTACAGTGTGCAATGTGTGGATCTGATGGTACAGTGTGCAATGTGTGGAACTGATGTTACAGTGTGCACTGTGTGGAAATGATGGTACAGTGTGCAATGTGTGGAACTGATGTTACAGTGTGCAATGGGTGGAACTGATGGCACAGTGTGCAATGTGTGGATCTGATGGTACAGTGTGCAATGTGTGGAACTGATGTTACAGTGTGCACTGTGTGGAAATGATAGTACAGTGTGCAATGTGTGGAAATGATGGTACAGTGTGCAATATGTGGATCTGATGGTACAGTGTGCAATGTGTGGAACTGATGGTACAGTGTGCACTGTATGGATCTGATGGTACAGTGTGCACTGTAAGGATCTGATGGTACAGTGTGCACTGTATGGATCTGATGGTACAGTGTGCACTGTGTGGAAATGATGGTACAGTGTGCACTGTGTGCAACTGATGGTACAGTGTGCAATGTGTGGATCTGATGGTACAGTGTTCACTGTGTGGATCTGATGGTACAGTGTTCACTGTGTGGATCTGATGGTCCAGTGTACACTGTGTGGATCTGATGGTCCAGTGTGCACTGTTTGGAACTGATGGTACAGTGTGCACCTAGTGGAACTGATGGTACAGTGTGCACTGTGTGGATATGATGGTACAGTGTGCACTGTGTGGATCTGATGGTACAGTGTGCAATGTGTGGATCTAATGGTACAGTGTGCACTGTGTGGAACTGATGTTACAGTGTGCACTGTGTGGAACTGATGGTACAGTGTGCAATGTGTGGATCTGATGGTACAGTGTGCAATGTGTGGAACTGATGTGACAGTGTGCACTGTGTGGAAATGATGGTACAGTGTGCAATGTGTGGAACTGATGTTACAGTGTGCAATGTGTGGAACTGATGGTACAGTGTGCAATGTGTGGATCTGATGGTACAGTGTGCAATGTGTGGAACTGATGTTACAGTGTGCACTGTGTGGAAATGATGGTACAGTGTGCAATGTGTGGAAATGATGGTACAGTGTGCAATATGTGGATCTGATGGTACAGTGTGCAATGTGTGGAACTGATGGTACAGTGTGCACTGTATGGATCTGATGGTACAGTGTGCACTGTATGGATCTGATGGTACAGTGTGCACTGTGTGGAAATGATGGGACAGTGTGCACTGTGTGCAACTGATGGTACAGTGTGCAATGTGTGGATCTGATGGTACAGTGTTCACTGTGTGGATCTGATGGTACAGTGTTCACTGTGTGGATCTGATGGTCCAGTGTACACTGTGTGGATCTGATGGTCCAGTGTGCACTGTTTGGAACTGATGGTACAGTGTGCACCTAGTGGAACTGATGGTACAGTGTGCACTGTGTGGAAATGATGGTTCAGTGTGCACTGTGTGGATCTGATGTTACAGAGTGCACTGTGTGGATCTGATGGCACAGTGTGCACTGTGTGGAACTGATGGTACAGTGTGCACTGTGTGGAACTGATGGTACAGTGTGCACTGTGTGGAACTGATGGTACAGTGTGCACTGTGTGGAACTGATGGTACTGTGTGGATCTGATGGTACAGAGTGCAATGTGTGGATCTGATGGTACAGAGTGCAATGTGTGGATCTGATGGTACAGAGTGCAATGTGTGGAACTGATGGTCCAGTGTGCACTGTGTGGAACTGATGGTCCAGTGTGCACTGTGTGGAACTGATGGTCCAGTGTGCACTGTGTGGATCTGATGGTACAGTGTGCACTGTGTGGATCTGATGGTACAGTGTGCACTGTGTGGATCTGATGGGACAGTGTGCACTGTTTGGAACTGATGGGACAGTGTTCACTGTGTGGATCTGATGGTCCAGTGTGCACTGTGTGGATCTGATGGTACAGTGTGCAATGTGTGGAACTGATGGTACAGAGTGCAATGTGTGGAACTGATGGTACAGAGTGCAATGTGTGGAACTGATGGTATAGAGTGCAATGTGTGGAACTGATGGTACAGAGTGCAATGTGTGGAACTGATGGTACAGAGTGCAATGTGTGGAACTGATGGTACGGAGTGCAATGTGTGGAACTGATGGTGCAGTGTGCACTGTGTGGAACTGATGGTACAGTGTGCAATGTGTGGAACTGATGGTACAGTGTGGAACTGATGGTACAGTGTGGAACTGATGGTACAGTGTGCACAGTGTGGAACTGATGGTACAGTGTGCAATGTGTGGAACTGATGGAACAGTGCGAAATGTGTGGAACTGATGGTACAGTGTGCACCGTGTGGAACTGATGGTACAGTGTGCACCGTGTGGAACTGATGGAACAGTGCGAAATGTGTGGAACTGATGGTACAGTGTGCACCGTGTGGAACTGATGGTACAGTGTGCACCGTGTGGAACAGATGGTACAGTGTGCACCGTGTGGAACAGATGGTACAGTGTGCACCGAGTGGAACTGATGGTACAGTGTGCAATGTGTGGAACTGATGGTACAGTGTGCACAGTGTAGAACTGATGGTACAGTGGGCACAGTGTGGAACTGATGGAACACTGGGCACAGTGTGGAACTGATGGTACAGTATGCACTGTGTGGAACTGATGGTACAGTATGCACTGTGTGGAACTGATGGTACAGTGTGCAATGTGTGGAACTGATGGTACAGAGTGCACAGTGTGGAACTGATGGTACAGTGTGCACTGTGTGGAACTGATGGTACAGTGTGCACTGTGTGGAACTGATGGTACAGTGTGCACTGTGTGGAACTGATGGTACAGTGTGCACTGTGTGGAACTGATGGTACAGTGTGCACAGTGTGGAACTGATGGTACAGTGTGCACAGTGTGGAACTGATGGTACAGTGTGCACAGTGTGGAACTGATGGTACAGTGTGCACTGTGTGGAACTGATGGTACAGTGTGCAATGTGTGGAACTGATGGTACAGTGTGCACAGTGTGGAACTGATGGTACAGTGTGCACTGTGTGGAACTGATGGTACAGTGTGCACTGTGTGGAACTGATGGTACAGTGTGCACTGTGTGGAACTGATGGTACAGTGTGCACAGTGTGGAACTGATGGTACAGTGTGCACAGTGTGGAACTGATGGTACAGTGTGCACTGTGTGGAACTGATGGTACAGTGTGCACAGTGTGGAACTGATGGTACAGTGTGCACAGTGTGGAAGAGATGGTACAGTGTGCAATGTGTGGAACTGATGGTACAGTGTGCACTGTGTGGAACTGATGGTACAGTGTGCAATGTGTGGAACTGATGTTACAGTGTGCACTGTGTGGAACTGATGTTACAGTGTGCAATGTGTGGAAAAGATGGTACAGTGTGCAATGTGTGGAACTGATGGGACAGTGTGCAATGTGTGGAACTGATGGTACAGTGTGCACTGTATGGATCTGATGGTACAGTGTGCACTGTATGGATCTGATGGTACAGTGTGCACTGTATGGATCTGATGGTACAGTGAGCACTGTGTGGAAATGATGGTACAGTGTGCACTGTGTGCAACTGATGGTAAAGTGTGCAATGTGTGGATCTGATGGTACAGTGTGCACTGTGTGGATCTGATGGTCCAGTGTACACTGTGTGGATCTGATGGTCCAGGGTGCACTGTTTGGAACTGATGGTACAGTGTGCACCGAGTGGAACTGATGGTACAGTATGCACCGTGTGGAAATGATGGTACAGTGTGCACTGTGTGGATCTGATGGTACAGAGTGCACTATGTGGATCTGATGTTACAGAGTGCACTGTGTGGATCTGATGGTACAGTGTGCACTGTGTGGAACTGATGGTACAGTGTGCACTGTGTGGAACTGATGGTACAGTGTGCACTGTGTGGAACTGTTGGTACAGTGTGCACTGTGTGGAACTGTTGGTACAGTGTGCACTGTGTGGAACTGTTGGTACAGTGTGCACTGTGTGGAACTGATGGGACAGTGTGCAATGTGTGGAACTGATGGTACAGTGTGCACTGTGTGGAACTGATGGTACAGTGTGCACTGTGTGGAACTGATGGTACTGTGTGCACTGTGTGCAACTGATGGTACAGTGTGCACAGTGTGCAACTGATGGTACTGTGTGGAACTGATGGTACAGTGTGCACAGTGTGGAACTGATGGTACAGTGTGCACAGTGTGGAACTGATGGTACAGTGTGCACAGTGTGGAACTGATGGAACAGTGCGCACTGTGTGGAACTGATGGTACAGTGTGCACTGTGTGGAACTGATGGTAAAGTGTGCACTGTGTGGAACTGACGGTACAGTGTGCACTGTGTGGAACTGACGGTACAGTGTGCACTGTGTGGAACTGATGGTACAGTGTGCAATGTGTGGAACTGATGGTACAGTGTGCAATGTGTGGAACTGATGGTACAGTGTGCAATGTGTGGAACTGATGGTACAGTGTGCACAGTGTGGAACTGATGGTACAGTGTGCACAGTGTGGAACTGATGGTACAGTGTGCACAGTGTGGAACTGATGGTACAGTGTGCACTGTGTGGAACTGATGGTACAGTGTGCAGTGTGTGGAACTGATGGTACAGTGTGCAGTGTGTGGAACTGATGGTACAGTGTGCACTGTGTGGAACTGATGGTACAGTGTGCACAGTGTGGAACTGATGGTACAGTGTGCACAGTGTGGAACTGATGGTACAGTGTGCACAGTGTGGAACTGATGGTACAGTGTGCAATGTGTGGAACTGATGGTACAGTGTGCACTGTGTGGAACTGATGGTACAGTCTGCAATGTGTGGAACTGATGTTACAGTGTGCACTGTGTGGAACTGATGTTACAGTGTGCAATGTGTGGAAATGATGGTACAGTGTGCAATGTGTGGAACTGATGGGACAGTGTGCAATGTGTGGAACTGATGGTACAGTGTGCACTGTATGGATCTGATGGTACAGTGTGCACTGTATGGATCTGATGGTACAGTGTGCACTGTGTGGAAATGATGGTACAGTGTGCACTGTGTGCAACTGATGGTAAAGTGTGCAATGTGTGGATCTGATGGTACAGTGTGCACTGTATGGATCTGATGGTCCAGTGTACACTGTGTGGATCTGATGGTCCAGGGTGCACTGTTTGGAACTGATGGTACAGTGTGCACCGAGTGGAACTGATGGTACAGTATGCACCGTGTGGAAATGATGGTACAGTGTGCACCGTGTGGAACTGATGGTACAGTGTGCAGCGTGTGGAACTGATGGAACAGTGTGCACCGTGTGGAACTGATGGTACAGTGTGCACCGTGTGGAACTGATGGTACAGTGTGCACCGTGTGGAACTGATGGAACAGTGCGAAATGTGTGGAACTGATGGTACAGTGTGCACCGTGTGGAACTGATGTTACAGTGTGCACCGTGTGGAACTGATGGTACAGTGTGCACCGTGTGGAACTGATGGTACAGTGTGCACTGTGTGGAACTGATGGTAGTGTGCACCGAGTGGAACTGATGGTACAGTGTGCAATGTGTGGAACTGATGGTACAGTGTGCACAGTGTAGAACTGATGGTACAGTGGGCACAGTGTGGAACTAATGGAACAGTGTGCACAGTGTGGAACTGATGGTACAGTATGCACTGTGTGGAACTGATGGTACAGTATGCACTGTGTGGAACTGATGGTACAGTGTGCAATGTGTGGAACTGATGGTACAGAGTGCACAGTGTGGAACTGATGGTACAGTGTGCACTGTGTGGAACTGATGGTACAGTGTGCACTGTGTGGAACTGATGGTACAGTGTGCACTGTGTGGAACTGATGGTACAGTGTGCACTGTGTGGAACTGATGGTACAGTGTGCACAGTGTGGAACTGATGGTACAGTGTGCACAGGTGGAACTGATGGTACAGTGTGCACAGTGTGGAACTGATGGTACAGTGTGCACAGTGTGGAACTGATGGTACAGTGTGCACTGTGTGGAACTGATGGTACAGTGTGCAATGTGTGGAACTGATGGTACAGTGTGCACAGTGTGGAACTGATGGTACAGTGTGCACTGTGTGGAACTGATGGTACAGTGTGCACTGTGTGGAACTGATGGTACAGTGTGCACAGTGTGGAACTGATGGTACAGTGTGCACAGTGTGGAACTGATGGTACAGTGTGCACTGTGTGGAACTGATGGTACAGTGTGCACAGTGTGGAACTGATGGTACAGTGTGCACTGTGTGGAACTCATGGTACAGTGTGCAATGTGTGGAACTGATGGTACAGTGTGCAATGTGTGGAACTGATGTTACAGTGTGCACTGTGTGGAACTGATGTTACAGTGTGCAATGTGTGGAAATGATGGTACAGTGTGCAATGTGTGGAACTGATGGGACAGTGTGCAATGTGTGGAACTGATGGTACAGTGTGCACTGTATGGATCTGATGGTACAGTGTGCACTGTATGGATCTGATGGTACAGTGTGCACTGTATGGATCTGATGGTACAGTGTGCACTGTGTGGAAATGATGGTACAGTGTGCACTGTGTGCAACTGATGGTAAAGTGTTCAATGTGTGGATCTGATGGTACAGTGTGCACTGTGTGGATCTGATGGTCCAGTGTACACTGTGTGGATCTGATGGTCCAGGGTGCACTGTTTGGAACTGATGGTACAGTGTGCACCGAGTGGAACTGATGGTACAGTATGCACCGTGTGGAAATGATGGTACAGTGTGCACTGTGTGGATCTGATGGTACAGAGTGCACTGTGTGGATCTGATGTTACAGAGTGCACTGTGTGGATCTGATGGTACAGTGTGCACTGTGTGGAACTGATGGTACAGTGTGCACTGTGTGGAACTGATGGTACAGTGTGCACTGTGTGGAACTGTTGGTACAGTGTGCACTGTGTGGAACTGTTGGTACAGTGTGCACTGTGTGGAACTGTTGGTACAGTGTGCACTGTGTGGAACTGATGGGACAGTGTGCAATGTGTGGAACTGATGGTACAGTGTGCACTGTGTGGAACTGATGGTACAGTGTGCACTGTGTGGAACTGATGGTACAGTGTGCACAGTGTGCAACTGATGGTACTGTGTGGAACTGATGGTACAGTGTGCACAGTGTGGAACTGATGGTACAGTGTGCACAGTGTGGAACTGATGGTACAGTGTGCACAGTGTGGAACTGATGGAACAGTGCGCACTGTGTGGATCAGATGGTACAGTGTGCACTGTGTGGAACTGATGGTAAAGTGTGCACTGTGTGGAACTGACGGTACAGTGTGCACTGTGTGGAACTGACGGTACAGTGTGCACTGTGTGGAACTGACGGTACAGTGTGCAATGTGTGGAACTGATGGTACAGTGTGCAATGTGTGGAACTGATGGTACAGTGTGCACTGTGTGGAACTGATGGTACAGTGTGCACTGTGTGGAACTGATGGTACAGTGTGCACAGTGTGGAACTGATGGTACAGTGTGCACTGTGTGGAACTGATGGTACAGTGTGCAATGTGTGGAACTGATGGTACAGTGTGCACAGTGTGGAACTGATGGTACAGTGTGCACAGTGTGGAACTGATGGTACAGTGTGCACAGTGTGGAACTGATGTTACAGTGTGCACTGTGTGGAACTGATGGTACAGTGTGCACTGTGTGGAACTGATGGTACAGTGTGCAATGTGTGTAACTGATGGTACAGAGTGCAATGTGTAGAACTGATGGTACAGTGTGCACAGTGTGGAACTGATTGCACAGTGTGGAACTGATGGTACAGTGTGCACTGTGTGGAACTGATGGTACAGTGTGCACAGTGTGGAACTGAAGGGTTAGTGTGCACTGTGTGGAACTGATGGTACAGTGTGCACTGTGTGGAACTGATGGTACAGTGTGCACTGTGTGGAACTGTTGGTACAGTGCGCACAGTGTGGAACTGTTGGTACAGTGTGCACAGTGTGGAACTGATGGGACAGTGTGCACTGTGTGGAACTGATGGTACAGTGCGAAATGTGTGGAACTGATGGTACAGTGTGCACTGTGTGGATCTGATGGTACAGTGTGCACTTTGTGGAACTGATGGTAAAGCGTGCAGTGTGTGGAACTGATGGTACAGTGTGCAGTGTGTGGAACTGATGGTACAGTGTGCAATGTGTGGATCTGATGGTACAGTGTGCACTGTGTGGAACTGATGGTGAAGCGTGCAGTGTGTGGAACTGATGGTAGAGTGTGCAGTGTGTGGAACTGATGGTACAGTGTGCAGTGTGTGGAACTGATGGTACAGTGTGCAGTGTGTGGAACTGATGGTACAGTGTGCAGTGCGTGGAACTGATGGTACAGTGTGCACTGTGTGGAACTGATGGTACAGTGTGCACTGTGTGGAACTGATGGTACAGTGTGCACTGTGTGGAACTGATGGTACAGTGTGCACTGTGTGGAACTGATGGTACAGTGTGCACTGTGTGGAACTGATGGGACAGTGTGCACTGTGTTGAACTGATGGTACAGTGCGAAATGTGGTGGAACTGATGGTCCAGTGTGCACTGTGTGGAACTAATGGTACAGTGTGCTCTGTGTGGAACTGATGGGACAGTGTCCACTGTGTGGAACTGATGGGACAGTGTGCACTGTGTGGAACTGATGGGACAGTGTGCACTGTGTGGAACTGATGGTACAGTGTGCACTGTGTGGAACTGATGGTAAAGTGTGCACTGTGTGGAACTGATGGTACAGTGTGCAATGTGTGGAACTGATGGTACAGTGTGCAATGTGTGAATCTGACGGTACAGTGTGCACTGTGTGGATCTGACGGTACAGTGTGCACTGTGTGGAACTGACGGTACAGTGTGCACTGTGTGGAACTGACGGTACAGTGTGCACTGTGTGGAACTGACGGTACAGTGTGCAATGTGTGGATCTGACGGTACACCGTGCAATGTGTGGATCTGACGGTCCTGTGTGCACTGTATGGATCTGACGGTACTGTGTGCACTGTGTGGAAATGATGGTACAGTGTGCAATGTGTGGATCTGATGGTACAGTGTGCAATGTGTGGAACTGATGTTACAGTGTGCACTGTGTGGAACTGATGCTACAGTGTGCACTGTATGGATCTGATGGTACAGTGTGCACTGTATGGATCTGATGGTACAGTGTGCACTGTATGGATCTGATGGTACAGTGTGCACTGTGTGGAAATGATGGTACAGTGTGCACTGTGTGCAACTGATGGTACAGTGTGCAATGTGTGGATCTGATGGTACAATGTTCACTGTGTGGATCTGATGGTACAGTGTGCACTGTGTGGAACTGATGGTACAGTGTGCACTGTGTGGAACTGATGGTACAGTGTGCACTGTGTGGAACTGGTGGTCCAGTGTGCACTGTGTGGATCTGATGGTACAGTGTGCACTGTGTGGATCTGATGGGACAGTGTGCACTGTGTGGATGTGATGGTACAGTGTGCACTGTGTGGATCTGATGGTACAGTGTGCACTGTGTGGATCTGATGGTACAGTGTGCACTGTGTGGAACTGATGGTCCATTATGCACTGTGTGGAACTGATGGTCCAGTGTGCACTGTGTGGATCTGATGGCACAGTGTGCACTGTGTGGATCTGATGGGACAGTGTGCACTGTTTGGAACTGTTGGGACAGTGTTCACTGTGTGGAACTGATGGTCCAGTGTGCACTGTGTGGATCTGATGGCACAGTGTGCACTGTGTGGATCTGATGGGACAGTGTGCACTGTTTGGAACTGTTGGGACAGTGTTCACTGTGTGGATCTGATGGTACAGTGTGCACTGTGTGGATGTGATGGTACAGTGTGCACTGTGTGGATGTGATGGTACAGTGTGCACTGTGTGGATCTGATGGTACAGTGTGCACTGTGTGGATCTGATGGTACAGTGTGCAGTGTGTGGAACTGATGGTCCATTATGCACTGTGTGGATCTGATCGTACAGTGTGCACTGTGTGGATCTGATGGCACAGTGTGCACTGTGTGGATCTGATGGGACAGTGTGCACTGTTTGGAACTGTTGGGACAGTGTTCACTGTGTGGATCTGATGGTACAGTGTGCAATGTGTGGAACTGATGGTACAGAGTGCAATGTGTGGATCTGATGGTACAGTGTGCAATGTGTGGAACTGATGGTACAGAGTGCAATGTGTGGAACTGATGGTACAGAGTGCAATGTGTGGAACTGATGGTACAGAGTGCAATGTGTGGAACTGATGGTACAGTTTGCACAGTGTGGAACTGATGGTACAGTGTGCACTGTGTGGAACTGATGGGACAGTGTGCACTGTGTGGAACTGATGGGACAGTGTGCAATGTGTGGATCTGATGGTCCAGTGTGCACTGTGTGGATCTGATGGTCCAGTGTGCACTGTTTGGAACTGATGGTACAGTGTGCACTGTGTGGAAATGATGGTACAGTGTGCACTGTGTGGATCTGATGGTGCAGAGTGCAATGTGTGGATCTGATGTTACAGTGTGCACTGTGTGGAAATGATGGTACAGTGTGCACTGTGTGGATCTGATGGTACAGTGTGCACTGTGTGGAACTGATGGTACAGTGTGCACTGTGTGGAACTGATGGTACAGTGTGCACTGTGTGGAACTGATGGTAACAGTGTGCACTGTGTGGATCTGATGGTACAGAGTGCAATGTGTGGAACTGATGGTACAGAGTGCAATGTGTGGATCTGATGGTACAGAGTGCAATGTGTGGATCTGATGGTACAGAGTGCAATGTGTGGATCTGATGGTAACAGTGTGCACTGTGTGGATCTGATGGTGCAGAGTGCAATGTGTGGATCTGATGGTACAGAGTGCAATGTGTGGATCTGATGGTACAGAGTGCAATGTGTGGATCTGATGGTACAGTGTGCACTGTGTGGAACTGATGGTACAGTGTGCACTGTGTGGAACTGATGGTACAGTGTGCACTGTGTGGAACTGATGGTAACAGTGTGCACTGTGTGGATCTGATGGTACAGAGTGCAATGTGTGGATCTGATGGTACAGAGTGCAATGTGTGGATCTGATGGTACAGAGTGCAATGTGTGGAACTGATGGTACAGTGTGCACTGTGTGGAACTGATGGTACAGTGTGCACTGTGTGGAACTGATGGTCCAGTGTGCACTGTGTGTATCTGATGGCACAGTGTGCACTGTGTGGATCTGATGGGACAGTGTGCACTGTTTGGAACTGATGGGACAGTGTTCACTGTGTGGATCTGATGGTCCAGTGTGCACTGTGTGGATCTGATGGTACAGTGTGCAATGTGTGGAACTGATGGTACAGAGTGCAATGTGTGGAACTGATGGTACAGTGTGCACAGTGTGGAACTGATGGTACAGTGTGCACTGTGTAGAACTGATGGGACAGTGTGCAATGTGTGGAACTGATGGTACAGAGTGCAATGTGTGGAACTGATGGTACAGTGTGCACTGTGAGCAACTGATGGTACAGTCTGCAATGTGTGGATCTGATGGTCCAGTGTTCACTGTGTGGATCTGATGGTCCAGTGTTCACTGTTTGGATCTGATGGTCCAGTGTGCACTGTGTGGATCTGATGGTCCAGTGTGCACTGTTTGGAACTGATGGTACAGTGTGCACTGTGTGGAACTGATGGTACAGTGTGCACTGTGTGGAACTGATGGTTACAGTGTGCACTGTGTGGATCTGATGGTACAGTGTGCACTGTGTGGATCTGATTGTCCAGTGTTCACTGTTTGGATCTGATGGTCCAGTGTGCACTGTGTGGATCTGATGGTCCAGTGTGCACTGTTTGGAACTGATGGTACAGTGTGCACTGTGTGGAAATGATGGTACAGTGTGCACTGTGTGGATCTGATGGTACAGAGTGCAATGTGTGGATCTGATGTTACAGTGTGCACTGTGTGGATCTGATGGTACAGAGTGCAATGTGTGGAACTGATGGTACAGTGTGCACCGTGTGGAACTGATGGTACAGAGTGCATTGTGTGGATCTGATGGTACAGAGTGCATTGTGTGGATCTGATGGTACAGAGTGCAATGTGTGGAACTGATGGTCCAGTGTGCACTGTGTGGATCTGATGATACAGAGTGCAATGTGTGGATCTGATGGTACAGTGTTCAATGTGTGGAACTGATGGTACAGTGTGCACCGTGTGGAACTGATGGTACAGTGTGCACTGTGTGGAACTGATGGTCCAGTGTGCACTGTGTGGAACTGATGGTCCAGTGTGCACTGTTTGGAACTGTTGGGACAGTGTTCACTGTGTGGATCTGATGGTACAGTGTTCAATGTGTGGAACTGATGGTACAGTGTGCACCGTGTGGAACTGATGGTACAGTGTGCACTGTGTGGAACTGATGGTCCAGTGTGCACTGTGTGGAACTGATGGTCCAGTGTGCACTGTTTGGAACTGTTGGGACAGTGTGCACTGTGTGGATCTGATGGTACAGTGTGCACTGTGTGGATCTGACGGTACAGCGTGCACTGTGTGGAACTGACGGTACTGTGTGCACTGTATGGATCTGACGGTACTGTGTGCACTGTGTGGAAATGACGGTACAGTGTGCAATGTGTGGATCTGATGGTACAGTGTGCAATGTGTGGAACTGATGTTACAGTGTGCACTGTGTGGAACTGATGGTTCAGTGTGCACTGTATGGATCTGAAGGTACAGTGTGCACTGTATGGATCTGATGGTACAGTGTGCACTGTGTGGAAATGATGGTACAGTGTGCACTGTGTGCAACTGATGGTACAGTGTGCAATGTGTGGATCTGATGGTACAGTGTGCACTGTGTGCAACTGATGGTACAGTGTGCACTGTGTGGAACTGATGGTAACAGTGTGCACTGTGTGGATCTGACGGTACACAGTGCAATGTGTGGATCTGATGGTACAGAGTGCAATGTGTGGATCTGATGGTACAGAGTGCAATGTGTGGAACTGATGGTCCAGTGTGCACTGTGTGGAACTGATGGTCCAGTGTGCACTGTGTGGATCTGATGGTACAGTGTGCACTGTGTGGATCTGATGGGACAGTGTTCACTGTTTGGAACTGATGGGACAGTGTTCACTGTGTGGATCTGATGGTCCAGTGTGCACTGTGTGGATCTGATGGTACAGTGTGCAATGTGTGGAACTGATGGTACAGAGTGCAATGTGTAGAACTGATGGTACAGTGTGCAATGTGTGGAACTGATGGTACAGAGTGCAATGTGTGGAACTGATGGTACAGTGTGCACAGTGTGGAACTGATGGTACAGTGTGCACTGTGTGGAACTGATGGTACAGTGTGCACTGTGTGGAACTGATGGTCCAGTGTGCACTGTGTGGAACTGATGGTACAGTGTGCACTGTGTGGATCTGATGGGACAGTGTGCACTGTTTGGAACTGATGGGACAGTGCTCACTGTGTGGATCTGATGGTCCAGTGTGCACTGTGTGGATCTGATGGTACAGTGTGCAATGTGTGGAACTGATGGTACAGTGTGCAATGTGTGGAACTGATGGTACAGAGTGCAATGTGTGGAACTGATGGTACAGAGTGCAATGTGTGGAACTGATGGTACAGTGTGCACAGTGTGGAACTGATGGTACAGTGTGCACTGTGTGGAACTGATGGTACAGTGTGCACTGTGTGGAACTGATGGTACAGTTTGCGATGTGTGGAACTGCTTGGTACAGTGTGCAATGTGTGGAAATGATGGTACAGTGTGCAATGTGTGAATCTGATGGTACAGTGTTCAATGTGTGGAACTGATGGTACAGTGTGCACCGTGTGGAACTGATGGTACAGTGTGCACCGTGTGGAACTGATGGTACAGTGTGCACCGTGTGGATCTGATGGTACCGAGTGCATTGTGTGGAACTGATGGTACAGTGTGCAATGTGTGGAACTGATGGTACAGAGTGCAATGTGTGGAACTGATGGTCCAGTGTGCACTGTGTGGAACTGATGGTCCAGTGTGCACTGTGTGGATCTGATGGTACAGTGTGCACTGTGTGGATCTGATGGGACAGTGTGCACTGTTTGGAACTGTTGGGACAGTGTTCACTGTGTGGATCTGATGGTCCAGTGTGCACTGTGTGGATCTGATGGTACAGTGTGCAATGTGTGGAACTGATGGTACAGAGTGCAATGTGTGGAACTGATGGTACAGTGTGCAATGTGTGGAACTGATGGTACAGAGTGCAATGTGTGGAACTGATGGTACAGAGTGCAATGTGTGGAACTGATGGTACAGTGTGCACAGTGTGGAACTGATGGTACAGTGTGCACGGGGTGGAACTGATGGGACAGTGTGCAATGTGTGGAACTGATGGTACAGTGTGCACTGTGTGCAACTGATGGTACAGTGTGCAATGTGTGGATCTGATGGTACAGTGTTCACTGTGTGGATCTGATGGTCCAGTGTGCACTGTGTGGATCTGATGGTCCAGTGTGCACTGTGTGGATCTGATGGTCCAGTGTGCACTGTGTGGATCTGATGGTCCAGTGTGCACTGTTTGGAACTGATGGTACAGTGTGCACTGTGTGGAACAGATGGTACAGTGTGCACTGTGTGGAAATGATGGTACAGTGTGCACTGTGTGGATCTGATGGTACAGAGTGCAATGTGTGGATCTGATGTTACAGTGTGCACTGTGTGGAACTGATGGTACAGTGTGCACTGTGTGGAACTGATGGTACAGAGTGCACTGTGTGGATCTGATGGTCCAGTGTGCACTGTTTGGAACTGATGGTACAGTGTGCACTGTGTGGAACAGATGGTACAGTGTGCACTGTGTGGAAATGATGGTACAGTGTGCACTGTGTGGATCTGATGGTACAGAGTGCAATGTGTGGATCTGATGTTACAGTGTGCACTGTGTGGAACTGATGGTACAGTGTGCACTGTGTGGATCTGATGGTACAGAGTGCAATGTGTGGATCTGATGGTACAGAGTGCTATGTGTGGGTCTGATGGTACAGTGTGCACTGTGTGGAACTGATGGTACAGTGTGCACTGTGTGGAACTGATGGTACAGTGTGCACTGTGTGGAACTGATGGTACAGTGTGCACTGTGTGGAACTGATGGTCCAGTGTGCACTGTGTGGATCTGATGGTACAGTGTGGATCTGATGGTACAGTGTGCACTGTGTGGATCTGATGGTACAGTGTGCACTGTGTGGATCTGATGGGACAGTGTGCACTGTTTGGAACTGATGGGACAGTGTTCACTGTGTGGATCTGATGGTCCAGTGTGCACTGTGTGGATCTGATGGTACAGAGTGCAATGTGTGGAACTGATGGTACAGTGTGCAATGTGTGGAACTGATGGTACAGAGTGCAATGTGTGGAACTGATGGTACAGAGTGCAATGTGTGGAACTGATGGTACAGTGTGCACAGTATGGAACTGATGGTACAGTGTGCACTGTGTGGAACTGATGGTACAGTGTGCAATGTGTGGAACTGATGGTCCAGTGTGCAATGTGTGGAACTGATGGTACAGAGTGCAATGTGTGGAACTGATGGTACAGAGTGCAATGTGTGGAACTGATGGTACAGTGTGCACAGTATGGAACTGATGGTACAGTGTGCACTGTGTGGAACTGATGGTACAGTGTGCAATGTGTGGAACTGATGGTCCAGTGTGCACTGTGTGGAACTGATGGTACAGTGTGCACTGTGTGGATCTGATGGTACAGTGTGCACTGTGTGGAACTGATGGTAAAGCGTGCAGTGTGTGGAACTGATGGTACAGTGTGCAGTGTGTGGAACTGATGGTACAGTGTGCAGTGTGTGGAACTGATGGTACAGTGTGCACTGTGTGGATCTGATGGTACAGAGTGCAATGTGTGGATCTGATGTTACAGTGTGCACTGTGTGGAACTGATGGTACAGTGTGCACTGTGTGGAACTGATGGTACAGTGTGCACTGTGTGGAACTGATGGTACAGAGTGCACTGTGTGGATCTGATGGTACAGAGTGCAATGTGTGGATCTGATGGTACAGAGTGCAATGTGTGGATCTGATGGTACAGAGTGCAATGTGTGGATCTGATGGTACAGTGTGCACTGTGTGGAACTGATGGTACAGTGTGCGCTGTGTGGAACTGATGGTACAGTGTGCACTGTGTGGATCTGATGGTCCAGTGTGCACTGTGTGGATCTGATGGTACAGTGTGCACTGTGTGGATCTGATGGTACAGTGTGCACTGTGTGGATCTGATGGTCCAGTGTGCACTCTGTGGATCTGATGGTACAGAGTGCAATGTGTGGAACTGATGGTACAGTGTGCAATGTGTGGAACTGATGGTACAGAGTGCAATGTGTGGAACTGATGGTACAGAATGCAATGTGTGGAACTGATGGTACAGAGTGCAATGTGTGGAACTGATGGTACAGAGTGCAATGTGTGGAACTGATGGTACAGTGTGCACAGTATGGAACTGATGGTACAGTGTGCACTGTGTGGAACTGATGGTACAGTGTGCAATGTGTGGAACTGATGGTCCAGTGTGCACTGTGTGGAACTGATGGTACAGTGTGCACTGTGTGGAACTGATGGTAAAGCGTGCAGTGTGTGGAACTGATGGTACAGTGTGCAGTGTGTGGAACTGATGGTAAAGCGTGCAGTGTGTGGAACTGATGGTAAAGCGTGCAGTGTGTGGAACTGATGGTACAGTGTGCAGTGTGTGGAACTGATGGTACAGTGTGCAGTGTGTGGAACTGATGTTACAGTGTGCACTGTGTGGAACTGATGGTACAGTGTGCACTGTATGGATCTGATGGTACAGTGTGCACTGTATGGATCTGATGGTACAGTGTGCACTGTGTGGAAATGATGGTACAGTGTGCACTGTGTGCAACTGATGGTACAGTGTGCAATGTGTGGATCTGATGGTACAATGTTCACTGTGTGGATCTGATGATCCAGTGTGCACTGTGTGGATCTGATGGTCCAGTGTGCACTGTTTGGAACTGATGGTACAGTGTGCACTGTGTGGAACAGATGGTACAGTGTGCACTGTGTGGAAATGATGGTACAGTGTGCACTGTGTGTATCTGATGGTACAGAGTGCAATGTGTGGATTTGATGTTACAGAGTGCACTGTGTGGAACTGATGGTACAGTGTGCACTGTGTGGAACTGATGGTCCAGTGTGCACTGTGTGGAACTGATGGTCCAGTGTGCACTGTGTGGATCTGATGGTACAGTGTGCACTGTGTGGATCTGATGGGACAGTGTGCACTGTGTGGATGTGATGGTACTGTGTGGATCTGATGGTACAGTGTGCACTGTGTGGATCTGATGGTACAGTGTGCACTGTGTGGAACTGATGGTCCAGTGTGCACTGTGTGGAACTGATGGTCCAGTGTGCACTGTGTGGATCTGATGGTACTGTGTGGATCTGATGGGACAGTGTGCACTGTTTGGAACTGATGGGACAGTGTTCACTGTGTGGATCTGATGGTCCAGTGTGCACTCTGTGGATCTGATGGAACAGTGTGCAATGTGTGGAACTGATGGTGCAGAGTGCAATGTGTGGAACTGATGGTACAGTGTGCAATGTGTGGAACTGATGGTACAGAGTGCAATGTGTGGAACTGATGGTACAGAGTGCAATGTGTGGAACTGATGGTACAGTGTGCACTGTGTGGAACTGATGGGACAGTGTGCAATGTGTGGAACTGATGGTACAGAGTGCAATGTGTGGAACTGATGGTACAGTGTGCACTGTGTGCAACTGATGGTACAGTGTGCAATGTGTGGAACTGATGGTACAGTGTGCAATGTGTGGAACTGATGGTACAGTGTGCACAGTGTGGAACTGATGGTACAGTGTGCACTGTGTGGAACTGTTGGGACAGTGTTCACTGTGTGGATCTGATGGTCCAGTGTGCACTGTGTGGATCTGATGGTACAGAGTGCAATGTGTGGAACTGATGGTACAGAGTGCAATGTGTGGAACTGATGGTACAGAGTGCAATGTGTGGAACTGATGGTACAGAGTGCAATGTGTGGAACTGATGGTACAGTGTGCAATGTGTGGAACTGATGGTACAGAGTGCAATGTGTGGAACTGATGGTACAGAGTGCAATGTGTGGAACTGATGGTCCAGTGTGCACTGTGTGGAACTGATGGTACAGTGTGCACTGTGTGGAACTGATGGTAAAGCGTGCAGTGTGTGGAACTGATGGTACAGTGTGCAGTGTGTGGAACTGATGGTAAAGCGTGCAGTGTGTGGAACTGATGGTACAGTGTGCAGTGTGTGGAACTGATGGTACAGTGTGCAGTGTGTGGAACTGATGGTACAGTGTGCAGTGTGTGGAACTGATGGTACAGTGTGCAGTGTGTGGAACTGATGTTACAGTGTGCACTGTGTGGAACTGATGGTACAGTGTGCACTGTATGGATCTGATGGTACAGTGTGCACTGTATGGATCTGATGGTACAGTGTGCACTGTGTGCAACTGATGGTACAGTGTGCAATGTGTGGATCTGATGGTACAATGTTCACTGTGTGGATCTGATGATCCAGTGTGCACTGTGTGGATCTGATGGTCCAGTGTGCACTGTTTGGAACTGATGGTACAGTGTGCACTGTGTGGAACAGTTGGTACAGTGTGCACTGTGTGGAAATGATGGTACAGTGTGCACTGTGTGGATCTGATGGTACAGAGTGCAATGTGTGGATTTGATGTTACAGAGTGCACTGTGTGGAACTGATGGTACAGTGTGCACTGTGTGGAACTGATGGTCCAGTGTGCACTGTGTGGAACTGATGGTCCAGTGTGCACTGTGTGGATCTGATGGTACAGTGTGCACTGTGTGGATCTGATGGGACAGTGTGCACTGTGTGGATCTGACGGTCCAGTGTGCACTGTTTGGAACTGATGGTACAGTGTGCACTGTGTGGAACAGATGGTACAGAGTGCAATGTGTGGAACTGATGGTACAGAGTGCAATGTGTGGAACTGATGGTACAGAGTGCAATGTGTGGAACTGATGGTACAGTGTGCACAGTATGGAACTGATGGTACAGTGTGCACTGTGTGGAACTGATGGTACAGTGTGCAATGTGTGGAACTGATGGTCCAGTGTGCACTGTGTGGAACTGATGGTACAGTGTGCACTGTGTGGAACTGATGGTAAAGCGTGCAGTGTGTGGAACTGATGGTACAGTGTGCAGTGTGTGGAACTGATGGTAAAGCGTGCAGTGTGTGGAACTGATGGTACAGTGTGCAGTGTGTGGAACTGATGGTACAGTGTGCAGTGTGTGGAACTGATGGTACAGTGTGCAGTGTGTGGAACTGATGGTACAGTGTGCACTGTGTGGATCTGATGGTACAGTGTGCACTGTGTGGATCTGATGGTACAGTGTGCACTGTGTGGAAATGATGGTACAGTGTGCACTGTGTGCAACTGATGGTACAGTGTGCAATGTGTGGATCTGATGGTACAATGTTCACTGTGTGGATCTGATGATCCAGTGTGCACTGTGTGGATCTGATGGTCCAGTGTGCACTGTTTGGAACTGATGGTACAGTGTGCACTGTGTGGAACAGATGGTACAGTGTGCACTGTGTGGAAATGATGGTACAGTGTGCACTGTGTGGAAATGATGGTACAGTGTGCACTGTGTGGATCTGATGGTACAGAGTGCAATGTGTGGATTTGATGTTACAGAGTGCACTGTGTGGAACTGATGGTACAGTGTGCACTGTGTGGAACTGATGGTCCAGTGTGCACTGTGTGGAACTGATGGTCCAGTGTGCACTGTGTGGATCTGATGGTACAGTGTGCACTGTGTGGATCTGATGGGACAGTGTGCACTGTGTGGATGTGATGGTACTGTGTGGATCTGATGGTACAGTGTGCACTGTGTGGATCTGATGGTACAGTGTGCACTGTGTGGAACTGATGGTCCAGTGTGCACTGTGTGGAACTGATGGTCCAGTGTGCACTGTGTGGATCTGATGGTACTGTGTGGATCTGATGGGACAGTGTGCACTGTTTGGAACTGATGGGACAGTGTTCACTGTGTGGATCTGATCGTCCAGTGTGCACTCTGTGGATCTGATGGAACAGTGTGCAATGTGTGGAACTGATGGTGCAGAGTGCAATGTGTGGAACTGATGGTACAGTGTGCAATGTGTGGAACTGATGGTACAGAGTGCAATGTCTGGAACTGATGGTACAGAGTGCAATGTGTGGAACTGATGGTACAGTGTGCACTGTGTGGAACTGATGGGACAGTGTGCAATGTGTGGAACTGATGGTACAGAGTGCAATGTGTGGAACTGATGGTACAGTGTGCAATGTGTGGAACTGATGGTACAGTGTGCAATGTGTGGAACTGATGGTACAGTGTGCACAGTGTGGAACTGATGGTACAGTGTGCACTGTGTGGAACTGTTGGGACAGTGTTCACTGTGTGGATCTGATGGTCCAGTGTGCACTGTGTGGATCTGATGGTACAGTGTGCAATGTGTGGAACTGATGGTACAGAGTGCAATGTGTGGAACTGATGGTACAGAGTGCAATGTGTGGAACTGATGTTACAGTGTGCAATGTGTGGAACTGATGGTACAGAGTGCAATGTGTGGAACTGATGGTACAGAGTGCAATGTGTGGAACTGATGGTACAGTGTGCACAGTGTGGAACTGATGGTACAGTGTGCACGGGGTGGAACTGATGGGACAGTGTGCAATGTGTGGAACTGATGGTACAGTGTGCACTGTGTGCAACTGATGGTACAGTGTGCAATGTGTGGATCTGATGGTACAGTGTTCACTGTGTGGATCTGATGGTCCAGTGTGCACTGTGTGGATCTGATGGTCCAGTGTGCAGTGTGTGGAACTGATGGTACAGTGTGCACTGTGTGGATCTGATGGTACAGAGTGCAATGTGTGGATCTGATGTTACAGTGTGCACTTTGTGGAACTGATGGTACAGTGTGCACTGTGTGGAACTGATGGTACAGTGTGCACTGTGTGGAACTGATGGTACAGTGTGCACTGTGTGGATCTGATGGTACAGAGTGCAATGTGTGGATCTGATGGTACACAGTGCAATGTGTGGATCTGATGGTACAGAGTGCAATGTGTGGATCTGATGGTACAGTGTGCACTGTGTGGAACTGATGGTACAGTGTGCACTGTGTGGAACTGATGGTACAGTGTGCACTGTGTGGATCTGATGGTCCAGTGTGCACTGTGTGGATCTGATGGTACAGTGTGCACTGTGTGGATCTGATGGTACAGTGTGCACTGTGTGGATCTGATGGGACAGTGTGCACTGTTTGGAACTGATGGGACAGTGTTCACTGTGTGGATCTGATGGTCCAGTGTGCACTCTGTGGATCTGATGGTACAGAGTGCACTGTGTGGAACTGATGGTACAGTGTGCAATGTGTGGAACTGATGGTACAGAGTGCAATGTGTGGAACTGATGGTACAGAGTGCAATGTGTGGAACTGATGGTACAGAGTGCAATGTGTGGAACTGATGGTACAGAGTGCAATGTGTGGAACTGATGGTACAGTGTGCACAGTGTGGAACTGATGGTACAGTGTGCACTGTGTGGAACTGATGGTACAGTGTGCAATGTGTGGAACTGATGGTCCAGTGTGCACTGTGTGGAACTGATGGTACAGTGTGCACTGTGTGGAACTGATGGTAAAGCGTGCAGTGTGTGGAACTGATGGTACAGTGTGCAGTGTGTGGAACTGATGGTAAAGCGTGCAGTGTGTGGAACTGATGGTACAGTGTGCAGTGTGTGGAACTGATGGTACAGTGTGCAGTGTGTGGAACTGATGTTACAGTGTGCACTGTGTGGAACTGATGGTACAGTGTGCACTGTATTGATCTGATGGTACAGTGTGCACTGTATGGATCTGATGGTACAGTGTGCACTGTGTGGAAATGATGGTACAGTGTGCACTGTGTGCAACTGATGGTACAGTGTGCAATGTGTGGATCTGATGGTACAATGTTCACTGTGTGGATCTGATGATCCAGTGTGCACTGTGTGGATCTGATGGTCCAGTGTGCACTGTTTGGAACTGATGGTACAGTGTGCACTGTGTGGAACAGATGGTACAGTGTGCACTGTGTGGAAATGATGGTACAGTGTGCACTGTGTGGATCTGATGGTACAGAGTGCAATGTGTGGATTTGATGTTACAGAGTGCACTGTGTGGAACTGATGGTACAGTGTGCACTGTGTGGAACTGATGGTCCAGTGTGCACTGTGTGGAACTGATGGTCCAGTGTGCACTGTGTGGATCTGATGGTACAGTGTGCACTGTGTGGATCTGTTGGGACAGTGTGCACTGTGTGGATGTGATGGTACTGTGTGGATCTGATGGTACAGTGTGCACTGTGTGGATCTGATGGTACAGTGTGCACTGTGTGGAACTGATGGTCCAGTGTGCACTGTGTGGAACTGATGGTCCAGTGTGCACTGTGTGGAACTGATGGTCCAGTGTGCACTGTGTGGATCTGATGGTCTAGTGTGCACTCTGTGGATCTGATGGTACAGAGTGCACTGTGTGGAACTGATGGTACAGTGTGCAATGTGTGGAACTGATGGTACAGAGTGCAATGTGTGGAACTGATGGTACAGAGTGCAATGTGTGGAACTGATGGTACAGAGTGCAATGTGTGGAACTGATGGTACAGAGTGCAATGTGTGGAACTGATGGTACAGTGTGCACAGTGTGGAACTGATGGTACAGTGTGCACTGTGTGGAACTGATGGTACAGTGTGCAATGTGTGGAACTGATGGTCCAGTGTGCACTGTGTGGAACTGATGGTACAGTGTGCACTGTGTGGAACTGATGGTAAAGCGTGCAGTGTGTGGAACTGATGGTACAGTGTGCAGTGTGTGGAACTGATGGTAAAGCGTGCAGTGTGTGGAACTGATGGTACAGTGTGCAGTGTGTGGAACTGATGGTACAGTGTGCAGTGTGTGGAACTGAAGTTACAGTGTGCACTGTGTGGAACTGATGGTACAGTGTGCACTGTATGGATCTGATGGTACAGTGTGCACTGTATGGATCTGATGGTACAGTGTGCACTGTGTGGAAATGATGGTACAGTGTGCACTGTGTGCAACTGATGGTACAGTGTGCAATGTGTGGATCTGATGGTACAATGTTCACTGTGTGGATCTGATGATCCAGTGTGCACTGTGTGGATCTGATGGTCCAGTGTGCACTGTTTGGAACTGATGGTACAGTGTGCACTGTGTGGAACAGATGGTACAGTGTGCACTGTGTGGAAATGATGGTACAGTGTGCACTGTGTGGATCTGATGGTACAGAGTGCAATGTGTGGATTTGATGTTACAGAGTGCACTGTGTGGAACTGATGGTACAGTGTGCACTGTGTGGAACTGATGGTCCAGTGTGCACTGTGTGGAACTGATGGTCCAGTGTGCACTGTGTGGATCTGATGGTACAGTGTGCACTGTGTGGATCTGTTGGGACAGTGTGCACTGTGTGGATGTGATGGTACTGTGTGGATCTGATGGTACAGTGTGCACTGTGTGGATCTGATGGTACAGTGTGCACTGTGTGGAACTGATGGTCCAGTGTGCACTGTGTGGAACTGATGGTCCAGTGTGCACTGTGTGGAACTGATGGTCCAGTGTGCACTGTGTGGATCTGATTTTACTGTGTGGATCTGATGGGACAGTGTGCACTGTTTGGAACTGATGGGACAGTGTTCACTGTGTGGATCTGATGGTCCAGTGTGCACTCTGTGGATCTGATGGAACAGTGTGCAATGTGTGGAACTGATGGTGCAGAGTGCAATGTGTGGAACTGATGGTACAGTGTGCAATGTGTGGAACTGATGGTACAGAGTGCAATGTGTGGAACTGATGGTACAGAGTGCAATGTGTGGAACTGATGGTACAGTGTGCACTGTGTGGAACTGATGGGACAGTGTGCAATGTATGGAACTGATGGTACAGAGTGCAATGTGTGGAACTGATGGTACAGTGTGCACTGTGTGCAACTGATGGTACAGTGTGCAATGTGTGGAACTGATGGTACAGTGTGCAATGTGTGGAACTGATGGTACAGTGTGCACAGTGTGGAACTGATGGTACAGTGTGCACTGTGTGGAACTGATGGCACAGTGTGCAATGTGTGGAACTGATGGTACAGTGTGCACAGTGTGGAACTGATGGTACAGTGTGCACAGTGTGGAACTGATGGTACAGTGTGCACTGTGTGGAACTGATGGTACAGTGTGCACAGTGTGGAACTGATGGTACAGTGTGCACTGTGTGGAACTCATGGTACAGTATGCAATGTGTGGAACTGATGGTACAGTGTGCACTGTGTGGAACTGTTGGCACAGTGTGCACAGTGTGGAAATGTTGGTACAGTGTGCACAGTGTGGAACTGATGGTACAGTGTGCACTGTGTGGAACTGATGGTACAGTGTGAAATGTGTGGAACGGATGGTACAGTGTGCAATGTGTGGAACTGATGGTACAGTGTGCACTGTGTGGAACTGATGGTACAGTGTGCACTGTGTGGAACTGATGGTACAGTGTGCACTGTGTGGATCTGATGGTACTGTGTGGATCTGATGGTACAGTGTGCAATGTGTGGAACTGATGTTACAGTGTGCAATGTGTGGATCTGATGGTACAGTGTGCAATGTGTGGATCTGATGGTACAGTGTGCAATGTGTGGAACTGATGATACAGTGTGCACTGTGTGGAACTGATGTTACAGTGTGCACTGTGTGGATCTGATGGTACAGTGTGCAATGTGTGGAACTGATGGTACAGTGTGCAATGCGTGGAACTGATGGTACAGTGTGCACTGTATGGATCTGATGGTACAGGGTGCACTGTATGGATCTGATGGTACAGTGTGCACTGTGTGGAAATGATGGTACAGTGTGCACTGTGTGCAACTGATGGTACAGTGTGCAATGTGTGGATCTGATGGTACAGTGTGCAATGTGTGGATCTGATGGTCCAGTGTACACTGTGTGGATCTGATGGTCCAGTGTGCACTGTTTGGAACTGATGGTACAGTGTGCTCCGAGTGGAACTGATGGTACAGTATGCACCGTGTGGAAATGATGGTACAGTGTGCACCGTGTGGATCTGATGGTACAGAGTGCAATGTGTGGATCTGATGGTACAGTGTGCACTGTGTGGAACTGATGGTACAGTGTGCACTGTGTGGAACTGATGGTACAGTGTGCACTGTGTGGAACTGATGGTACAGTGTGCACTGTGTGGAACTGATGGTACAGTGTGCACTGTATGGAACAGATGGTACTGTGTGGATCTGATGATACAGAGTGCAATGTGTGGATCTGATGGTACAGAGTGCAATGTGTGGATCTGATGGTACAGAGTGCAATGTGTGGAACTGATGGTCCAGTGTGCACTGTGTGGAACTGATGGTCCAGTGTGCACTGTGTGGATCTGATGGTACAGTGTGCACTGTGTGGATCTGATGGTACAGTGTGCACTGTGTGGATCTGATGGTACAGTGTGCACTGTGTGGATCTGATGGGACAGTGTGCACTGTTTGGAACTGATGGGACAGTGTGCACTGTTTGGAACTGATGGTCCAGTGTGCACTGTGTGGAACTGATGGTACAGAGTGCAATGTGTGGAACTGATGGTACAGAGTGCAATGTGTGGAACTGATGGTACAGAGTGCAATGTGTGGAACTGATGGTACAGAGTGCACTGTGTGGAACTGATGGTACAGAGTGCACTGTGTGGATCTGATGGTACAGAGTGCACTGTGTGGAACTGATGGTACAGTGTGCCATGTGTGGAACTGATGGTACAGTGTGGAACTGATGGTACAGTGTGCACAGTGTGGAACTGATGGTACAGTGTGCACAGTGTGGAACTGTTGGCACAGTGTGCACTGTATGGAACTGATGGCAGAGTGTGCACGGTGTGGAACTGATGGTACAGTGTGCACTGTGTGTAACTGATGGTACAGTGTGCAATGTGTGGAACTGATGGTACAGTGTGCACAGTGTGGAACTGATGGTACAGTGTGCACTGTGTGGAACTGATGGTACAGTGTGCACTGTGTAGAACTGATGGTACAGTGTGCACTGTGTGGAACTGATGGTACAGTGTGCACTGTGTGGAACTGATGGTACAGTGTGCACTGTGTGGAACTGATGGTACAGTGTGCAATGTGTGGAACTGATGGTACAGTGTGCAATGTGTGGATCTGATGGTACAGTGTGCAATGTGTGGAACTGATGTTACAGTGTGCAATGTGTGGAAATGATGGTACAGTGTGCAATGTGTGGAACTGATGGTACAGAGTGCAATGTGTGGAACTGATGGTACAGTGTGCACTGTATGGATCTGATGGTACAGAGTGCACTGTGTGGAACTGATGGTACAGTGTGCAATGTGTGGAACTGATGGTATAGTGTGGAACTGATGGTACAGTGTGCACAGTGTGGAACTGATGGTACAGTGTGCACAGTGTGGAACTGATGGCACATTGTGCACTGTGTGGAACTGATGGCACAGTGTGCACTGTGTGGAACTGATGGTACAGTGTGCACTGTGTGTAACTGATGGTACAGTGTGCAATGTGTGGAACTGATGGTACAGTGTGCAATGTGTGGAACTGATGGTACAGTGTGCACAGTGTGGAACTGATGGTACAGTGTGCACTGTGTGGAACTGATGGTACAGTGTGCACTGTGTAGAACTGATGGTACAGTGTGCACTGTGTGGAACTGATGGTACAGTGTGCACTGTGTGGAACTGATGGTACAGTGTGCACTGTGTGGAACTGATGGTACAGTGTGCACTGTGTGGAACTGATGGTACAGTGTGCAATGTGTGGAACTGATGGTACAGTGTGCAATGTGTGGATCTGATGGTACAGTGTGCAATGTGTGGAACTGATGTTACACTGTGCACTGTGTGGAAATGATGGTACAGTGTGCAATGTGTGGAACTGATGGTACAGTGTGCACTGTGTAGAACTGATGGTACAGTGTGCACTGTATGGAACTGATGGTACAGTGTGCACTGTGTGGAACTGATGGTACAGTGTGCACTGTGTGGAACTGATGGTACAGTGTGCACTGTGTGGAACTGATGGTACAGTGTGCAATGTGTGGAACTGATGGTACAGTGTGCAATGTGTGGATCTGATGGTACAGTGTGCAATGTGTGGAACTGATGTTACAGTGTGCACTGTGTGGAAATGATGGTACAGTGTGCAATGTGTGGAACTGATGGTACAGTGTGCAATGTGTGGAACTGATGGTACAGTGTGCACTGTATGGATCTGATCGTACAGTGTGCACTGTATGGATCTGATGGTACAGTGTGCACTGTGTGGAAATGATGGTACCGTGTGCAATGTGTGGAACTGATGGCACAGTGTGCAATGTGTGGAACTAATGGTACAGTGTGCACTGTATGGATCTGATGGTACAGTGTGCACTGTATGGATCTGATGGTACAGTGTGCACTGTATGGATCTGATGGTACAGTGTGCACTGTGTGGAAATGATGGTACAGTGTGCACTGTGTGCAACTGATGGTACAGTGTGCAATGTGTGGATCTGATGGTACAGTGTTCACTGTGTGGATCTGATTGTCCAGTGTACACTGTGTGGATCTGATGGTCCAGTGTGCACTGTTTGGAACTGATGTTACAGAGTGCACTGTGTGGATCTGATGGTACAGTGTGCACTGTGTGGAACTGATGGTACAGTGTGCACTGTGTGGAACTGATGGTACAGTGTGCACTGTGTGGAACTGATTGTACAGTGTGCACTGTGTGGAACTGATGGTACTGTGTGGATCTGATGATACAGAGTGCAATGTGTGGATCTGATGGCACAGTGTGCAATGTGTGGATCTGATGGTACAGAGTGCAATTTTGTGGATCTGTTGGTACAGAGTGCAATGTGTGGATCTGATGGTACAGAGTGCAATGTGTGGAACTGATGGTACAGTGTGCACTGTGTGGAACTGATGGTCCAGTGTGCACTGTGTGGAACTGATGGTCCAGTGTGCACTGTGTGGAACTGATGGTCTAGTGTGCACTGTGTGGATCTGATGGTACAGTGTGCACTGTGTGGATCTGATGGTACAGTGTGCACTGTGTGGATCTGATGGGACAGTGTGCACTGTTTGGAACTGATGGGACAGTGTTCACTGTGTGGATCTGATGGTCCAGTGTGCACTGTGTGGATCTGATGGTCCAGTGTGCACTGTGTGGATCTGATGGTACAGAGTGCAATGTGTGGAACTGATGGTACAGAGTGCAATGTGTGGAACTGATGGTACAGAGTGCAATGTGTGGAACTGATGGTACAGAGTGCAATGTGTGGATCTGATGGTCCAGTGTGCACTGTTTGGAACTGATGGTACAGTGTGCACCGAGTGGAACTTATGGTACAGTATGCACTGTGTGGAAATGATGGTACAGTGTGCACTGTGTGGATCTGATGGTACAGAGTGCAATGTGTGGATCTGATGTTACAGAGTGCACTGTGTGGATCTGATGGTACAGTGTGCACTGTGTGGAACTGATGGTACAGTGTGCACTGTGTGGAACTGATGGTACAGTGTGCACTGTGTGGAACTGATGGTACACTGTGCACTGTGTGGAACTGATGGTACAGTGTGCACTGTGTGGAACTGATGGTACTGTGTGGATCTGATGATACAGAGTGCAATGTGTGGATCTGATGGTACAGAGTGCAATGTGTGGAACTGATGGTACAGTGTGCACTGTGTGGAACTGATGGTCTAGTGTGCACTGTGTGGAACTGATGGTCTAGTGTGCACTGTGTGGATCTGATGGTACAGTGTGCACTGTGTGGATCTGATGGTACAGTGTGCACTGTGTGGATCTGATGGGACAGTGTGCACTGTGTGGATCTGATGGGACAGTGTGCACTGTTTGGAACTGATGGGACAGTGTTCACTGTGTGGATCTGATGGTCGAGTGTGCACTGTGTGGATCTGATGGTACAGAGTGCAATGTGTGGATCTGATGGTACAGAGTGCAATGTGTGGAACTGATGGTACAGAGTGCAATGTGTGGAACTGATGGTCCAGAGTGCAATGTGTGGAACTGATGGTCCAGAGTGCAATGTGTGGAACTGATGGTCCAGAGTGCAATGTGTGGAACTGATGGTACAGTGTGCACTGTGTGGAACTGATGGTACAGTGTGCAATGTGTGGAACTGATGGTACAGTGTGGAACTGATGGTACAGAGTGCAATGTGTGGAACTGATGGTCCAGAGTGCAATGTGTGGAACTGATGGTACAGTGTGCAATGTGTGGAACTGATGGTACAGTGTGCACTGTATGGATCTGATGGTACAGTGTGCACTGTATGGATCTGATGGTACAGTGTGCACTGTGTGGAAATGATGGTACAGTGTGCACTGTGTGCAACTGATGGTACAGTGTGCAATGTGTGGATCTGATGATACAGTGTTCACTGTGTGGATCTGATTGTCCAGTGTACACTGTGTGGATCTGATGGTCCAGAGTGCACTGTTTGGAAGTGATGTTACAGAGTGCACTGTGTGGATCTGATGGTACAGTGTGCACTGTGTGGAACTGATGGTACAGTGTGCACTGTGTGGAACTGATGGTACAGTGTGCACTGTGTGGAACTGATGGTACTGTGTGGATCTGATGATACGGAGTGCAATGTGTGGATCTGATGGTACAGAGTGCAATGTGTGGATCTGATGGTACAGAGTGCAATGTGTGGATCTGTTGGTACAGAGTGCAATGTGTGGAACTGATGGTACAGTGTGCACTGTGTGGAACTGATGGTACAGTGTGCACTGTGTGGAACTGATGGTCCAGTGTGCACTGTGTGGAACTGATGGTCTAGTGTGCACTGTGTGGTTCTGATGGTACAGTGTGCACTGTGTGGAACTGATGGTACAGTGTGCACTGTGTGGAACTGATGGTCCAGTGTGCACTGTGTGGAACTGATGGTCTAGTGTGCACTGTGTGGTTCTGATGGTACAGTGTGCACTGTGTGGATCTGATGGTGCAGTGTGCACTGTGTGGATCTGATGGGACAGTGTGCACTGTTTGGAACTGATGGGACAGTGTTCACTGTGTGGATCTGATGGTCCAGTGTGCACTGTGTGGATCTGATGGTCCAGTGTGCACTGTGTGGATCTGATGGTACAGAGTGCAATGTGTGGAATTGATGGTACAGAGTGCAATGTGTGGAACTGATGGTACAGAGTGCAATGTGTGGAACTGATGGTACAGTGTGCACTGTGTGGATCTGATGGTCCAGTGTGCACTGTTTGGAACTGATGGTACAGTGTGCACCGAGTGGAACTTATGGTACAGTATGCACTGTGTGGAAATGATGGTACAGTGTGCAATGTGTGGATCTGATGTTACAGAGTGCACTGTGTGGATCTGATGGTACAGTGTGCACTGTGTGGAACTGATGGTACAGTGTGCACTGTGTGGAACTGATGGTACAGTGTGCACTGTGTGGAACTGATGGTACAGTGTGCACAGTGTGGAACTGATGGTACACTGTGCACTGTGTGGAACTTATGGTACAGTGTGCACTGTGTGGAACTGATGGTACTGTGTGGATCTGAT
This sequence comes from Heterodontus francisci, assembly GCF_036365525.1. Classification (NCBI taxonomy): domain Eukaryota; kingdom Metazoa; phylum Chordata; class Chondrichthyes; order Heterodontiformes; family Heterodontidae; genus Heterodontus; species Heterodontus francisci. The sequence continues at coordinate 57,850,186 of NC_090402.1, forward strand.
GATACAGAGTGCAATGTGTGGATCTGATGGTACAGAGTGCAATGTGTGGATCTGATGGTACAGAGTGCAATGTGTGGATCTGATGGTACAGAGTGCAATGTGTGGATCTGATGGTACAGAGTGCAATTTGTGGAACTGATGGTACAGTGTGCACTGTGTGGAACTGATGGTCTAGTGTGCACTGTGTGGAACTGATGGTACAGTGTGCACTGTGTGGATCTGATGGTACAGTGTGCACTGTGTGGATCTGATGGGACAGTGTGCACTGTGTGGATCTGATGGGACAGTGTGCACTGTTTGGAACTGATGGGACAGTGTTCACTGTGTGGATCTGATGGTCGAGTGTGCACTGTGTGGATCTGATGGTACAGAGTGCAATGTGTGGATCTGATGGTACAGAGTGCAATGTGTGGATCTGATGGTACAGAGTGCAATGTGTGGAACTGATGGTACAGAGTGCAATGTGTGGAACTGATGGTGCAGAGTGCAATGTGTGGAACTGATGGTCCAGAGTGCAATGTGTGGAACTGATGGTCCAGAGTGCAATGTGTGGAACTGATGGTACAGTGTGCACTGTGTGGAACTGATGGTACAGTGTGCAATGTGTGGAACTGATGGTACAGTGTGGAACTGATGGTACAGAGTGCAATGTGTGGAACTGATGGTCCAGAGTGCAATGTGTGGAACTGATGGTACAGTGTGCAATGTGTGGAACTGATGGTACAGTGTGCACTGTATGGATCTGATGGTACAGTGTGCACTGTATGGATCTGATGGTACAGTGTGCACTGTGTGGAAATGATGGTACAGTGTGCACTGTGTGCAACTGATGGTACAGTGTGCAATGTGTGGATCTGATGGTACAGTGTTCACTGTGTGGATCTGATTGTCCAGTGTACACTGTGTGGATCTGATGGTCCAGAGTGCACTGTTTGGAACTGATGTTACAGAGTGCACTGTGTGGATCTGATGGTACAGAGTGCACTGTGTGGAACTGATGGTACAGAGTGCACTGTGTGGAACTGATGGTACAGTGTGCACTGTGTGGAACTGATGGTACAGTGTGCACTGTGTGGAACTGATGGTACTGTGTGGATCTGATGATACGGAGTGCAATGTGTGGATCTGATGGTACAGAGTGCAATGTGTGGATCTGATGGTACAGAGTGCAATGTGTGGATCTGTTGGTACAGAGTGCAATGTGTGGATCTGATGGTACAGAGTGCAATGTGTGGAACTGATGGTACAGTGTGCACTGTGTGGAACTGATGGTCCAGTGTGCACTGTGTGGAACTGATGGTCTAGTGTGCACTGTGTGGTTCTGATGGTACAGTGTGCACTGTGTGGATCTGATGGTGCAGTGTGCACTGTGTGGATCTGATGGGACAGTGTGCACTGTTTGGAACTGATGGGACAGTGTTCACTGTGTGGATCTGATGGTCCAGTGTGCACTGTGTGGATCTGATGGTCCAGTGTGCACTGTGTGGATCTGATGGTACAGAGTGCAATGTGTGGAACTGATGGTACAGAGTGCAATGTGTGGAACTGATGGTACAGAGTGCAATGTGTGGAACTGATGGTACAGTGTGCACTGTGTGGATCTGATGGTCCAGTGTGCACTGTTTGGAACTGATGGTACAGTGTGCACCGAGTGGAACTTATGGTACAGTATGCACTGTGTGGAAATGATGGTACAGTGTGCAATGTGTGGATCTGATGTTACAGAGTGCACTGTGTGGATCTGATGGTACAGTGTGCACTGTGTGGAACTGATGGTACAGTGTGCACTGTGTGGAACTGATGGTACAGTGTGCACTGTGTGGAACTGATGGTACAGTGTGCACTGTGTGGAACTGATGGTACACTGTGCACTGTGTGGAACTTATGGTACAGTGTGCACTGTGTGGAACTGATTTTACTGTGTGGATCTGATGATACAGAGTGCAATGTGTGGATCTGATGGTACAGAGTGCAATGTGTGGATCTGATGGTACAGAGTGCAATGTGTGGATCTGATGGTACAGAGTGCAATGTGTGGATCTGATGGTACAGAGTGCAATTTGTGGAACTGATGGTACAGTGTGCACTGTGTGGAACTGATGGTCTAGTGTGCACTGTGTGGAACTGATGGTCTAGTGTGCACTGTGTGGATCTGATGGTACTGTGTGGATCTGATGGTACAGTGTGCACTGTGTGGATCTGATGGGACATTGTGCACTGTTTGGAACTGATGGTACAGTGTGCACCGAGTGGAACTTATGGTACAGTATGCACTGTGTGGAAATGATGGTACAGTGTGCAATGTGTGGATCTGATGTTACAGAGTGCACTGTGTGGATCTGATGGTACAGTGTGCACTGTGTGGAACTGATGGTACAGTGTGCACTGTGTGGAACTGATGGTACAGTGTGCACTGTGTGGAACTGATGGTACAGTGTGCACAGTGTGGAACTTCTGGTACACTGTGCACTGTGTGGAACTTATGGTACAGTGTGCACTGTGTGGAACTGATGGTACTGTGTGGATCTGATGATACAGAGTGCAATGTGTGGATCTGATGGTACAGAGTGCAATGTGTGGATCTGATGGTACAGAGTGCAATTTGTGGAACTGATGGTACAGTGTGCACTGTGTGGAACTGATGGTCTAGTGTGCACTGTGTGGAACTGATGGTACAGTGTGCACTGTGTGGATCTGATGGTACAGTGTGCACTGTGTGGAACTGATGGTACAGTGTGCACTGTGTGGAACTGATGGTACAGTGTGCACTGTGTGGAACTGATGGTACAGTGTGCACTGTGTGGAACTGATGGTACACTGTGCACTGTGTGGAACTTATGGTACAGTGTGCACTGTGTGGAACTGATTTTACTGTGTGGATCTGATGATACAGAGTGCAATGTGTGGATCTGATGGTACAGAGTGCAATGTGTGGATCTGATGGTACAGAGTGCAATGTGTGGATCTGATGGTACAGAGTGCAATGTGTGGATCTGATGGTACAGAGTGCAATTTGTGGAACTGATGGTACAGTGTGCACTGTGTGGAACTGATGGTCTAGTGTGCACTGTGTGGAACTGATGGTCTAGTGTGCACTGTGTGGATCTGATGGTACTGTGTGGATCTGATGGTACAGTGTGCACTGTGTGGATCTGATGGGACATTGTGCACTGTTTGGAACTGATGGTACAGTGTGCACCGAGTGGAACTTATGGTACAGTATGCACTGTGTGGAAATGATGGTACAGTGTGCAATGTGTGGATCTGATGTTACAGAGTGCACTGTGTGGATCTGATGGTACAGTGTGCACTGTGTGGAACTGATGGTACAGTGTGCACTGTGTGGAACTGATGGTACAGTGTGCACTGTGTGGAACTGATGGTACAGTGTGCACAGTGTGGAACTTCTGGTACACTGTGCACTGTGTGGAACTTATGGTACAGTGTGCACTGTGTGGAACTGATGGTACTGTGTGGATCTGATGATACAGAGTGCAATGTGTGGATCTGATGGTACAGAGTGCAATGTGTGGATCTGATGGTACAGAGTGCAATGTGTGGATCTGATGGTACAGAGTGCAATTTGTGGAACTGATGGTACAGTGTGCACTGTGTGGAACTGATGGTCTAGTGTGCACTGTGTGGAACTGATGGTACAGTGTGCACTGTGTGGATCTGATGGTACAGTGTGCACTGTGTGGATCTGATGGGACAGTGTGCACTGTGTGGATCTGATGGGACAGTGTGCACTGTTTGGAACTGATGGGACAGTGTTCACTGTGTGGATCTGATGGTCGAGTGTGCACTGTGTGGATCTGATGGTACAGAGTGCAATGTGTGGATCTGATGGTACAGAGTGCAATGTGTGGATCTGATGGTACAGAGTGCAATGTGTGGAACTGATGGTACAGAGTGCAATGTGTGGAACTGATGGTGCAGAGTGCAATGTGTGGAACTGATGGTCCAGAGTGCAATGTGTGGAACTGATGGTCCAGAGTGCAATGTGTGGAACTGATGGTACAGTGTGCACTGTGTGGAACTGATGGTACAGTGTGCAATGTGTGGAACTGATGGTACAGTGTGGAACTGATGGTACAGAGTGCAATGTGTGGAACTGATGGTCCAGAGTGCAATGTGTGGAACTGATGGTACAGTGTGCAATGTGTGGAACTGATGGTACAGTGTGCACTGTATGGATCTGATGGTACAGTGTGCACTGTATGGATCTGATGGTACAGTGTGCACTGTGTGGAAATGATGGTACAGTGTGCACTGTGTGCAACTGATGGTACAGTGTGCAATGTGTGGATCTGATGGTACAGTGTTCACTGTGTGGATCTGATTGTCCAGTGTACACTGTGTGGATCTGATGGTCCAGAGTGCACTGTTTGGAACTGATGTTACAGAGTGCACTGTGTGGATCTGATGGTACAGAGTGCACTGTGTGGATCTGATGGTACAGAGTGCACTGTGTGGAACTGATGGTACAGTGTGCACTGTGTGGAACTGATGGTACAGTGTGCACTGTGTGGAACTGATGGTACAGTGTGCACTGTGTGGAACTGATGGTACTGTGTGGATCTGATGATACGGAGTGCAATGTGTGGATCTGATGGTACAGAGTGCAATGTGTGGATCTGAAGGTACAGAGTGCAATGTGTGGATCTGTTGGTACAGAGTGCAATGTGTGGATCTGATGGTACAGAGTGCAATGTGTGGAACTGATGGTACAGTGTGCACTGTGTGGAACTGATGGTCCAGTGTGCACTGTGTGGAACTGATGGTCTAGTGTGCACTGTGTGGTTCTGATGGTACAGTGTGCACTGTGTGGATCTGATGGTGCACTGTGCACTGTGTGGATCTGATGGGACAGTGTGCACTGTTTGGAACTGATGGGACAGTGTTCACTGTGTGGATCTGATGGTCCAGTGTGCACTGTGTGGATCTGATGGTCCAGTGTGCACTGTGTGGATCTGATGGTACAGAGTGCAATGTGTGGAACTGATGGTACAGAGTGCAATGTGTGGAACTGATGGTCCAGTGTGCACTGTGTGGATCTGATGGTCCAGTGTGCACTGTGTGGATCTGATGGTCCAGTGTGCACTGTTTGGAACTGATGGTACAGTGTGCACCGAGTGGAACTTATGGTACAGTATGCACTGTGTGGAAATGATGGTACAGTGTGCAATGTGTGGATCTGATGTTACAGAGTGCACTGTGTGGATCTGATGGTACAGTGTGCACTGTGTGGAACTGATGGTACAGTGTGCACTGTGTGGAACTGATGGTACAGTGTGCACTGTGTGGAACTGATGGTACAGTGTGCACAGTGTGGAACTGATGGTACACTGTGCACTGTGTGGAACTTATGGTACAGTGTGCACTGTGTGGAACTGATGGTACTGTGTGGATCTGATGATACAGAGTGCAATGTGTGGATCTGATGGTACAGAGTGCAATGTGTGGATCTGATGGTACAGAGTGCAATCTGTGGATCTGATGGTACAGAGTGCAATGTGTGGATCTGATGGTACAGAGTGCAATTTGTGGAACTGATGGTACAGTGTGCACTGTGTGGAACTGATGGTCTAGTGTGCACTGTGTGGAACTGATGGTCTAGTGTGCACTGTGTGGATCTGATGGTACAGTGTGCACTGTGTGGATCTGATGGGACAGTGTGCACTGTGTGGATCTGATGGGACAGTGTGCACTGTTTGGAACTGATGGGACAGTGTTCACTGTGTGGATCTGATGGTCCAGTGTGCACTGTGTGGATCTGATGGTACAGAGTGCAATGTGTGGATCTGATGGTACAGAGTGCAATGTGTGGATCTGATGGTACAGAGTGCAATGTGTGGAACTGATGGTACAGAGTGCAATGTGTGGAACTGATGGTACAGAGTGCAATGTGTGGAACTGATGGTCCAGAGTGCAATGTGTGGAACTGATGGTACAGTGTGCACTGTGTGGAACTGATGGTACAGTGTGCACCGTGTGGAACTGATGGTACAGTGTGGAACTGATGGTACAGTGTGCACCGTGTGGAACTGATGGTACAGTGTGGAACTGATGGTACAGTGTGCACCGTGTGGAACTGATGGTGCAGTGTGCACCGTGTGGAACTGATGGTGCAGTGTGCACCGTGTGGAACTGATGGTGCAGTGTGCACCGTGTGGAACTGATGGTGCAGTGTGCACCGTGTGGAACTGATGGTGCAGTGTGCACCGTGTGGAACTGATGGTGCAGTGTGCACCGTGTGGAACTGATGGTACAGTGTGCACCGTGTGGAACTGATGGTACAGTGTGCACAGTGTGGAACTGTTGGTACAGTGTGCACAGTGTGGAACTGTTGGTACAGTGTGCACAGTGTGGAACTGATGGTACAGTGTGCACAGTGTGGAACTGATGGTACAGTGTGCACTGTGAGGAACTGATGGTACAGTGTGCACTGTGTGGAACTGATGGTACAGTGTGCACTGTGTGGAACTGATGGTACAGTGTGCACTGTGTGGAACTGATGGTACAGTGTGCACTGTGTGGAACTGATGGTACAGTGTGCACTGTGTGGAACTGATGGTACAGTGTGCACTGTGTGGAACTGATGGTACAGTGTGCAATGTGTGGAACTGATGGTACAGTGTGCACTGTGTGGAACTGATGGTACAGTGTGCAATGTGTGGAACTGAAGGTACATTGTGCACAGTGTGGAACTGATGGTACAGCGTGCACAGTGTGGAACTGATGGTACAGCGTGCACAGTGTGGAACTGACGGTACAGCGTGCACAGTGTGGAACTGACGGTACAGCGTGCACAGTGTGGAACTGACGGTACAGTGTGCACAGTGTGGAACTGACGGTACAGTGTGCACAGTGTGGAACTGACGGTACAGCGTGCAATGTGTGGATCTGATGGTACAGTGTGCACCGTGTGGAACTGATGGTACAGTGTGCACTGTGTGGAACTGATGGTACAGTGTGCACCGTGTGGAACTGATGGTACAGTGTGCACCGTGTGGAACTGATGGTACAGCGTGCAGTGTGTGGAACTGATGGTAAAGCGTGCACTGTGTGGAACTGATGGTAAAGCGTGCAGTGTGTGGATCTGATGGTACAGCGTGCACTGTGTGGAACTGATGGTACAGTGTGCACCGTGTGGAACTGATGGTAAAGCGTGCAGTGTGTGGATCTGATGGTACAGCGTGCAATGTGTGGATCTGATGGTACAGCGTGCACTGTGTGGAACTGATGGTAAAGCGTGCAGTGTGTGGATCTGATGGTACAGTGTGCACCGTGTGGAACTGATGGTACAGTGTGCACCGTGTGGAACTGATGGTGCAGTGTGCACCGTGTGGAACTGATGGTGCAGTGTGCACCGTGTGGAACTGATGGTGCAGTGTGCACCGTGTGGAACTGATGGTACAGTGTGCACCGTGTGGAACTGATGGTACAGTGTGCACCGTGTGGATCTGATGGTACAGCGTGCAATGTGTGGATCTGATGGTACAGTGTGCACCGTGTGGAACTGATGGTACAGTGTGCACCGTGTGGAACTGATGGTACAGTGTGCACAGTGTGCAACTGATGGTACAGTGTGCACTGTGTGGAACTGATGGTACAGTGTGCAATGTGTGGAACTGATGGTACAGTGTGCACTGTGTGGAACTGATGGTACAGTGTGCACTGTGTGGAACTGATGGTACAGTGTGCAATGTGTGGAACTGATGGTACAGTGTGCACAGTGTGGAACTGATGGTACAGTGTGCACTGTGTGGAACTGATGGTACAGTGTGCACTGTGTGGAACTGTTGGTACAGTGTGGAACTGTTGGTACAGTGTGCACAGTGTGGAACTGATGGTACAGTGTGCACTGTGTGGAACTGATGGTACAGTGTGCACTGTGTGGAACTGATGGTACAGTGTGCACTGTGTGGAACTGATGGTACAGTGTGCAATGTGTGGAACTGATGGTACAGTGTGCACTGTGTGGAACTGATGGTACAGTGTGCAATGTGTGGAACTGATGGTACAGTGTGCACAGTGTGGAACTGATGGTACAGTGTGCACAGTGTGGAACTGATGGTACAGTGTGCACAGTGTGGAACTGACGGTACAGTGTGCACAGTGTGGAACTGACGGTACAGTGTGCACAGTGTGGAACTGACGGTACAGTGTGCACTGTGTGGAACTGACGGTACAGTGTGCAATGTGTGGAACTGACGGTACAGTGTGCAATGTGTGGAACTGATGGTACAGAGTGCAATGTGTGGAACTGATGGTAAAGAGTGCAATGTGTGGATCTGATGGTACAGTGTGCAATGTGTGGAACTGATGGTACAGTGTGCACCGTGTGGAACTGATGGTACAGTGCGAAATGTTTGGAACTGACGGTACAGTGTGCACTGTGTGGAACTGACGGTACAGCGTGCAATGTGTGGAACTGACGGTACAGAGTGCAATGTGTGGAACTGACGGTAAAGAGTGCAATGTGTGGATCTGATGGTACAGTGTGCAATGTGTGGAACTGATGGTGCAGTGTGCACAGTGTGGAACTGATGGTACAGTGCGAAATGTGTGGAACTGATGGTACAGTGTGCACCGTGCGGAACTGATGGTACAGTGTGCACCGTGCGGAACTGATGGTACAGTGTGCACCGTGTGGAACTGATGGGACAGTGTGCACAGTGTGGAACTGATGGTACAGTGTGCACTGTGTGGAACTGTTGATACAGTGTGTACAGTGTGGAACTGTTGGTACAGTGTGCACAGTGTGGAACTGATGGTACAGTGTGCACTGTGTGGAACTGATGGTACAGTGTGCACTGTTTGAAATGATGGTACAGTGTGCACTGTGTGGAACTGATGGTACAGTGTGCACTGTGTGGAACTGATGGTACAGTGTGCACTGTGTGGAACTGATGGTACAGTGTGCAATGTGTGGAACTGATGGTACAGTGTGCACTGTGTGGAACTGATGGTACAGTGTGCAATGTGTGGAACTGAAGGTACAGTGTGCACAGTGTGGAACTGATGGTACAGCGTGCACAGTGTGGAACTGATGGTACAGTGCGAAATGTGTGGAACTGATGGTACAGTGTGCACCGTGCGGAACTGATGTTACAGTGTGCACCGTGCGGAACTGATGGTACAGTGTGCACCGTGTGGAACTGATGGGACAGTGTGCACAGTGTGGAACTGATGGTACAGTGTGCACTGTGTGGAACTGTTGGTACAGTGTGCACAGTGTGGAACTGTTGGTACAGTGTGCACAGTGTGGAACTGATGGTACAGTGTGCACTGTGTGGAACTGATGGTACAGTGTGCACTGTGTGGAACTGATGGTACAGTGTGCACTGTGTGGAACTGATGGTACAGTGTGCACTGTGTGGAACTGATGGTACAGTGTGCAATGTGTGGAACTGATGGTACAGTGTGCACTGTGTGGAACTGATGGTACAGTGTGCAATGTGTGGAACTGATGGTACAGTGTGCAATGTGTGGAACTGAAGGTACAGTGTGCACAGTGTGGAACTGACGGTACAGTGTGCACAGTGTGGAACTGATGGTACAGTGCGAAATGTGTGGAACTGATGGTACAGTGTGCACCGTGTGGAACTGATGGGACAGTGTGCACAGTGTGGAACTGATGGTACAGTGTGCAATGTGTGGAACTGAAGGTACAGTGTGCACAGTGTGGAACTGACGGTACAGTGTGCACAGTGTGGAACTGATGGTACAGTGCGAAATGTGTGGAACTGATGGTACAGTGTGCACCGTGTGGAACTGATGGGACAGTGTGCACAGTGTGGAACTGATGGTACAGTGTGCACTGTGTGGAACTGTTGGTACAGTGTGCACAGTGTGGAACTGTTGGTACAGTGTGCACTGTGTGGAACTGTTGGTACAGTGTGCACTGTGTGGAACTGATGGTACAGTGTGCACTGTGTGGAACTGATGGTACAGTGTGCACTGTGTGGAACTGATGGTACAGTGTGCAATGTGTGGAACTGATGGTACAGTGTGCACTGTGTGGAACTGATGGTACAGTGTGCAATGTGTGGAACTGAAGGTAGAGTGTGCACAGTGTGGAACTGATGGTACAGCGTGCACAGTGTGGAACTGATGGTACAGTGTGCACAGTGTGGAACTGATGGTACAGTGTGCACAGTGTGGAACTGACGGTACAGTGTGCACAGTGTGGAACTGACGGTACAGTGTGCACAGTGTGGAACTGACGGTACTGTGTGGAACTGACGGTGCAGTGTGCAATGTGTGGAACTGATGGTACAGAGTGCAATGTGTGGAACTGATGGTACAGTGTGCACTGTGTGGAACTGATGGTACAGTGTGCACTGTGTGGAACTGATGGTACAGTGTGCACTGTGTGGAACTGACGGTACAGTGTGCACTGTGTGGAACTGACGGTACAGTGTGCAATGTGTGGAACTGACGGTACAGAGTGCAATGTGTGGAACTGATGGTAAAGAGTGCAATGTGTGGATCTGATGGTACAGTGTGCAATGTGTGGAACTGATGGTACAGTGTGCACAGTGTGGAACTGATGGTACAGTGTGCACCGTGCGGAACTGATGGTACAGTGTGCACCGTGTGGAACTGATGGTACAGTGTGCACCGTGTGGAACTGATGGTCCAGTGTGCACCGTGTGTAACTGATGGTACAGTGTGCACCGAGTGGAACCGATGGTACAGTGTGCACCGTGTGGAACTGATGGTACAGTGTGCACCGTGTGGAACTGATGGTACAGTGCGAAATGTGTGGAACTGATGGTCCGGTGTGCACTGTGTGGATCTGATGGTACAGCGTGCACCGTGTGGAACTGATGGTACAGTGTGCACCGTGTGGAACTGATGGTACAGTGTGCACCGAGTGGAACTGATGGTACAGTGTGCACCGTGTGGAACTGATGGTAAAGCGTGCAGTGTGTGGAACTGATGGTACAGTGTGCACAGTGTGGAACTGATGGTACAGTGTGCACAGTGTGGAACTGATGGTACAGTGTGCACAGTGTGGAACTGATGGTACAGTGTGCACAGTGTGGAACTGACGGTACAGTGTGCACAGTGTGGAACTGACGGTACAGTGTGCAGTGTGTGGAACTGATGGTACAGTGTGCACTGTGTGGATCTGATGGTACAGCGTGCACTGTGTGGAACTGATGGTAAAGCGTGCAGTGTGTGGAACTGATGGTACAGTGTGCAGTGTGTGGAACTGACGGTCCAGTGTGCACTGTGTGGAACTGATGGGACAGTGTGCACTGTGTGGATCTGATGGTACAGTGTACAATGTGTGGAACTGATGGTACAGTGTGCAATGTGTGGAACTGATGGTACAGAGTGCACTGTGTGGAACTGATGGTCCAGTGTGCACTGTGTGGATCTGATGGTACAGTGTGCACCGTGTGGATCTGATGGGACAGCGTGCACCGTGTGGATCTGATGGTACAGTGTGCACTGTGTGGAACTGATGGGAAGGAGTGCAATGTGTGGAACTAATGGTACACTGTGCACTGTGTGGAAGGGATGGTAAAGAGTGCAATGTGTGGAACTGACAGAACAGAGTGCAATGTGTGGAACTGAGAGAACAGCGTGCACTGTGTGGAACTGATGGTAAAGAGTGCACTGTGTGGATCTGATGTTCCAGTGTGCACTGTGTGGAACTGATGGTACAGTGTGCACTTTTTGGATCTGATGGTACTGTGTGCACTGTATGGATCTGATGTTACAGTGTGCAATGTGTGGAACTGATGTTACAGTGTGCACTGTGTGGAACGGATGGTACAGTGTGCACTGTATGGACCTGATGGTACAGTGTGCACTGTATGGATCTGATGGTACAGTGTGCACTGTGTGGAAATGATGGTACAGTGTGCACTGTGTGCAACTGATCGTACAGTGTGCAATGTGTGGATCTGATGGTACAATGTTCACTGTGTGGATCTGATGGTCCAGTGTGCACTGTGTGGATCTGATGGTCCAGTGTTCACTGTTTGGAACTGATGATACAGTGTGCACTGTGTGGATCTGATGGTACAGTGTGCACTGTGTGGAAATGATGGTACAGTGTGCACTGTGTGGATCTGATGGTACAGAGTGCAATGTGTGAATCTGATGGTACAGTGTGCACTGTGTGGATCTGATGGTACAGTGTGCACTGTGTGGATCTGATGGTACAGTGTGCACTGTGTGGATCTGATGGTACAGTGTGCACTGTGTGGATCTGATGGTACAATGTGCACTGTGTGGAACTGATGGTACAGTGTGCACTGTGTGGAACTGATGGTACAGTGTGCACTGTGTGGATCTGATGGTACAGAGTGCAATGTGTGGATCTGATGGTGCAGAGTGCACTGTGCGGATCTGATGGTACAGTGTGCACTGTGTGGAACTGATGGTCCAGTGTGCACTGTGTGGAACTGATGGTCCAGTGTGCACTGTGTGGATCTGATGGTACAGTGTGCACTGTGTGGATCTGATGGTACAGTGTGCACTGTGTGGATCTGATGGGACAGTGTGCACTGTTTGGAACTGATGGGACAGTGTTCACTGTGTGGATCTGATGGTCCAGTGTGCACTGTGTGGATCTGATGGTACAGTGTGCAATGTGCGGAACTGATGGTACAGAGTGCAATGTGTGGAACTGATGGTAGTGTGCAATGTGTGGAACTGATGGTACAGAGTGCAATGTGTGGAACTGATGGTACAGTGTGCACTGTGTGGATCTGATGGTACAGTGTGCACTGTGTGGATCTGATGGTACAGTGTGCACTGTGTGGAACTGATGGTACAGTGTGCACTGTGTGGATCTGATGGTACAGTGTGCACTGTGTGGATCTGATGGTACAGAGTGCACTGTGTGGATCTGATGGTACAGAGTGCAATGTGTGGATCTGATGGTACAGTGTGCAATGTGCGGATCTGATGGTACAGAGTGCAATGTGTGGAACTGATGGTCCAGTGTGCACTGTGTGGAACTGATGGTCCAGTCTGCACTGTGTGGATCTGATGGTACAGTGTGCACTGTGTGGATCTGATGGTACAGTGTGCACTGTGTGGATCTGATGGTGCAGTGTGCACTGTGTGGATCTGATGGTACAGTGTGCACTGTGTGGATCTGATGGGACAGTGTGCAATGTGTGGAACTGATGGTCCAGTGTGCACAGTGTGGAACTGATGGGACAGTGTGCACTGTGTGGAACTGATGGGACAGTGTGCAATGTGTGGAACTGATGGTACAGAGTGCAATGTGTGGAAATGATGGTACAGAGTGCAATGTGTGGACTTGATGGTGCAGTGTGCACTGTGTGCAACTGATGGTACAGTGTGCAATGTGTGGATCTGATGGTACAGTGTTCACTGTGTGGATCTGATGGTCCAGTGTGCACTGTGTGGAACTGATGGTCCAGTGTGCACTGTGTGGAACTGATGGTCCAGTGTGCACTGTGTGGATCTGATGGTACAGTGTGCACTGTGTGGATCTGATGGGACAGTGTGCACTGTTTGGAACTGATGGGACAGTGTGCACTGTGTGGATCTGATGGTACAGTGTGCAATGTATGGAACTGATGGTACAGTGTGCAATGTGTGGAACTGATGGTACAGTGTGCAATGTGTGGAACTGATGGTACAGAGTGCAATGTGTGGAACTGATGGTACAGTGTGCAATGTGTGGAACTGATGGTACAGAGTGCAATGTGTGGAACTGATGGTACAGAGTGCAATGTGTGGAACTGATGGTACAGAGTGCAATGTGTGGAACTGATGGTACAGAGTGCAATGTGTTGAACTGATGGTACAGAGTGCACTGTGTGGAACTGATGGTACAGAGTGCACTGTGTGGAACTGATGGTACAGAGTGCACTGTGTGGAACTGATGGTACAGTGTGCACTGTGTGGAACTGATGGTACAGTGTGCAATGTGTGGAACTGATGGTACAGTGTGCAATGTGTGAATCTGATGGTACAGTGTTCAATGTGTGGATCTGATGGTACAGTGTGCAATGTGTGGAACTGATGGTCCAGTGTGCACTGTGTGGAACTGATGGTCCAGTGTGCACTGTGTGGAACTGATGGTCCAGTGTGCACTGTGTGGAACTGATGGTCCAGTGTGCACTGTGTGGAACTGATGGTCCAGTGTGCACTGTGTGGAACTGATGGTCCAGTGTGCACTGTGTGGAACTGATGGTCCAGTGTGCACTGTGTGAATCTGATGGTACAGTGTGCACTGTGTGGATCTGATGGGACAGTGTGCACTGTTTGGAACTGATGGGACAGTGTGCACTGTGTGGATCTGATGGTACAGTGTGCAATGTGTGGAACTGATGGTACAGTGTGCAATGTGTGGAACTGATGGTACAGTGTGCAATGTGTGGAACTGATGGTACAGAGTGCAATGTGTGGAACTGATGGTACAGAGTGCACTGTGTGGAACTGATGGTACAGTGTGCACTGTGTGGAACTGATGGTACAGTGTGCAATGTGTGGAACTGATGGTACAGTGTGCAATGTGTGAATCTGATGGTACAGTGTTCAATGTGTGGAACTGATGCTACAGTGTGCACCGTGTGGAACTGATGGTACAGTGTGCACCGTGAGGAACTGATGGTACAGTGTGCACCGTGAGGAACTGATGGTACAGTGTGCACCGTGTGGAACTGATGATACAGTGTACACCGTGTGGAACTGATGGTACAGTGTGCACCGTGTGGAACTGATGGTACAGTGTGCACCGTGAGGAACTGATGGTACAGTGTGCACCGTGTGGAACTGATGGTACAGTGTGCACCGTGTGGAACTGATGGTACAGCGTGCACTGTGTGGAACTGATGGTACAGTGTGCAATGTGTGGAACTGATGGTACAGTGTGCAATGTGTGAATCTGATGGTACAGTGTTCAATGTGTGGATCTGATGGTACAGTGTGCAATGTGTGGAACTGATGGTACAGTGTGCACTGTGTGGAACTGATGGTCCAGTGTGCACTGTGTGGAACTGATGGTCCAGTGTGCACTGTGTGGAACTGATGGTCCAGTGTGCACTGTGTGGAACTGATGGTCCAGTGTGCACTGTGTGGATCTGATGGTCCAGTGTGCACTGTGTGAATCTGATGGTACAGTGTGCACTGTGTGGATCTGATGGGACAGTGTGCACTGTTTGGAACTGATGGGACAGTGTGCACTGTGTGGATCTGATGGTACAGTGTGCAATGTATGGAACTGATGGTACAGTGTGCAATGTGTGGAACTGATGGTACAGTG
Source organism: Heterodontus francisci (assembly GCF_036365525.1). Taxonomy (NCBI): domain Eukaryota; kingdom Metazoa; phylum Chordata; class Chondrichthyes; order Heterodontiformes; family Heterodontidae; genus Heterodontus; species Heterodontus francisci. The sequence goes on from NC_090402.1 coordinate 57,865,457, forward strand.
TGCAATGTGTGGAACTGATGGTACAGAGTGCAATGTGTGGAACTGATGGTACAGAGTGCACTGTGTGGAACTGATGGTACAGTGTGCACTGTGTGGAACTGATGGTACAGTGTGCAATGTGTGGAACTGATGGTACAGTGTGCAATGTGTGAATCTGATGGTACAGTGTTCAATGTGTGGAACTGATGCTACAGTGTGCACCGTGTGGAACTGATGGTACAGTGTGCACCGTGAGGAACTGATGGTACAGTGTGCACCGTGAGGAACTGATGGTACAGTGTGCACCGTGTGGAACTGATGATACAGTGTGCACCGTGTGGAACTGATGGTACAGTGTGCACCGTGAGGAACTGATGGTACAGTGTGCACCGTGTGGAACTGATGGTACAGTGTGCACCGTGTGGAACTGATGGTACAGCGTGCACCGTGTGGAACTGATGGTACAGCGTGCACTGTGTGGAACTGATGGTACAGAGTGCACTGTGTGGATCTGATGGTACAGTGTGCACTGTGTGGATCTGATGGTACAGTGTGCACTGTGTGGATCTGATGGTACTGTGTGCACTGTGTGGATCTGATGGTACAGCGTGCAATGTGTGGATCTGATGGTACAGCGTGCACTGTGTGGAACTGATGGTACAGAGTGCACTGTGTGGATCTGATGGTACAGTGTGCACTGTGTGGATCTGATGGTACTGTGTGCACTGTGTGGATCTGATGGGACAGTGTGCACTGTTTGGAACTGATGGGACAGTGTTCACTGAGTGGATCTGATGGTCCAGTGTGCACTGTGTGGATGTGATGGTACAGTTTGCAATGTGTGGAACTGATGGTTCAGAGTGCAATGTGTGGAACTGATGGTACAGTGTGAAATGTGTGGAACTGATGGTACAGAGTGCAATGTGTGGAACTGATGGGACAGTGTGCACTGTGTGGAACTGATGGGACAGTGTGCACTGTGTGGAACTGATGGGACAGTGTGCACTGTGTGGAACTGATGGGACAGTGTGCACTGTGTGGAACTGATGGTACAGTGTGCACTGTGTGGAACTGATGGTACAGTGTGCACTGTGTGGAACTGATGGTAAAGTGTGCACTGTGTGGAACTGATGGTACAGTGTGCACTGTGTGGAACTGATGGTAAAGTGTGCACTGTGTGGAACTGATGGTACAGTGTGCACTGTGTGGAACTGATGGTACAGTGTGCACTGTGTGGAACTGATGGTACAGTGTGCACTGTGTGGAACTGATGGTACAGTGTGCAATGTGTGGAACTGATGGTACAGTGTGCACTGTGTGGAACTGATGGGACAGTGTGCACTGTGTGGAACTGATGGGACAGTGTGCACTGTGTGGAACTGATGGGACAGTGTGCACTGTGTGGAACTGATGGTACAGTGTGCACTGTGTTGAACTGATGGTACAGTGTGCACTGTGTGGAACTGATGTTAAAGTGTGCACTGTGTGGAACTGATGGTACAGTGTGCACTGTGTGGAACTGATGGTACAGTGTGCACTGTGTGGAACTGATGGTACAGTGTGCACTGTGTGGATCTGATGGTACAGTGTGCACTGTGTGGATCTGATGGGACAGTGTGCAATGTATGGAACTGATGGTACAGTGTGCAATGTGTGGAACTGATGGTACAGTGTGCAATGTGTGGAACTGATGGTACAGAGTGCAATGTGTGGAACTGATGGTACAGTGTGCAATGTGTGGAACTGATGGTCCAGTGTGCACTGTGTGGAACTGATGGTCCAGTGTGCACTGTGTGGAACTGATGGTCCAGTGTGCACTGTGTGAATCTGATGGTACAGTGTGCACTGTGTGGATCTGATGGGACAGTGTGCACTGTTTGGAACTGATGGGACAGTGTGCACTGTGTGGATCTGATGGTACAGTGTGCAATGTGTGAATCTGATGGTACAGTGTGCAATGTGTGGAACTGATGGTACAGTGTGCACCGTGTGGAACTGATGGTACAGTGTGCACCGTGTGGAACTGACGGTACAGTGTCCACCGTGTGGAACTGACGGTACAGTGTGCACCGTGTGGAACTGACGGTACAGTGTCCACCGTGTGGAACTGATGGTACAGTGTGCTCCGTGTGGAACTGATGGTACAGTGTGCACTGTGTGGAACTGACGGTACAGTGTGCACCGTGTGGAACTGATGGTACAGTGTGCACCGTGTGGAACTGATGGTACAGTGTCCACCGTGTGGAACTGATGGTACAGTGTGCACCGAGTGGAACTGATGGTACAGTGTGCACCGTGTGGAACTGATGGTACAGTGTGCACCGTGTGGAACTGATGGTACAGTGTGCACCGTGAGGAACTGATGGTACAGTGTGCACCGTGTGGAACTGATGGTTCAGTGTGCACCGTGTGGAACTGATGGTACAGTGTGCACCGTGTGGAACTGATGGTACAGCGTGCACTGTGTGGAACTGATGGTACAGAGTGCACTGTGTGGATCTGATGGTACTGTGTGCACTGTGTGGATCTGATGGGACAGTGTGCACTGTTTGGAACTGATGGGACAGTGTGCACTGTTTGGAACTGATGGGACAGTGTTCACTGAGTGGATCTGATGGTCCAGTGTGCACTGTGTGGATGTGATGGTACAGTGTGCAATGTGTGGAACTGATGGTACAGAGTGCAATGTGTGGAACTGATGGTACAGTGTGCAATGTGTGGAACTGATGGTACAGAGTGCAATGTGTGGAACTGATGGTACAGACTGCAATGTGTGGAACTGATGGGACAGTGTGCACTGTGTGGAACTGATGGGACAGTGTGCACTGTGTGGAACTGATGGGACAGTGTGCACTGTGTGGAACTGATGGTACAGTGTGCACTGTGTGGAACTGATGGTAAAGTGTGCACTGTGTGGAACTGATGGTACAGTGTGCACTGTGTGGAACTGATGGTACAGTGTGCACTGTGTGGAACTGATGGTACAGTGTGCACTGTGTGGAACTGATGGTACAGTGTGCACTGTGTGGAACTGATGGTACAGTGTGCACTGTGTGGAACTGATGGTACAGTGTGCACTGTGTGGAACTGATGGTAAAGTGTGCACTGTGTGGAACTGATGGTACAGTGTGCAATGTGTGGATCTGACGGTACAGTGTGCACTGTGTGGAACTGACGGTACAGTGTGCACTGTGTGGAACTGACGGTACAGTGTGCACTGTGTGGAACTGATGGGACAGTGTGCACTGTGTGGAACTGATGGTACAGTGTGCACTGTGTGGAACTGATGGTACAGTGTGCACTGTGTGGAACTGATGGTAAAGTGTGCACTGTGTGGAACTGATGGTACAGTGTGCAATGTGTGGATCTGACGGTACAGTGTGCACTGTGTGGAACTGACGGTACAGTGTGCACTGTGTGGAACTGACGGTACAGTGTGCACTGTGTGGAACTGACGGAACAGTGCGAAATGTGTGGAACTGATGGTCCAGTGTGCAGTGTGTGGAACTGATGGTCGAGTGTGCAGTGTGTGGATCTGATGGTACAGCGTGCAGTGTGTGGAACTGATGGTAAAGCGTGCAGTGTGTGGAACTGATGGTCCAGTGTGCACTGTGTGGAAGGGATGGTAAAGAGTGCAATGTGTGGTACTGACAGAACAGAGTGCAATGTGTGGGACTGACAGAACAGAGTGCAATGTGTGGAACTGACAGAACAGTGTGCACTGTGTGGAACTGATGTTACTGTGTGCACTGCCTGGAACTGATGGTACAGTGTGCACTGTGTGGAAATGATGGTACAGTGTGCAATGTGTGGATCTGATGTTACAGTGTGCACTGTGTGGAACTGATGTTACAGTGTGCACTGTGTGGATCTGATGGTACAGTGTGCACTGTGTGGAAATGATGGTACAGTGTGCACTGTGTGCAACTGATGGTACAGTGTGCAATGTGTGGATCTGAGGGACAGTGTTCACTGTGTGGATCTGATGGTCCAGTGTTCACTGTGTGGATCTGATGGTCAAGTGTGCACTGTGTGGATCTGATGGTCCAGTGTGCACTGTGTGGATCTGATGGTCCAGTGTGCACTGTGTGGAACAGATGGTACAGAGTGCAATGTGTGGAACTAATGGTACAGTGTGCACCGTGTGGATCTGATGGTACAGTGTGCAATGTGTGGATCTGATGGTACAGCGTGCAGTGTGTGGAACTGACGGTAAAGCGTGCAGTGTGTGGAACTGATGGTACAGTGTGCACTGTGTGGAACTGATGGGAAGGAGTGCAATGTGTGGAACTAATGGTACACTGTGCACTGTGTGGAAGGGATGGTAAAGAGTGCAATCTGTGGAACTGATGGTACAGTGTGCACTGTGTGGAACTGATGGTACAGTGTGCACTGTGTGGAACTGATGGGACAGTGTGCAATGTGTGGAACTGATGGGACAGTGTGCAATGTGTGGAACTGATGGTACAGTGTGCAATGTGTGGAACTGATGGTACAGTGTGCACTGTGTGGAACTGATGTTACAGAGTGCAATGTGTGGATCAGATGATACAGAGTGCAATGTGTGGAACTGATGGTACAGTGTGAAATGTGTGGAACTGATGGTACAGTGTGCACCGTGTGGAACTGATGGTACAGTGTGCACTGTGTGGAACTGACGGGACAGTGTGCACAGTGTGGAACTGATGGTACAGTGTGCACTGTGTGGAACTGATGTTACAGAGTGCAATGTGTGGAGCAGATGATACAGAGTGTAATGTGTGGAACTGATGGTACAGTGTGCAATGTATGGATCTGATGGTACAGTGTGCACTGTGTGCATCTGATGGTACAGTGAGCACTGTTTGGAACTGATGGTACAGTGTGCACTGTGTGGAAATGATGGTACAGTGTGCACTGTGTGCAACTGATGGCACAGTGTGCAATGTGTGGATCGGATGGTCCAGTGTTCACTGTGTAGATCTGATGGTCCAGTGTTCACTGTGTGGATCTGATGGTCCAGTGTTCACTGTGTGGATCTGATGGTCCAGTGTTCACTGTGTGGATCTGATGGTCCAGTGTGCACTGTGTGGATCTGATGGTCCAGTGTGCACTGTTTGGAACTGATGGTACAGTGTGCACTGTGTGGAACTGATGGTACAGTGTGCACTGTGTGGAACTGATGGTACAGAGTGCAATGTGAGGATCTGATGGTACAGTGTGCAATGTGTGGAACTGATGGTACAGAGTGCACTGTGTGGCTCTGATGGTACAGAGTGCACTGTGTGGAACTGATGGTACAGTGTGCACTGTGTGGAACTGATGGTACAGTGTGCACTGTGAGGATCTGATGGTACAGTGTGCAATGTGTGGATCTGATGGTACAGAGTGCAATGTGTGGATCTGATGATACAGTGTGCACTGTGTGGAACTGATGGTACAGTGTGCACTGTGTGGAACTGTTGGTACAGTGTGCACTGTGTGGAACTGTTGGTACAGTGTGCACTGTGTGGAACTGTTGGTACAGTGTGCACTGTGTGGAACTGTTGGTACAGTGTGCACTATGTGGAACTAATGGTACAGTGTGCACTGTGTGGAACTGATGATAAAGTTTGCACTGTGTGGAACTGATGGTACAGTCTGCAATGTGTGGAACTGATGGTACAGTCTGCAATGTGTGGAACTGATGGTACAGTGTGCAATGTGTGGATCTGATGGTACAGTCCGCACTGTGTGGAACTGATGGTACAGTGTGCACTGTGTGGAACTGATGGTACAGTGTGCACTGTGTGGAACTGATGGTACAGTGTGCACTGTGTGGAACTGATGGTACAGTGTGCACTGTGTGGATCTGATGGTGCATTGTGCACTGTGTGGAAATGATGGTTCAGTGTGCACTGTGTGGATCTGATGGTACAGAGTGCAATGTGTGGAACTGATGGTACAGAGTGCACTGTGTGGAACTGATGGTACAGAGTGCACTGTGTGGAACTGATGGTACAGAGTGCAATGTGTGGAACTGATGGTACAGAGTGCAATGTGTGGAACTGATGGTACAGAGTGCAATGTGTGGAACTGATGGTACAGAGTGCACTGTGTGGAACTGATGGTACAGAGTGCATGTGTGGAACTGATGGTACAGTGTGCAATGTGTGGATCTGATGGTTCAGTGTGCACCGTGTGGAACTGATGGTTCAGTGTGCACTGTGTGGAACTGATGGTTCAGTGTGCACTGTGTGGAACTGATGGTACAGAGTGCAATGTGTGGAACTGATGGTACAGAGTGCAATGTGTGGAACTGATGGTACAGAGTGCACTGTGTGGAACTGATGGTACAGAGTGCAATGTGTGGAACTGATGGTACAGTGTGCACTGTGTGGAACTGATGGTTCAGTGTGCACCGTGTGGAACTGATGGTACAGTGTGCACCGTGTGGAACTGATGGTACAGTGTGCACCGTGTGGAACTGATGGTACAGAGTGCACCGTGTGGAACTGATGGTACAGTGTGCACTGTGTGGAACTGATGGTACAGAGTGCACTGTGTGGAACGGATGGTACAGAGTGCACTGTGTGGAACTGATGGTACAGTGTGCACTGTGTGGAACTGATGGAACAGTGTGCTGGATGATGTACTGGGTGGGGTGTCTTAGGGATCGGTGCTTGATGATGTACTGAGAGCGTTGTCTCAGGGATCGGTGCTGGATGATGTACTGAGAGGGGTGTCTCAGGGATCAGTGCTGGATGATGTACTGAGTGGGGTGTTTCAGGAATCAGTGCTGGATGATGTACTGAGTGGGGTGTTTCAGGAATCAGTGCTGGATGATGTACTGAGAGGGGTGTCTCAGGGATCAGTGCTGGATGATGTACTGAGTGGGGTGTTTCAGGAATCAGTGCTGGATGATGTACTGAGTGGGGTGTTTCAGGAATCAGTGCTGGATGATGTACTGAGAGGGGTGTCTCAGGGATCAGTGCTGGATGATGTACTGAGAGGGGTGTCTCAGGGATCGGTGCTGGATGATGTACTGAGAGGGGTGTCTCAGGGATCTGTGCGGAATGATGTACCGAGTGGAGTGTCTCCGGGATCGGTGCTGGATGATGTACTGAGAGGGATGTCTCAGGGATCAGTGCTGGATGATGTACTGAGAGGGGTGTCTCAGGGATCGGTGCTGGATGATGTACTGAGAGGGGTGTCTCAGGGATCAGTGCTGGATGATGTACTGCGAGGGGTATCTCAGGGATCGGTGCTGGATGATGTACTGAGTGGGGCGTCTCAGGGATCGTTGCTGGATAATGTACTGAGTGGGCAGTCTCAGGGATCAGTGCTGGATGATGTGCGAAGAAGGGTGTCTCAGGGATCGGTGCTGGATGATATACAGAGTTGGGTGTCTCAGGGATCAGTGCTGGATGATGTACTGAGTGGGGTGTCTCAAGGTGCGGTGGTGGATGATGTACTGAGTGGGGTGTCTCAGGGATCAGTGCTGGATGATGTACTGAGTGGGGTGTCTCAGGGATCGGTGCTGGATTATGTGCTGAGAAGGGTTGTCTCAGGGATCGGTGCTGGATGATGTACTGAGTGGGGTGTCTCAGGGATCAGTGCTGGATGATGTACTGAGTGGGGTGTCTCAGGGATCAGTGCTGGATGATGTACTGAGTGGGGTGTCTCAGAGATCGGTGCTGGATTATCTGCTGAGAAGGGTGTCTCAGGGATCGGTGCTGGATGATGTACTGAGTGGGGTGACTCAGGGATCAGTGCTGTATGATGTACTGTGAGGGGTGGCTCAGGAATCGGTGCTGGATGATGTACTGAGTAGGGAGTCTCAGGGATCGGTGCTGGATGATGTACTGAGAGGGGTGTCTCAGGGATCAGTGCTGGATGAAGTACTGAGTGGGGTGTCTCAGTGATCAGTGCTGGATGATGTACTGAGTGGGGTGTCTCAGGGATCGGTGCTGGATGATGTACTAAGAGGGTTGTCTCAGGGATCGGTGCTGGATGATTTACTGACGGGGTGTCTCAGGGATCGGTGCTGGATGATGTACTGAGAGGGGTGTCTCAGGGATAGGTTCTGGATGATGTGCTGTGAGGGGTGTCTCAGGAATCAGTGCTGGATGATGTACTGTGTGGGGTCTCTCAGGGATCGGTGCTGGATGATGTACTGAGAGGGTTGTCTCAGGGATCAGTGCTGGATGATGCACTGAGTGGCGTGTCTCAGGGAGCAGTGCTGGATGATGTACTGAGTGGCATGTCTCAGGGATCAGTGCTGGATGATGTACTGAGTGGGGTGTCTCAGGGATCAGTGCTGGATGATGTACTGAGTGGGGTGTCTCAGGGAACAGTGCTGGATGATGTACTGAGTGGGGTGTCTCAGGGATCAGTGCTGGATGATGTACTGAGTGGGGTGTCTCAGGGATCAGTGCTGGATGATGTACTGAGAGAGGAATCTCAGGGATCAGTGCTGGATGATGTACTGAGAGAGGAGTCTCAGGGATCGCTGCTGGATGATGTACTGAGTGGGGTGTCTCAGGGATCGGTGCTGGATGATGTACTGAGTGGGGTGTCTCAGGGATCGGTGCTGGATGATGTACTGAGAGGGGTGTCTCAGGGATCGGTGCTGGATGATGTACTGAGTGGGGTGTCTCAGGGATCGGTGCTGGATGATGTACTGAGTGGGGTGTCTCAGGGATCAGTGCTGGATGATGTACTGAGAGAGGTGTCTCAGGGATCGGTGCTGGATGATGTACTGAGTGGTGTGTCTCAGGGATCGGTGCTGGATGTTGTACTGAGAGGGGTGTCTCAGGGATCGGTGCTGGATGATGTACTGAGTGGGGTGTCTCAGGGATCGGTGCTGGATGATGTACTGAGTGGGGTGTCTCAGGGATCAGTGCTGGATGATGTACTGACTGGGGTGTCTCAGGGATCAGTGCTGGATGATGTACTGAGAGGGGTGTCTCAGGGATCGGTGCTGGATGATGTACTGAGTGGGGTGTCTCAGGAATCGGTGCTGGATGATGTACTGAGTGGGGTGTCTCAGGGATCAGTGCTGGATGATGTACTGAGAGAGGTGTCTCAGGGATCGGTGCTGGATGATGTACTGAGTGGTGTGTCTCAGGGATCGGTGCTGGATGTTGTACTGAGAGGGGTGTCTCAGGGATCGGTGCTGGATGATGTACTGAGTGGGGTGTCTCAGGGATCGGTGCTGGATGATGTACTGACTGGGGTGTCTCAGGGATCAGTGCTGGATGATGTACTGAGAGGGGTGTCTCAGGGTTCATGCTGGATGATGTACTGAGTGGGGTGTCTCAGGGATCAGTGCTGGATGATGTACTGAGTGGGGTGTCTCAGGGATCGGTGCTGGATGATGTACTGACTGGGGTGTCTCAGGGATCAGTGCTGGATGATGTACTGAGTGGGGTGTCTCAGGGTTCATGCTGGATGATGTACTGAGTGGGGTGTCTCAGGGTTCATGCTGGATGATGTACTGAGTGGGGTGTCTCAGGGATCAGTGCTGGATGATGTACTGAGAGGGGTGTCTTGGGGATCGTTGCTGGATGATGTACTGAGTGGAGTGTTTCAGGGATCAGTGCTGGATGATGTACTGAGTGGAGTGTCTCAGGGATCGGTGCTGGATGATGTACTTAGTGGGGTGTCTCAGGGATCGGTGCTGGATGATGTACTGAGAGGGGTGTCTCAGGGATCGGTGCAGGATGATGTACTGTGAGGGGTGTCTCGGATCAATGCTGGATGATGTACTGAGTGGGGTGTCTCAGGGATCAGTGCTGGATGATGTACTGAGAGGAGTGTCTCAGGGATCTGTGCTGGATGATGTACTGAGTGGGGTGTCTCAGGGATCAGTGCTGGATGATGTACTGAGAGGTGGGTCTCAGGGATCAGCGCTGGATGATGTACTGAGTGGGGTGTCTCAGGGATCAGTGCTGGATGATGTACTGAGATGGGTGTCTCAGGGATCGTTGCTGGATGATGTACTGAGAGGGGTCTCTCAGGGATCACTGCTGGATGATGTACTGAGATGGGTGTCTCAGGGATCAGTGCTGGATAATGTACTGAGAGGGGTGTCTCAGGGATCAGTGCTGGATGTAGTACTGAGAGGGATGTCTCAGGCATCAGTGCTGGATGATGTACTGAGAGCGATGTCTCAGGGATCAGTGCATGGATGATGTACTGAGAGGGGTGTCTCAGGAATCGGTGCTGAATGATTTACTGAGAGGGGTGTCTCAGGGATCGTTGCTGGATGATGTCCTGAGTGGGGTGTCTCAGGGATCGGTTCTATAAACACTGGTTCTATCTGTCTCATAACCAACAAATCAAATAATTGCATTGTGTTTGAATTTGTTTGTTTCAGTCCTTTCCTCAATCCATGAGCCTGAAAGAAATTATTGGAATATTTGTATGAAGTTTGTCAGGGTCCTGATTATAAGTGCAGTTGCTTTTTCGCTCCAGATTGAATATTGTTTAACTGAATTAGAGAAGCACTACGAGCTTAAATCGACAGATATTTCATGTTTCTGGTCATGATGTGATTACTGATATGTTTTCTCCACCCTCTCTCTGTATTAGGATCGTGCACGGAGAACACTCGGAGCAGAGGATGAGGAAGGGTCTGCCTTTGAGCCTGTCATGAACAAAACCCGTAGTGCAGGTGGGAACAGTATGGGATACAGTTTTAAGAACAATACTGAATACAGTACAGAGTACAGCACTGAATACATGCACTAGTTACAGCTCTGGGTGGAGCTCTCAATACAGCAGAGTCAGTATTGAAATAGCACAGGAAAATTATTGGGTATAGAACTGGGTATATGCCTGGCTCTGGCACTGGGTTTGGCAAATCTCTGCTGCAGCACTGGTTAGACAATGGGTACAGCAGTGCAAATCACTGGGTATAGCATTGAATAAATCACTGGTACTGCACTGGCATGGCACTGCAATGGCACAGAATGAATCAGTGAGTCGAGTTCTAGGTCCAGCACTGGGCTCTGAACAGTGTACAGCACCAGCTATGTTACTGAGAGCAAAACTGGGTACAACACTGGGTTAGACACTTTAAACAGCACTGTGCACTGAGAGTAACTGTCTGAGGGGAATGGGATACTGATTCCCATGTTATTGGACTGTGAGGGAATGTGTTCCTGATTCCCACATTATGGTGTGCTGGGGAATGCGTTCCTGATTCCCGTGTTATGGAGTGTGAGGGTTCATGTTCCTGATTCCTGTGTCATTGGAGTGTGAGGGAATGTCTTTCTGATTCCCGTGATATTGGAGTGTGAGGGAATGTGTTCCTGATTCCCGTGCTATGGAGTGTGAGGGAATGTGTTACTGAGTGTGCTGTTATATGCTTGGAGCTTTCGTGTATCAATTAATAAATTAATTTTGTTTCTTTTTTTCAGAATCCTGCCAAGTGATTCCTGATGCTGGACCCTGCTTTGGCCATGTTTCGAGATTCTACTATAACCACACCTCGATGACCTGAGAGGTTTAATTACGGCGGCTGTTTTGGAAATAGGAACAACTTTATAACTGAACGGGAATGTTTGCAGACCTGCCGGACTGTAGGTGAGATAACAAGCTCAATCAGAGTGGACATTCCTCTGTCTCGATAGTTTCTACATTTCTGTCCCTGCAAGGAACATATATTGCTCTGTCTCTTGTGAGTGTACATTCCTGTCCCAGCAGTGAGTTCCAATTCCAGTCCCAATAGTGAGTGTACATCCAGTCCCGACAGTGAGTGTACATTGCAGTCCCTGCAGTGAGTGTACATTGCAGTCCCTGCAGTGAGTGTACATCCAGTCCCGATAGTGAGTGTACATCCAGTCCCGATAGTGAGTGTACATCCAGTCCCGATAGTGAGTGTACATTCCAGTCCCGACAGTGAGTGTACATTCCAGTCCCGACAGTGAGTGTACATTGCAGTCCCGACAGTGAGTGTACATTGCAGTCCCGACAGTGAGTGTACATTGCAGTCCCGACAGTGAGTGTACATTCCAGTCCCGATAGTGAGTGTACATTCCAGTCCCGATAGTGAGTGTACATCCAGTCCCGATAGTGAGTGTACATTCCAGTCCCGACAGTGAGTGTACATCCAGTCCCGATAGTGAGTGTACATCCAGTCCCGATAGTGAGTGTACATCCAGTCCCGATAGTGAGTGTACATTCCAGTCCCGACAGTGAGTGTACATTCCAGTCCCGACAGTGAGTGTACATTGCAGTCCCGACAGTGAGTGTACATTGCAGTCCCGACAGTGAGTGTACATTGCAGTCCCGACAGTGAGTGTACATTGCAGTCCCGACAGTGAGTGTACATTCCAGTCCCGATAGTGAGTGTACATTCCAGTCCCAACAGTGAGTGTACATCCAGTCCCAACAGTGAGTGTACATCCAGTCCCAACAGTGAGTGTACATCCAGTCCCAACAGTGAGTGTACATTGCAGTCCCTGCAGTGAGTGTACATCCAGTCCCGATAGTGAGTGTACATCCAGTCCCGATAGTGAGTGTACATCCAGTCCCGATAGTGAGTGTACATTCCAGTCCCGACAGTGAGTGTACATTCCAGTCCCGACAGTGAGTGTACATTGCAGTCCCGACAGTGAGTGTACATTGCAGTCCCGACAGTGAGTGTACATTGCAGTCCCGACAGTGAGTGTACATTCCAGTCCCGATAGTGAGTGTACATTCCAGTCCCGATAGTGAGTGTACATTCCAGTCCCGATAGTGAGTGTACATCCAGTCCCGATAGTGAGTGTACATTCCAGTCCCGACAGTGAGTGTACATCCAGTCCCGATAGTGAGTGTACATCCAGTCCCGATAGTGAGTGTACATCCAGTCCCGATAGTGAGTGTACATTCCAGTCCCGACAGTGAGTGTACATTCCAGTCCCGACAGTGAGTGTACATTGCAGTCCCGACAGTGAGTGTACATTGCAGTCCCGACAGTGAGTGTACATTGCAGTCCCGACAGTGAGTGTACATTGCAGTCCCGACAGTGAGTGTACATTCCAGTCCCGATAGTGAGTGTACATTCCAGTCCCGATAGTGAGTGTACATTCCAGTCCCGATAGTGAGTGTACATTCCAGTCCCGACAGTGAGTGTACATCCAGTCCCGATAGTGAGTGTACATCCAGTCCCGATAGTGAGTGTACATCCAGTCCCGATAGTGAGTGTACATCCAGTCCCGATAGTGAGTGTACATTCCAGTCCCGACAGTGAGTGTACATTCCAGTCCCGACAGTGAGTGTACATTGCAGTCCCGACAGTGAGTGTACATTGCAGTCCCGACAGTGAGTGTACATTGCAGTCCCGACAGTGAGTGTACATTGCAGTCCCGACAGTGAGTGTACATTCCAGTCCCGATAGTGAGTGTACATTCCAGTCCCGATAGTGAGTGTACATCCAGTCCCGATAGTGAGTGTACATTCCAGTCCCGACAGTGAGTGTACATCCAGTCCCGACAGTGAGTGTACATTGCAGTCCCTGCAGTGAGTGTACATTGCAGTCCCTGCAGTGAGTGTACATTGCAGTCCCTGCAGTGAGTGTACATCCAGTCCCGATAGTGAGTGTACATCCAGTCCCGATAGTGAGTGTACATCCAGTCCCGATAGTGAGTGTACATCCAGTCCCGACAGTGAGTGTACATTGCAGTCCCGACAGTGAGTGTACATTGCAGTCCCGACAGTGAGTGTACATTCCAGTCCCGACAGTGAGTGTACATTCCAGTCCCGACAGTGAGTGTACATTCCAGTCCCAATAGTGAGTGTACATTCCAGTCCCAACAGTGAGTGTACATTGCAGTCCCTGCAGTGTGTTTACATTCTAGTCCCTACAATGAGCGTACATTGCAGTCCCTGCAGTGAGTGTACATTGCAGTCCCGACAGTGAGTGTACATTCCAGTCCCGATAGTGAGTGTACATTCCAGTCCCGATAGTGAGTGTACATCCAGTCCCGATAGTGAGTGTACATTCCAGTCCCGACAGTGAGTGTACATCCAGTCCCGATAGTGAGTGTACATCCAGTCCCGATAGTGAGTGTACATCCAGTCCCGATAGTGAGTGTACATCCAGTCCCGATAGTGAGTGTACATTCCAGTCCCGACAGTGAGTGTACATTCCAGTCCCGACAGTGAGTGTACATTGCAGTCCCGACAGTGAGTGTACATTGCAGTCCCGACAGTGAGTGTACATTGCAGTCCCGACAGTGAGTGTACATTCCAGTCCCGATAGTGAGTGTACATTCCAGTCCCGATAGTGAGTGTACATCCAGTCCCGATAGTGAGTGTACATTCCAGTCCCGACAGTGAGTGTACATCCAGTCCCGACAGTGAGTGTACATCCAGTCCCGATAGTGAGTGTACATTGCAGTCCCTGCAGTGAGTGTACATTGCAGTCCCTGCAGTGAGTGTACATTGCAGTCCCTGCAGTGAGTGTACATTGCAGTCCCTGCAGTGAGTGTACATCCAGTCCCGATAGTGAGTGTACATCCAGTCCCGATAGTGAGTGTACATCCAGTCCCGATAGTGAGTGTACATCCAGTCCCGACAGTGAGTGTACATTCCAGTCCCGACAGTGAGTGTACATTGCAGTCCCGACAGTGAGTGTACATTGCAGTCCCGACAGTGAGTGTACATTCCAGTCCCGACAGTGAGTGTACATTCCAGTCCCGACAGTGAGTGTACATTCCAGTCCCAATAGTGAGTGTACATTCCAGTCCCAACAGTGAGTGTACATTGCAGTCCCTGCAGTGTGTTTACATTCTAGTCCCTACAATGAGCGTACATTGCAGTCCCTGCAGTGAGTGTACATTGCAGTCCCTGCAGTGAGTGTACATCCAGTCCCGATAGTGAGTGTACATCCAGTCCCGATAGTGAGTGTACATCCAGTCCCGATAGTGAGTGTACATCCAGTCCCGATAGTGAGTGTACATTGCAGTCCCTGCAGTGAGTGTACATTGCAGTCCCTGCAGTGAGTGTACATTGCAGTCCCTGCAGTGAGTGTACATCCAGTCCCGATAGTGAGTGTACATCCAGTCCCGATAGTGAGTGTACATCCAGTCCCGACAGTGAGTGTACATTCCAGTCCCGACAGTGAGTGTACATTGCAGTCCCGACAGTGAGTGTACATTGCAGTCCCGACAGTGAGTGTACATTCCAGTCCCGATAGTGAGTGTACATTCCAGTCCCGATAGTGAGTGTACATCCAGTCCCGACAGTGAGTGTACATTCCAGTCCCGACAGTGAGTGTACATCCAGTCCCGACAGTGAGTGTACATCCAGTCCCGACAGTGAGTGTACATTGCAGTCCCTGCAGTGAGTGTACATTGCAGTCCCTGCAGTGAGTGTACATTGCAGTCCCTGCAGTGAGTGTACATCCAGTCCCGATAGTGAGTGTACATCCAGTCCCGATAGTGAGTGTACATCCAGTCCCGATAGTGAGTGTACATCCAGTCCCGACAGTGAGTGTACATTCCAGTCCCGACAGTGAGTGTACATTGCAGTCCCGACAGTGAGTGTACATTGCAGTCCCGACAGTGAGTGTACATTCCAGTCCCGACAGTGAGTGTACATTCCAGTCCCGACAGTGAGTGTACATTCCAGTCCCAATAGTGAGTGTACATTCCAGTCCCAACAGTGAGTGTACATTGCAGTCCCTGCAGTGTGTTTACATTCTAGTCCCTACAATGAGCGTACATTGCAGTCCCTGCAGTGAGTGTACATTGCAGTCCCTGCAGTGAGTGTACATCCAGTCCCGATAGTGAGTGTACATCCAGTCCCGATAGTGAGTGTACATCCAGTCCCGATAGTGAGTGTACATCCAGTCCCGACAGTGAGTGTACATTCCAGTCCCAATAGTGAGTGTACATTCCAGTCCCAACAGTGAGTGTACATTGCAGTCCCTGCAGTGTGTTTACATTCTAGTCCCTACAATGAGCATACATTGCTGTCCTTGTAGTGAGTGTACATTCCTGTCCGTACAGTGAGTATACATTACTCTCCATACAGTGAGTGTACATTCTTGTGTTTTTATAGTGAGTATACATTCCCCTGTCACCACAGTGAGTGTACACTGCTGTGTCCCAATAGTGTGGATACCTTCTTCTTTTGGGCCTCCTTATCTCGAGAGACAATGGATACGCGCCTGGAGGTGGTCAGTGGTTTGTGAAGCAGCGCCTGGAGTGGCTATAAAGGCCAATTCTGGAGTGACAGGCTCTTCCACAGGTGCTGCAGAGAAATTTGTTTGTTGGGGCTGTTGCACAGTTGGCTCTCCCCTTGCGCCTCTGTCTTTTTTCCTGCCAACTACTAAGTCTCTTCGACTCGCCACAATTTAGCCCTGTCTTTATGGCTGCCCGCCAGCTCTGGCGAATGCTGGCAACTGTGGATACCTAATGTGCCAAATTTCCTGTATGCTCCCCCTGACCCGAGTCCTGAATTCACTTCTTTCTCTAGTTTCTCTCCTATCTCCCCTCCAGCCTTCTCTGAGCTCATCTTGTCCGTGAGATCCACTTCTGTTCCTCGATCCAATTCCCACTAAACAGCTGATCACCCAACTTCCTCTCCTGGTCTCCATGTTAGCCAATATTGTAAACAGTTCTCTCTCTTCAGGTGTTGTCCCTCTCTCCTTTAAATCTGCTGTTATCGCCCCTTTCCTCAAAATACCTACCCTTGACTCCATTGCCCTTGTAAACTATCGTCCCATCTCCAACCTTCCCTTCCTCTCCAATGTCTTTGAACATGTTCTCATTTCCCAAATCCATTCCCATCTTTCCTAAACTCCATGTTTAAATCCATCCAAACAGGTCTCCGCCGCTGCCACAGTACCAAAATAACTCTAATCAAAACCACAAATGACATCCTATGTGACTGTGACAAAGGTAAACTTTCCCTCCTCGTCCTTCTCGACCTGTCTGCAGCCTCTGACATAGTTGACCACACCATCCTCCTCCAACACCTCTCCCCTCTCATCCAGCTGGGTGGGACTGCTCTCACCTGGTTCCATTCTTATCTATCTAATCATGGTCAGAGTATCACCTGCAATGGTTTCTCTTCCTGCTCCTGTACTGTTACCTCTGGTGTCCCCAAGGATCTATCTTTGGCCCCTCCTATTTCTCATCGACATGCTGCTCCTCGGTGACATCATCCGAAAGCATGGCGTTAGTTTTCACATGTACACTGACGACTCAGCTCTTCCTCATCACCATCATCGTCTCCACTGTTGCTAAATTATCAGACTGCTTATTCAACACCCAATACTACGTGAGCAGAAATTTCCTGCAATTAAATATTGGGAAGACTGAAGTCATTGTTTTCGATCTCCAATCTAAACTCCATTCTCTAGCTGTCTACTCCATTCCTCTCCCTGGCAACAATCTGAGATTAAGCCCGTCTGTTCACAACTTTGGTGTCACATTTGACCCCGAGATGAGCTTTTGACCTCATTCGCACCATCACTATGACCGCCTATTTTCACCTCCATAATATCGCCCGACTTCACCCCCTATGTCAGCTCTGAAATCCTCATTCTGCCTTTATTAAGTCGAGACTTGACTATTCTAACTCACTCCTGGCTGGTCTCCCACATTCTACCCTCTGTAAACTTGAGGTCATTCAAAACTTTGCTGCCCGTGTTCTGACTCACACTGAGTCCCATTCCATTATCACCCCTTTACTTGCTGAACTACATTAGCTCCCAGTCAAGCAACGTCTTGATTTTAAAATTCTCATCCTTGTTTCCAAATCCCTCCAAGGTCTCACCCTTCCCTATCTCTGTAATCTCCTCCAGCCCCACAACCCTCCGAGACCTGCACTCTTCTAATTGTGTGGCCTTTTGCATCCCTGATTTTAATTGCTGCATCATTGGTGGCCGTGCCTTCAGTTGCCTAGACTCTAAGCTCTGAAATACCCTCTCTGCCTTGCTTTCCTCCTTTTAGACACTCCTTCACACCGACCTCTTTGACCAAGTTGTTGGTCATCTGACCTAATATCTCCTTTTGTGACTTGGTGTCAAATTTTATTTTATAATCCTCCTGTAATGCACTTTGGGATGTTTCATTACATTAAAGGCACTATATAAACATAAATTGTTGCTGTTGTCCATACACTGAGTGTACATTTCTGTTTTTACAGTGAGTGTTGATTCCTGTTCCTACAATGAGTGTACATTCCTGTCTCTACAATGAGTGTACATTGCTGTCCCTATCGTGAGCGTATATGTCTTTGTCCCTGCAATGACTGTAGATCCCCTGGATCCTAGAGTGAGTGTACAGGCCCCTCTCCCTACAGTGACTGTACATTCCTGTCTGCCTATAATGTGTACAATCCCCTGTTCTTTCAATGTTTGTAGATTCCTTTGTTCCCAAAATGTGTGTACTATCCCCTGTCCCTAAAGTGAGTGTGCTTGTGTTACTTGTTTCTTCACATAAACTTACCAAACACACACCAATAAATGGTAATAAATACTTTGGGTTCTTTTATTATTGAAGATTCACAACACTATTTACAAGTACAGGAGAACTCTATATACACAACACAACAATCAACACAGCTCCAACTCCCATGCCACTGCTGTATGACATCACTTCCTGCAGTGATGATACACATTCACTATTTCCCT
The DNA here is from genome assembly GCF_036365525.1 of Heterodontus francisci. NCBI lineage: Eukaryota > Metazoa > Chordata > Chondrichthyes > Heterodontiformes > Heterodontidae > Heterodontus > Heterodontus francisci. The sequence goes on from NC_090402.1 coordinate 57,884,031, forward strand.
TAAAGTGATATCACAACATCCCCTTTTACTGCTGAGTAGAAAATTACACAATAAGAATAAATCACATAACGTAACAGGATTGCTGTGAACACTATTTACATAAAAGTTAGACCTTCATCCATCATTTCAGAGTCTCTAAAATGAATAGGTGGTTTACTAATACATCAGACCTTGTAATAGTAAAACTCTTCTGAGATCTAGAGTCATCATACGGTGTTCTTGACTTATCAATGTCGATTTTTGGATATCCTGCACATTAGCGTTGTGCTGATTGTCTTCACAGTGTCTTCCACAGTTTCACTCTCAGACATCATCTGTGAACATGCTCTCAATGCTATTGGAGTATTGGATAAGATACAGCTGGACAATTCCTTTAATTGACATCTGTTCCTCCTCAATGTTGTTCCATTAGATGTTGTGACTTCATATGATCTTGGCTCGCTGCAAATCTTAGATACCTCAGTGAGGAACCCGGTTCCTTCTGTTGGGTGAATGACTTGAACCTTTGGCCCCACATGTAAACTAGGCAATTCCACACCTGCATGTTGATCGTGTGTTGACTTCATCTTCTCCTACTTCTCCAGTATATTTCCTGCACTGATACAAACCTGGACAGATGATGACTCGGAAGTGTTGTTCTGATCTGCCTCCTGAACTTGAATTCGGCTGGTGATGGGAATCCCATGTCTAATGGTATTGCCCACAAATGCAACATAGCAACCTGGAAATTTTGCTTTGTTGCCTGCATTTCACAATCAGTGATTTAACCGAATGAACCATTCTGTCAGCAAGACTCTTGGATCGAGGAAAATGTGGAAATGCTGTTACATGGTTTATGCTGACAATATTGAAAATGTTGGTCCCTTTAATTAAACAGGACTCATTTCAGTGTTAATAGAGAGCAGGTGATGCTCATTATAGTTTTGTATTTCAGGGCTGGGTTTTTGCCCAGTGGGGGTGTTACCTCGGGACAGAGTTTGTCCAGAAGGAAAGAGTGGGAACTGATATTTGGACTGAACGAGGAATTGCCAATAAAACAGTTGTAGATCAGAGACTGTCATTTGCTTCCTCATTCTGGTGACTGAACATCTGCCTGTTTAACATATACCCCACTTGGCAAACAGATCCTGAAATGGTTTGCTTGTATAATTGTGGATTATTATCTGATACAATGTATTCCGGTGTGCCAAAAAGACTAAATATAGCACTCATTGTATTGGCTACAGATGTGTTCGATGTATCCCTCAACTATCTGATTGGGAATTTTGACATTAAATTTGTGATTAAGAGGACATCGTCTCCATGAATGGTGGACAGATCCATTGCAATCCTCAACCAGGGTGTGATGGGACCTCGTGAGGGTGGAGTGGTTCCCTGTGCTGGTTTGGCTGATGCGCTTGGCACACCTTGCACATCCTCAGAGTGCTCTTGATCAGTTAATCCCAGGCCAGTACACAGTTTCCTTCGCCAGACGTCTCGTTCACTTGATGCCCATGTGGCCCTGTTGTAACAATATATCCTGACAGAGATTCAGAATCAGTGCCTGTCTTCCTTTTGACTATTATTCCTCTTGAGATATCTAACTCGTCTCTATACAGCCAAACAGATCTTTGGTTATCTTGAACCTCCTGTATCATATCAGACTAACCATCAACAATAACTCGCCACAATTCCTTCAGCAATGGATCTTTGACTGTTTCTACTCTAAGTTGGATGCACCTGTGCCATCCAAATCTCATAAAGTCGATATTAATTACGTCTTCGACCTCAAGATCCATAATGTCAACTTGTAGGTTTAATGAAATATCCGCTGTTTCATTGGATTTAACAATCGGCTCAATGTGTCTGATGTAACCATCCTGTTCCCTGGTTTATAACAAATGTTGCCATTTCGTTCCATATCATCTAATTCAGTTTTTAGCTTTTCCTGGATGTGGACACTGTACTTCCTAGAGTGGGTCAATTGAAGGAATTGCATCCTCTTTTAAATGCAAAACAGCAACACCTTTGAAACTGTACCTTCCTATGTCCCGACTGTAAATGTACAATCCCCAACCTGCAATGGATGCACATTCCACATTGAAAGCACATTCCTGTCCCTCCAGTGAGTGTACATTCCTGTCCCTTCAGTGAGTGTACATTCCTCTCCCCTTCAGTGAGTGTACATTCCTCTCCCCTTCAGTGAGTGTACATTCCTGTCCCTACGGTAGGTGTACATTCCTGTCCCCTACAGTGAGTGTATATTCCTGTCCCCTACAGTGAGTGTACATTCCTTTCCCCATCAGTGAGTGTACATTCCTGTCCCTCCAGTGAGTGTAAATTCCTGCTTTCTTAGGCAGTCCCTCGGGAATGAGGATGACTTTCTCCCACTCCGGGGTTGTGGGTCTTTAGGTGAATGAATAGTACAATTCTGGATCTGCATATTCTGCCACAAGTGGGGCAGGTGGTGTTTGGTGATGTGAGTGAATGGGATGCTCGAATTTCCAAATGCCCCTTCTGCTGTTTGAACTTGGTCGCTGCCTGAGCACATTGACGTTGTTCGAACTGGCTGGCATCATCATGGACGCTTCTTCTCCATTTTAGATGGTCTCGGGTAAGACATTCCAACGAATCAGTGGAGATGTCACATTTTTTAGGGAGGCTTTAAGGACATCCTTGTAGCATTTCCTCTACCCTCTTGGTAGCCTCTTGCTGTGACAGAGCTTGGAGTAGAAAGCTTGTTTTGGAAGTCTTGTGTCTGGCACGTGGATGATGTGGCCAGACCAGCGTAACTGACTCGCCATGACCAATGCCTCAATACTGGGAATGTTGGCCTGAGAGAGGTCACTGATATTGGAGCGCCTGTTCTGCCGCTGAATTTGCAGGATCTTGCGGAGGCACCGCTGGTGATATCTCTCCAGGGCTTTGAGATGTCTGCTGTACAGTGTCCATGTTTCTGATGCATACAGGAGGGCAGGTAATACTGCGGTCTTGTAGACCATGAGCTTTAGTGCCAGGTTTGAAGTCTTTGTCATCAAACACTCTTTTCCTCAGCTGACCGAAGGCTGCGCTGACACACTGGAGGCAATACTGAGTTTCATCGTTGATGTCTGCCCTTGCTGAGAGGAGGCTCCCACGGTATGAGAAGTGATCCACATTGTCCAGTGGTTCGACGTGGATCTTGATAGTCAGGGGGCAGTGTTGCACTACAGAAGCAGGCTGCAAGAGACCTTTGCCTTCTGGATGTTTAGCTTAATGCCCATTTTTTCATATGCCTCAGTGAATACATCAATGAGGGTTTGAAGCTCGGCCTCTGTGCGCATACGCAAACATTGTCAGCATACTGCAGCACGATGAGAGGTTGGAGTGACCTTGGTTTTGGACTGGAGGTGATGTAGGTTAAATAGTTTCCTGCTTGTCCTGTAGAGTAGATATACTCCGGCTGGGTGCTTCAAGGAAATGAGGTGGAGTGTTGCAGTGAGGAAGATGGTAAAGAGCATTGGTGTGATGACACAGCCTTGCTTGAGCCCAGTTTGCACTCGGATTGGGTCAGTGGCAGATCCATTGGCAAGGATTACAGCTTGCATGTGATCGTGCAGCAGGCGGAGGAAACATTCCTGTGACCCTATAGTGAGTGTACACTGTGCCCCTGCAGTGAGTGTAGATTCCTGTCCCTGTGGTGAGTGTACATTCCTGTGTCCCAACAATGAGTATACATTCCTCTCTCTCCAGTGAGTGTACATGTTTGTCTTTACAAGGAGCATACATTCCTGTGTAGCATGGAGTCATCTTCTACAGAATACGTATCTACACACTAAAACTCGGGAATTTGGTGAATGAATGAGGGAATTCAAAGTTTTTAGGGTTTTGCAATTGTCATTTAACTCAACTTAACTTTAAGTTGTTGTCTCTCTCACAGTGTTAGTCAGTGGTAAACAAGCTGCCTGCTAGTTGCAGCTGCATAGTTAATTAGGTAGCTAGTTAGAACTGGTTACCTGGTCAGCAGGGGCTGACTCAGGTCTTTGGAATTCTGACCAATATCATCACCCTCTATAAAAACAAAGGTGACCGCGGTGACTGCAACAACTACCGTGGAATCTCCCTGCTCAGCATAGTGGGGAAAGTCTTTGCTCGAGTCGCTCTGAACAGGCTCCAGAAGCTGGCCGAGCGCGTCTACCCTGAGGCACAGTGTGGCTTTCGTGCAGAGAGATCGACTATTGACATGCTGTTCTCCCTTCGTCAGATACAGGAGAAATGCCGTGAACAACAGATGCCCCTCTACATTGCTTTCATTGATCTCACCAAAGCCTTTGACCTCGTCAGCAGACGTGGTCTCTTCAGACTATTAGAAAAGATCGGATGTCCACCAAAGCTACTAAGTATCATCACCTCATTCCATGACAATATGAAAGGCACAATTCAACATGGTGGCTCCTCATCAGAGCCCTTTCCTATCTTGAGTGGTGTGAAACAGGGCTGTGTTCTCGCACCCAGACTTTTTGGGATTTTCTTCTCCCTGCTGCTTTCACATGCGTTCAAATCCTCTGAAGAAGGAATTTTCCTCCACACAAGATCAGGGGGCAGGTTGTTCAACCTTGCCCGTCTAAGAGCGAAGTCCAAAGTACGGAAAGTCCTCATCAGAGAACTCCTCTTTGCTGACGATGCTGCTTTAACATCTCACACTGAAGAATGCCTGCAGAGTCTCATCGACAGGTTTGCGTCTGCCTGCAATGAATTTGGCCTAACCATCAGCCTCAAGAAAACGAACATCATGGGGCAGGATGTCAGAAATGCTCCATCCATCAATATTGGCGACCACGCTCTGGAAGTGGTTCAAGAGTTCACCTACCTAGGCTCAACTATCACCAGTAACCTGTCTCTAGATGCAGAAATCAACAAGCGCATGGGTAAGGCTTCCACTGCTATGTTCAGACTGGCCAAGAGAGTGTGGGAAAATGGCGCACTGACACGGAACACAAAAGTCCGAGTGTATCAGGCCTGTGTCCTCAGTACCTTGCTCTACGGCAGCGAGGCCTGGACAACGTATGCCAGCCAAGAGCGACGTCTCAATTCATTCCATCTTCGCTGCCTTCGGAGAATACTTGGCATCAGGTGGCAGGACTATATCTCCAACACAGAAGTCCTTGAAGCGGCCAACATCCCCAGCTTATACACACTACTGAGTCAGCGGCGCTTGAGATGGCTTGGCCATGTGAGCCGCATGGAAGATGGCAGGATCCCCAAAGACACATTGTACAGCGAGCTCGCCACTGGTATCAGACCCACCGGCCGTCCATGTCTCCGTTATAAAGACGTCTGCAAACGCGACATGAAATCGTGTGACATTGATCACAAGTCGTGGGAGTCAGTTGCCAGCATTCGCCAGAGCTGGCGGGCAGCCATAAAGACAGGGCTAAATTGTGGCGAGTCGAAGAGACTTAGTAGTTGGCAGGAAAAAAGACAGAGGCGCAAGGGGAGAGCCAACTGTGCAACAGCCCCAACAAACAAATTTCTCTGCAGCACCTGTGGAAGAGCCTGTCACTCCAGAATTGGCCTTTATAGCCACTCCAGGCGCTGCTTCACAAACCACTGACCACCTCCAGGCGCGTATCCATTGTCTCTCGAGATAAGGAGGCCCAAAAGAAAAGAATAAATACAGGAGGCCTTTGCTAATTCATGGAGTAAGTAGCATGGAGTCCATTTCCACTGAAGACGTGTCCACAGAGTACATAACTTGAGAATTAGCTGAGTGAGGGAATTTGGCACAGTGGAGGGAAGAGGCGTAATTCTGGTCTTTTACAAAACAAGGAGCAGTCGAAGAGAGGGAGTGAGACAGTGAGACCTGACAACTGAAGTCTGGGTGCATTATTTAGGTGAGCAGATTGGTGAGTTTTATGGATTTTTTTCTCTAAGCTGGGGCACTAGTTTAAACTAGGACTTGGGAGATATGAATACTTTATAGCTTAACCAGTTAAATTACTTAATATAGCTACAAATAATTGAGTGACTTTTCAAAACTAGAAATCCTGATTAGTTAAAGAAAATACAGTAGAGATGACAGGGTAGTTGATGTGATCCACAGCGACCACATCTGCAGTAAGTGTCTGCAGCTCGAGGCACTTTAGCTCAGAGTTGAGGGGAGACACTTGCGTAGTGGTAATGTCACTCGACAAGTAACTGAGAGGCCCAGACTAATGCCCTCGGGACACGATAGAATCGCCTCCTGGCTTTCCATAGTCACGTGACCTCTACCATGAGAGGCATCACTGCAGGCATCCAAATAATTTAATAATATAATAATTTATTTTTAATAAAATCTGGAAATGAAAGCTAGTCTCAGTAATAGTGCCATGAAACTATCATCGATTGTAGTAAAAACCCATCTGGTTCACTAATGTCCTTCAGGGTAGGGAATCTGCCATCATTACCTGGTCTGGCCTACATGTGACTCCAGATCCACAATGTGGTTGACTCTTAACTGCCCTCTGAAATGGCCTAGCAAGCCACACAGTCATCCAGGAGTAACAAATGCTGGCCTTTCCCACATCCCATGAAAGAATTTTTTAAAATGAGCTGGATTCTGTGCTTCAGACCCTGTGATGTATCTGGGAGGGAGAAAGTTACCTGGACACTTTGGTCCAGGAGGGAGTCACATCCCTTGGGTTAAATACTTCAGATTTGGTCTGTGGCCAGGGACAGGAGAGTGTAACTGATTGAGGTATGTATGGGGATCCAGAAGGCATCACTGGAGGAGCCTCCGCTCTTACACTTGCCCAACAGGTTCATGGTTCTTGCAGACTGTGTGGATGAGAGAGAGGACGGCAGCAAGGATGAGCAAACAGAATACAGCACTGTGGTGCAGGCAGCCATTCAATTGAGGAATAAAAAGGAATGTAGTAGTAAGGGACTGTATAGTTCGAGGGATAGATACTGTTCTCTGCAATAGAGAGCGTGAGTTCTGAAGTTTGTGTTGCCTGCCCGGTTAAGGACATCTCCTTGGGGCTGGAGAGGAACTTGGAGTGAGAGGGGAAGGATCCAGTTGTTGTGGTCCACGTAGGTAACAACAACATAGGTAGGACTAAGAAAGAGGTTCTGCTGAGGGAGTTTGAGCAGCTAGGGGCTAAATTAAAAAGCAGAACCACAAAGATAATCTCTGAATTACTACCTGAGCCAGGAGAAAATTCGCGTAGGGTAAATAAAATCAAAGTTGAATGCGTGGCTCAAAGATTGGTGTGGGAGAAATGGGTTTTAATTCATATGGCATTGGCACCAGTACAGGGGAAAGAGGGAGTTGTCCTGTTGGGACGGGGCTTCACCTGAACTGAGCTGGGACCAGTGTCCTGACTAGTCATATAACTAGGGCATAGAGAGGGCTTTAAACTAAATAGTGGGGTGGAGGGTTCAGGTGAAATTTAAAAAGTTTAAGAGAAAGGACAAGGTAATAGTGCAGGGTAGGGATATGAGTAATGATAACCAGAATGTGACAGGAAGGGAAGAGCAGACAAACATGAGTGTCCCAGCAAACAGGGTCAGAGTAGGGAAAAATGTTAAAGACAGAATTAAAAGCTTTATTTTTGCAGGCACACAGCATTCATAACACGATAGATGAATTAATGGCACAAATAGAAATAAATGGGTCTGATATGATAACCATTACAGAGACTTGGTTGCAAGGTAACTCTGAGAAGGATGAACCATCTGTAGCTAACTAAGGAAGTTAAGGATGGTATCAAATTGAAAGAAAAGGCTTACAATTTTGCAGAGATCAGTGGTAGGCCAGAAGATAAAGAAAATTTTAGAATCCAGCAAATGATGACTTTTTTTTTAAAAGGGAGTAATTAGAATGTGAGAGTAAACTAGCAAGAAATATAAAAACAGACAGTACGAGCTTCTACAGGGTAGCGAAAGTAAATGTTGGTCCCTTAGACAGAGAGTGGGGATTTAATAATGGGATCAAGGATATGGTAGAGACTTTGAACAAATATGTTGTGTCTGTCTTCACAGTAGAAGATACTAAAAGCATCCCAAGAATAGTAAAAAATCAAGAGGCAAAAGGGAGGAAGGAACTTAAAACAACACCTATCACAAAGAAAAAAGTACTAGGAAAACAATGGGATTAAAGGCTGACAACATTTGCTAAATAATCCGAATTGTGCTAAGAATTATGCAGACAACCAATTTACAATTGTCAGTAGGACTCGCAGTGTGGTGCAGTTGAGAGTCCTGGAAGCTACATATATTAATACACTGGCCCTGTTCTTTACAGACAGAAAGAACATGTACACATTGCACCTGTTTCAGCTAAACAAAGTATGTGACAACCATTCCTCAGGGCAATGCCTTGACCAATCAGAATCAAGCTGCCTGGTTTAAATTTCAAACAATGCTTGACAGTTAACTGTCAGTCACCATAAACCGATGCATTCTCCATGGCAACACCTCTACTAATCAATCAGCACTCTCTCAACACTCTTGCTTTCCCTTACATTGGTATGCTTGCTGATTGTGCTGATGAGTGCAAGGCAAAAAGCTTCGACAACATGTCTCTATTTTCAGTAATACTCCAGTTCAGTACGATGACTATTTGGATATAGATATGTAAAGTGAGTGGGAAAAATTTGGCAGATGGAGTATAAAACCTGAAGATGTTTTATCTGTACATTAAGAGCAAGAGGATATCAGAGATGTACAAGGGAACTTATGCGTGGATGCAGAAGGAGTGGGCAGGGTTCATAATGAGTTTTTTGTCTCTGTCTTCACAAAGAAGGTTGATATCGACATTGTAGTTAAAGAGAAGGAGTGAAATATTAGATACGATAAGCATAATGAGAGAGGAAGTACTAATGGGTCTGACATCCTTGAAAGTGGATAAATCGCCAGGGCCGGACAGATTACATCCCAGATTATTAAAGGAAGCCAGGGAGGAAATAGTGGATGCACTGAGGATCATCTTCAAATCCTCACTAGATACAGGTGAGGTACCAGACGATTGGAGGTCTGCGAATGTTGTACCATTGTTTAAAAAAGGTGCGAGAGATAGGCCAAATAATTATAGGCCGGTCAGTCTGACCTCAGTAGTGGGAAAATTGTCAGAATCATTTCTGAGGGACAGGATAAACTGCCACTTAGAAAGGCATGGATTAATCAGGGATAGTCAGCATGGATTTGTTAAGGGAAGGTCATGTCTTACTTCCTCTAACAACTCAATTAAGTTAGTAACAAGGAGAATTGATGAGGGTAGTGCAGCGGATGTGGTCTACATGGAATTTAGTAAGGCTTTTGACAAGGTCCCACATGGCAGACTGGTCAGTAAAATAAAAGCTCATGGGATACAGGGGAATGTGGCAGGTTGAATCCAGAATTGGCTCAGGGACAGGAAACAAAGGATGTTTTTGCAAATGGAAAGCTGTTTCCAGTGGCGTTCCACAGTGCTCAGTGTTGGGTCCCTTGCTGTTTGTGGTATATATTAATAATTTGGACTTAAATGTGGGAGACATGATTGGGAAATTTGCTGATGACACAAAAATTGGCCGTGTAGTTGATAGTGAGGAGGATAGCTGTAGACTCCAGAATGATATAAATGGTTTGGTTGAGTGGGCAGAAAAGTGGCAAATGGAATTCAATCCAGAGAAGTGTGATGTAATGCATTTGGAGAGGGCAAATAAAGCAAGGGAATACACAATAAATGGGAGGATATTGAGAGGGATAGAAGAAGTGAGGGACCTTGGGGTGTATGTCCACAGGTCCCTGATGGTGGCAGGACAGGTAGATAGAGTGGTGAAGAAGGCACATGCAATGCTTTCCTTTATTGGCCGAGGTATAGAATTCAAAAGCAGGGATGTAATGCTGGAACTGTATAAAACGCTGGTTAGGCCACAGCTGGAGTATTGTGTACAGTTCTGGTCACCACATTACAGAAAGTACATAATTGCTTTGGAGAGAGTACAGAGGAAATTTACAAGAATGTTGCCAGGGTTTGAAAGTTGCAGCTATGAGGAAAGATTGGATCAGCTAGGGTTGTTTTCCTTAGAACAGAGGAGGCTAAGGGGTGACTTAATTGAGGTGTACAAAATTATGACAGGTCTAGATAGAGTAGACAGGAAGGTGGTAGAGGCAGAAACCCTCAATTCTTTTAAAAGGTACCTGGACATGTATCTGAAGTGCTGCAAGCTGGAAGGCTATGGACCAGGTGCCGGAAAGTGGGATTAGATTGGACGGCTGGATTCTATTTGTTTTTCTTCTTGGCTGGCACAGACACGACTGGCTGAATGGCCTCCTTCTGTGCTGTAATTTTTCCATGGTTCTATGGTTCGATAATGTCGAAAGATGTGAGGTTGTCTGGTGGAAAGAATAGAAAAGCTAAATATTATTTACTTGGAGAGAGACTGCAGAATTCTGTGGTACAGAGGATCTGAGTGTCTTTGTACATGAATCGCAAAGTTAGCACGCAGTTACAGCAAGTAATTTGGAAGGCAAATGGAACGTAGGCCTTTATTGCAAGGAGGATGGAGTATGTTTGGGAGAGAAATGCAATACTGTACTATTGTGCCTCCTGGCTTGCCATAGATATGTGCCCTCTACCATGAGGCACTCACTGCAGGCATCCATTAGAGGGCAGTTCAATAAAGACACAGTACAAGCAAGTCTGTTGTCCTGTGAGCTCATAACAGTATCTGTCAGTCCTATTTACTGAAGATGACCAGCGTTTCCCTCCTGTATTAGACACTGTTAATTCCTGCTAAAATCTATGCCTATGTCTGCATGGGTCCTCATTCATGGCTTTATCTACTTGTAACCAATAGAGGTCTGTTGGTCCAGACATTGCACCGCAGCCTCACAGCTCCAGGGACCCGGGTTCGATTCCTGGTACTGCCTGTGTGGAGTTTGCAAGTTCTCCCTGTGTCTGCGTGGGTTTTCTCCGGGTGCTCCGGTTTCCTCCCACAAGCCAAAAGACTTGCAGGTTAATAGGTAAATTGGCCATTATAAATTGTCACTAGTATAGGTAGGTGGTAGGGAAATATAGGAACAGGTGGGGATGTTTGGTAGGAATATGGGATTAGTATAAATGGGTGGTTGATGTTCGGCACAGACTCGGTGGGCCGAAGGGCCTGTTTCAGTGCTGTATCTCTAATCGAATCTAATCTAATTGTAATGAGTGACAATGGCCCTCAGTTCACAAGTGAAGAATTTAGCCGCTTCATAAAGGATTGGGAAATTCAACACCATACCTCATCGCCACACTATCCCCAGACCAATGGGAAGGCTGAGGTATCAGTGACCAAAGGAATCCTAAAGAAATCAAGCAAATCCAGCACAGATATATACAAGGCAATCCTTGAGTGGAGAAACATCAACTGAAGGCAAGGAAAGTAGTCCAGTACAATGACTAATGTCACACTACACCCCAAACTACTCTTCCAACAGCAAAAAAGCTACTGAAGGCAGAAGTAGTAACAGGTGTGAGTGACAAAATCAAGATGAAACAGCAGAAAGCCAAATTTCATTTTGACAAAACTGTCAAACCATTATCAGAATTGAGCATTGGAGATCCAGTCAGGGTACAAACCTTCAACGCTCACAAGAAGAGTCAGCCCAAGTGGTAACTTGGGACCTGCGTAGTGCAGTTGTCACCTCAACCGGATGCGTTGGAAGTGAACAACCAGATATACCGTCACAACCACAGGCACATACACACAACTGGAGAAGCTGTTCCTTCACTGCAGGTGGCCGATCAGGAAGATGTGAACTCACCATCTGCACAGACCACAGATCAACCATCAGTCCCAGAGTCCACAGCACCCCAACAACGGAAATGGAACAACAACAGTTACTGCGGCAACAACATGTGACATGGGAACGACAGCCCGGAGAAGGAAAATCGACCAGATGAACAGCCAATGACAATGTGCACGCACACTATTAAGAGACTGGCATGATTTAAACACTGTGTGCAATGCATGTGCAGAGACTGACAAATAACAAACTGCTAATGAATGAATGTGCATAATGGGTAACTAGGGCAACTCACAGTGCAAATGATAATGCTTGAAAATTTTTCTTTTGGTCTATCAAGGGGGATGTTTGGGAGAGAAATGCAATACTGTACGAATGTGCCTCCTGGATTGCTGTAGTCATGTAACCTCTACCATGAGGCACTCACTGCAGGCATCCATTAGAGGGCAGTTCAATAAAGGCACAGTACAAACAAGAGCTCAAAGTACAAATGTGGGGAAGTCTTGCTACAATTGTACAGGACATTGGTGAGACTGCACCTCGAGTACTGTGTACAGTTTTGGTCACCTTATTTAAGGAGGGATATATTGCATTGGAGGCAGTTCAGGGAAGGTTCACTGGATTGATTCCTGGGATGAAGGGGTTGTCTTATGAGGAAAGGTTGAGCAGGTTGGGCCTATTTTCATTGGACTTTAGAAGAATGAGAGGTGATCTTATATATTTCAATAAGATTCTGCAGGGACTTGACAGGGTAGATGCTGAGAGGATGATTCCCTTCAGAGAATTTAGAACTAAGGGGGCACAGTTTCAAAATAAGGGTCTTCCATTTAAGACAGAGACGAGGAGGAATTTCTTCTCCCAGAGTGTCGTTAATCTTTGGAATTCTCATCCCCAGAGAGCAGTGGATGCTGGGTCATTGAATATATTCAAGGCTGAGTTAGACAGATTTTTGATCCACAAGGGAGTCAAGGATTATGGGGGGCCAGCAGGAAAGTGGAGTTCAGGCCACAATCAGATCAGCTGTGATCTTATTAAATGGTTGAGCAGGCTCGAGGGGCCAGAATGGCATATTCCTGTGTTCCTACACTGAGTATACATTTCTGTCACTACACTGAGCGTACATTGCTGTGCCCCTGTAGTATACATACCTGTGACCCTAGAATGTATACATTCATCTTCCTACAAAGAGTGTACATTACTCTATCCCCACAGTGCGTTTGCATTCCTGTTTCCCTACAGTAAGTGGATGTTCCACTGTCCCTACAGTGAGTGTACATTTCTGTATCCCTACAGTGTGTGTTGTGTTAACATACATGTGTCCCCATATTGAGTGTACATTTCTGCCCATACTGTGCATTCCTTTGTTTCCAGATGAGCATAAACTCCTTCCCTGCAATGAATGTAGCTTTCTCCCCCTACAGTGATTGAACATTCCTCTTCCTACAGTGAGTTTACCTTTCTGTGCCCCTGCAGTGGGCGTGCACACCTGGGCTCCTGCAGTGAGTGTATATTCCTATAAGTCTGTCCCAGTTCTCAATTTGATGCAGAGTCTGTGTCTTTCAGTTGGGTTACACCAGCCTGTGTGTATATCTGGGGTGGAGTATACCCATCTGTGTGTACGTCAGTCAGAGTACATGAGTTTATGTGTATCTGGATCCTGGTACACCAGTCTGTGTGTCTGTTGGTCAGGCTACATCAGTAGGGGTAGACCAGTCTGCATATGTATCAGTTGGGGTAAACTAGTATGTGTATTTATCTTGGTTGGGGTGATCCAGTCTGTGCATATACTGGTTGGGGTACATGAGTCTGTGTATACTCTTTGTTTGGGTACACCACTTTGTCTGCATGTTGGTCGGTGTTGTGTGGTTGTTGTATTTAGTAGCTTAACAGGGATGTTCTGGAGAAAGTCTCAGACTTGGGATAAGGTCAACTAAGAACGGTTTATTATTTATGTTATATGATATACACTCTCATCAAGCCTCCTAAGCTAGCATCCTTCGTGCTGCTCTCTCCTCTTCAGCCTAACCTCGTGTGACTATGATATTATCACTCTAACAGTGGAGGGGTTGCTCTCACTGTCTTCAGCATTAACCCTTTACATCCTTATAATACAGTCAGGCTACACCAGCCCATGAGTATCTAGGTCGGTTACGCTAGTCTGTGCAAACTCTCAGATGGGATACACCTATGAACAGGTGCGTTATGAGCCAATAGACACAGTGACTGCTCCAGACAAATGGGGGAGAAAAGCTGCACAACACTAACCCTGGCTCGGGAGGCAGATAATATTTTCCTCCAATTTCTTCCCTGTTGCTCCTCATGGTCATGAAATTCCAGGTTCTAACTGTGCTGATAGGCATCTGGTACCTGGTCCTCGGTCAGTTTCACATCTGTGTCTAAACAGTGAATGTTGCCAGGCCATTCCAACATGCAAGTTTCAGAGCAATTCTAATCGTGAACTTAACCAATGTTGGAGATTCTCAGTCTCGCTGCCCACAACCTCTGTTTAACTAGACTTACTGATCCTCTTTCCACCATGTCTTTTGTTCCTCTGTTGCAGCTGCCTGTAGATTGCCCATAGAAGCTGGACCATGTAGATCCATTGTTAATCTCTGGGCATTTGACTCGGTTATCGGTAAATGTGTTGCCTTCAAGTACAGTGGGTGCCAAGGAAATGGAAACAGGTTCTACACCAGGAAGGAGTGTGAAGAGTACTGTGATGTCATCCCGGAAGGTACAGGAAATGTTCCTTTGAATCTCTGTCCCAGCTGAACCCCTGGTATATGACAGCTGGGAGTAGCTCTACATCCTGATCACTTCAGTTTCATGGGGTTGGACATGGTAGAACTCTCAGTCACCAACCAAAGCTCTGCTGGTGGCTGAAGTGAGACCACAGGTGCTCAAAGGAAGAAATGGATGTAGAAATCTGAGGGGTCATGCCTTTCATGGGATGAGGGCTAAATATTGTTAAAAGGACAGAGACAGAGGGCAGGACAGGACAGAAAGATGTTGCACTGTGGCACTAGCCTGTAATGGGTTGTGAAGTGACTGATCTTACTCTTTTTTTCCAGGAGAGGATGACCTTCTGGCTGTTGCAAAGAAAGTGTAGCCGAAAATGAAAGAAGAAAAAGTTGAATGCAACGATGGAAATAATCATTAGAAGTGATGCTTAAAATAATCTGTCAGACACATCACATCGGTCTGATTGTAAACACAATGGGCAGAAGGGAGGGAGTTTAACAAATTCAACTCAATTTTGTGATGATGCTTTCAAACAAATTGATCAATAAGACTACATAAATCAATCATTTGCCTTGAGTCTCCAGATTACTAAATGTACAATGCTCTATTCTGCACAGGAATTCACAGACCCTCTCATAGACTCATAGGTCTGGAATTGCTGCTCGATTGCGCGATTGTTCTGGAACAATTTGCCTGATATCAGCATAATTAGTGCAAAAGAATGTGGAATTTTAAGCACTGGAAGCAGACCCTGCCCACAAACTGGCCACACCCCATTGTGAATAAATCACCACGGCAAGTTTTCACAAACTGCACCCATTTGTGGACCTTCAAGGAGGCGCCAAAGATTAAGTTGGATCTTCTGGACACACGGAGACTCATAAAAACATTGTGAAAGGTTTTGAATGAAATTATCTTTTAAACTTACTGAGAAACTGACCACTGTACCCTAATCTAACTAGAAAATAGTTTTGTATATTTTCTTCAAAGTCATTTTCAGCAATTTAAATTTGGTTATTCCAAGGTGTTGAACTGACTGTGATTTTAAAATGCAGATGAGTTTGAGTGGAATCCCAGGGAAAAACAAATGTCATTTTGGGCGCATTTTGCACTGGAATTGCTGATCTTTCCCAAAGCAGAAACTCTACCCCACGGAATCCTACAGCACAGAGGGAGGCCATTCAACCCATCATGCCTGTGCTAGCTCTTTGACAGAGCAATCTAATTAGTCCCACTCTCCTGCTCTGTTCCTGTAACCCTGCAATTATTTCCCTTCAAATATTTGTCCATTTCCTTCCTAAAGTTATTATTGAATCTGCTTGCACTACCCTTTCAGACAGTTCATTCTGGATCATAACAACTTGCTGTGTAAAAAAATAAAACTTATGTCCCCTCTGGTTCTTTTGCCAATGATTTTAAACCTGTGTCTGCCAATGAAACAGTTTCTCCCTATTTCCTCTATCAAAAAGCTTCAGAATTTTGAATGCCTCTATTAAATCTCCCCCTAACCTTCTCTGCTCTAAGGAGAACAACCCCAACTTCACCTTATATTTTGTTTAGTTTCTACTCTTTAATTCTTTTATTTTTTATTCTTTATTCATGGCCAGCAATCATTTCCTATTCCACATTGCCCTTGAGAAGGTGGAGGTGAGCGGCCGCCTTGAACAGTTCCTGTGAACGCTGGGATTTTGACCCAGTGGCAGTGAAGAAACAGCGAAATATTTTCAAGTCAGGGATGGTGAGTGACTTGGAGAGGAACTTGCAAATGGTGGTGTTCCAATGCACCTGTTGTCCTTGTCCTTCGAGGTGGTAGAGGTCGTAGGCTTGACAGGAGCTGTGAAAAAAGCCTTGGTGAGTTGCTGCAGTGTATCTTGTAGATGGTACACACTGCTGCCACTGTGCACCGGTGGAGGAGGGAGTGAATGTTTAAGGTGGTGGATGGGATGCCAATCAAGTAGATAGCTTTATCCTGGAAGGCATCAAGCTACTTGAGTTTTGTTGGAGCTGCACTTATCCAGGCAAGTGGAGATTATTTCATAACACTCCACGTGGACAGGCTATGAGGAGTCAGGAGGTGAGTTGCTTGCTGCAGAATTCCAAGCCTCTGACCTTTTTTTGTCACCACAGTATTTATATGGCTGCTCCAGTTATGTTTCTTGTCAATGGTTTGACGAAGTACCACACAAAAGGCTGGTTCACAAAATTGAGGCACATGGAATAGGAGGATCAGTGTCAGCTTGGATAAAAAAATTGGTTTAAGATCAGAAAACAGCAAGACATGGTAAATGGTTGTTTTTCAGACTGGAGGATGGTATACAGTGGTGTTCCAAAGGGTCAGTGCTAGGATCAATGCTTTTTTAGATATATGCAAATGAGTTGGATATTCGAATACAGAGTGAAATTTCAAAATGTGTCAATGATACCAAGCTTGGAGGTGTAGCAGACAGTGAGGATAATACCAATCAACTGCAACAGGACGTAAATAGGTGAGCAGAATGGGCAGACAAGTAGCACATAGAATTTAATACAGAGAAGTGTCAGGGAAAGTCCCAACCTGCCCAAGATTGAGACACACATTATTTTGCCACATGAACAAAAACTTAACATTGCAAGCCCTGACTGGAAGGACATTTGCATAGCACCAGACAACGTTGAAACAATGGGGACTCAGCAGTTGCTTCCCCAATACACAGAAGTGGTCAGACCAGTTTTAGTCACATGACTAACTGGCTGTTGCAGAGAATTTGAACTTCCAACAAAGGATGTTGAAGAGACTGTTTCATACAAGGAGCTAGTCACATGATTAACTTGCTGAGCAACTTGGGTTTTTTTTAAAAATCTGAACTCCCAACAAAGAGTTTTGAACAGACAACACTGTGTGCTCATGGACTGAGAACATCTCTCCTCCTGTCTGCCTGTCTTCATCTCTTAACATGGAACTAAATCTTGTGAAAATACATGAAACTCAAAAAAGAAAGGTTTTCTACATGAACAAGGTATTAAGAAGACTACTGGGCCCCAACGAAACACAAGACCATATCATCAAGCAAGGACTACAGCAAGCTCGAGAAACAGTAACAAGATATTACCTCAAACTGTTCTACTATTGTTTCTTCTCTTTTCTGTCCCTATCTGCATGTATATATCACATGTGCATACGAGCATGGGAACGGCATATATCTGTAGGTCTGAACTGTATTAGAGTTTAAGTTTAAAGTTTAATAAATCTCACTTTTCTTTTTTAAACCACAGAAAAGCCTGTTTGTGCTAATTTCTTTGCCTTATCATTGGAAAACTGTGAACAAGGATTCACAAAAAGGGAGCTCAAAACACAAAATAAGAAGAGGTAAAGACAGCAAAAGACCCCTAGGTACCTTTCATACCGGATCGTAACAGAAGTTTGAGGTGATATATTTTGGCAGAAGTGATAGGAAAAGGCAATATATACTTAATTACACAGTTGCAAAGAATGTGCAGTGACAGAGATTGATGGGGATGCATGTGCATAGATCTTTGAATGTGACTGGACATATTGAGAGAATAGTTCACAAAACATATGGGATCTTTGGCTTCGTAGATAGAGGCATTGAGTACAAAAGCAAGGAAGTTATGCTGAACCTGTTTACAGCTCTGGTTAGGCCACAAATAAAGTATTGTGTCCAGTTCTGGTCACCACACTTTAGGAAAGATGTGAGGGTCCTTGAGAGGGTGCAGAGGAGATTTACCAGAATGGTTCCAGGGATGAGGGGATTTAGCTACAAGGTTAAATTGGAGAAGCTGGATTTGTTCTCCTTGGAGCAAAGGAGATTGAGGAGAGATCTGATAGAAACGTACAAGATTACGACAGGTTTAGACAAGATAGACAAAGAAAAGCTGCTCCCATTAGCTGATGGTACAAGGATCAGGGGACACAGATTTAAGGTTTTGGACAAGAGATACAGGGGGATATGAGGAAGAACATTTTTAAATAGTGAGTGTTAATGACCTGGAACTTGCTGTCTATGACGGTAGTGGGAACGGAACCAATGAATGATTTGAAAAGGAAATTAGATGGGCACTTGAAAGAAATAAACTTGCAATACAAAGAAGGATTGAAAGCTCACTGATAATGTAAGAATTGATTTTCTGCTCACTGATGATATAAAGACTGATTTAGAGCACACTAATATAGAGATTGATTTACATCTCATGGATAATGTAGGGACTGAACTATAGGACACTGATAACATAAGAACTGTTTTACAGCTCATTAATAATACAGGCACTGATTTACAGCTCTGATAATAAAGAGATATGATTTACAGCTCACCAATAATATGTGGTTGTAGTTGATCGTCCTTCGAAATGAAGACAACCATGTCTATTTTCTGGGGTGTTTGGGTAGGGTTCCGGTGGGTATGTAGATGACTACTAAGGCCATCTGCTCCCGGAAGGTTCTACTGTAAATATGGCAGGATACTGCAGACAACTGAGTTTTAGACGAGCTGCTGGCGTGGGATTTCCTCTCTTTGTGTTTTCTCTCTGCCTCTGAATATGCGCCTGCTTTCAAAGGAGGCCAGACTCATTTTTACTTGTTTGCGCCAGGTGCAGTGATCCTGGGTGAGCTTCTCCCAGGACTCGGGGTCGATATCAAAATCCCTAAGTGAAGCCTTCGGAGTGTCCTTGTAGCGCTTCCTTTGACTGCCATGAGAGTGTACCCCAGACTCTAGCTCTCCACTGAAGATTCACTTTGGTGAGCGAGTGTCGAGCATTCTGGCGACATGAACAACTCAGCTCAGCTGTGACTGTCTCACTATGGTGTGGATGCTTGGTATGCCAGCTTGCGTGAGCTCCTCACTGTCTGGTATTTTGTCCTGCCATTGGATCTTCAGAAGCTTCCGAAGGCAGCTCAGGTGAAAGTGGTTGAGCCTCTTGGCATGACGCTGGTACACAGTCTAAGTTCCATATGCGTAGAGCACAGTGGGCAGGACTATTGCTCTATAGACTTCCAGTTTTAGGCAGATTTACTCCTGTGCATTCCCAGATTGATGATTGAAGTCTGCCAAAGGCATTTGCTTTGGTAATTCTTTCATGTGTCTCATCAGCGGTATAGACAGCTCGAGAGAGTGTGCTGCTGAGAGAGGTGTCAGGTTCTGGTCATGGACTCGAGATAGGGTTTTCCTGGAGCAGGCTGGTACATGACTTCTGTTTTCTTTATGCTGCTCATTAAGGTCAAAATTGTCTCATGCATTGGAGAACAAGACCATTCTACATTGTATGTCCAGCTCTGAACCAGCAACTTGTGCACAGTCATCAGAAAACAGGAAATCGTGAAGTATGTCCTTGGAGACCTTGGATTTTGCCTCAGATCGAGCAGCTTCCTGTCCATACAATATCTGATTTCAATGCAAGGAAAACCATCATGGAAGGCACCGGAGAGTATGGAGATGAAAAACATGCTGAAGAGGGTTGGCACTGGTACACAGCCCTGTTTAACTCCATTATTAACTGCGAATGGGTCAGAAGACTCACCATTATCCAGGACATACTCGAGCATGCCGTCATGGAATTGTCAATCCATTGTGATGTATTTCTCAGGGAGCTGAATTTCTCCATTACCTTCCAAAGGCAGTCATGACTGGCTGTGCCAAAGGCCTTGGTCAGGGGCAGAGATCCATGTTCTGTTCTTGGCATTTCTCCTGTAAACACCATATCAGTGATTCCTCGACCTGTTCTGAAACCGTACTGTCTCTCGAGTAACAGGTCCTGGTCGAGATGTTGCACTAAATGGTTCAGAGTGATTCTGGTGAAGATTTTGCTGACGATGTGGAGGAGTGAGATTCTTCTGTGATTGTCACAAGATTGGTGAGTTCCTTTCTGCTTGTATAGGTTGGCAATGGAAGCATCTCTGTATTCTTGCAGGATGGTTCCTTGCTCCCTGTTTGGGGTAGAAATGCAGTACTGTACTAATGTGCCCCCTGACTTGCTCTCCTCATGTGACTTCTACCATGAGCCACTCACTACAGGCAGCCATCACAGGCTCAGTTCAATAAAGTTAGAGTACAAGCAAGATTGTTGTCCTGTGAGCACATAACATGGTGTTAGACTAGAGTTGAGATTGAGTGTTGAAGAGCTGTATAAAAGCACAGGAACTAAGAGAAGAACACAGAAATGTTCAGAGCTGCTAAAAGCCACAAGCAGCTGCAGAAAAGGAACAAAGAAGCAGGCCACAGCTGAAAACATTGGGTAAGACACAATGGCTGCAAATTTTTCTCTCCCTGCACCATTTGAAATGAAAGGTGATATGAAGCAGAATTGGCAGTTTTTCCATTCACAATGGCAAAATTATGAAATTGCAACAGATTTATGAAACAAACCAGAGCAGTTACGAGTAGCTACACTGTTATCACTGTTGGGGAGAGACTGTTACAAAATATATACCACCCCAAATCTCTCCGAAGAACAAAAGAAAAGACAACAAATATTTTGAAAGACTCGAAGGCATGCTTTAAACTCCAAGTGACCACAACGTATGTGAAGGTGTGTGCTCAATATTAGGGCCCAAGGTAAAAAACAGTCCACTGATATGTGACTGCATTAACACAGCTCGCAAAATCCTGTGAACTTGCACAACTATAAGATGATCTAATTAAAGACAGGATTGTATTAGGCACAAGAGATCCTGCAGTGAGTGCACATCTACTGAGAAAGGACAAACCTACTCTCAGGAAAGCAATCAACATGTGCAGAAGCGTGGAGGTTGTAAATCAGTAGCTAGATCATATTCCTGGTAGAACAGACCAGGCCTTGCATTATGCTGATAGACATTCCAGGTCGAAAGGACAGAAAGATCACAGGTAAAGGGCAGGATGCAAATACTGCGGAGGACATCACACAAAGGAAAAAAAAGCCAAATCATTTTGCACACACGCTTTTGACTAGAAGGAAGTACAACAAGCAGGTACAGATGACCACTGGAGAGATATCAGCTGAAGATTCTGTCGAATCACTATACACCATACAACAGGTTGGTACAGGTGATAAATGGTTTGTGACTGTTGGAATGATGACTGCAGAAGGAGAATATCAAGTCAACATAAAGTGTCAGATAGACACCAGTGTGTCATGCAACATCGTGACCTTCACAGACCTGTGCGAAGTGGCTCAACATGGCGATCCAAAAATGAAGCCCTCGAAAGTAAGGTTGAGGCTATATGACAGCACCATACTAGTGCCAAGAGAACAAGTTACTCTGAGAGCCCAATGCAATGACAAGAACAAAGATCTGGAGTTCCAGATCATAGCTGGCAAGCAAAAGCCACTCATCTCAGTGGAAGAAAGTTTAAAGCTTGGACTGGTATCCCTCAACATGCAAAAAGAGATTTGCAACATGTCACAGCACACTAAACCATTGACTACAGAACAGATCCCAGAGGAGTACAACGATGTGTTTACAGGTTTAGGATGTCTTCCTGGAGAATATCATTTTGAAGTAGATGAGAGGGTAAGACCAATTCAGCATCTGCCAAGGAAAGTTCCAGCTGGCCTCAAGACTAACCTGAAAGACAAGATAGAAGAGCTGGAAAAGAAGAAAGTGATCAAGAAAGTGACAACCCCAAAAGAATGAATTAGCAGCATGGTAGCAGTGAAACAACCTGGAAAGCTGAGAGTATGTATCGACTCAAAGGATCTAAATAAAGCTCTGAAGAGATCTCACTACCCCAGGCCAACCATCGAAGGAATTTTGCCACAACTTCCAAAGCCAAAAATCTTCACTACCCGAGATGTGAAGGATGGTTACTGGCAAGTGAAGCTGGACGAAAGCAGCAGCTTTCTAACCACATTCCGTTTACCGTTCGGGAGATACAGATGGTTGTGCATGCTGTTTGACATTTCCACGACATTACCGATGCAGACAGCATGAGATAGTTAGTGATCTTCCCGGAGTGGAAGCTATAGTGGATGATCTGCTATAGTTTATGGAGACTCAATGGAAGAAGCCATTGCTGATCATGATCAATATCTAGTGCGACTGCTGGACAGACCTCATCAGATGAACCTGAAACTGAACAAGAAAAAAATTGCAATTAAAGATGCTTGAAGTCAAGTACAGAGGTGATGTACTGACAGCAAAAGGTCTTCGCCCAGATCCTGAAAAGGTGAGAGCAGTAGCAGCAATGCGGTGACTTACAGTTGTAAAAGCAGTGCAATGATTTGTTGGACTTGTCAACTATTCAGCAAAATTCTTGCCCAATTTGTCATTGGAGTGTGAACCATTATGCCAACTCACTGCCAAGGACATGCAGTAGTATTGGGGCACAGAACAAGAAGCAGCACAAACGTACTCCCACTGTGGATTCTACAAGAAATGTGCCCAAAGAAATGGAAGGTCATGGTGAAACCAACTGCTGTAAAATTCTTTGCATACAACGGATCAGCCATTCCATGCTTATCTATTGTGATAGAATGTAAATATAACCAGTCATCCTGGACGCTGCAAACATTCTACACCATAGAGACAAAAGGCCCAGTAATTGTGGATCCACTGGCATGCCGAGATTTAACCTTGGTGACGATACATGGCATCAACCAGGTGCCGTGGGCAAACCAGTATCAGAAGATACACCCATCACTTCAGTCAGTAATGTAACAGCACAGTACCCAGATTGCTTTGAGAGAATTGGCAGTTTCAAGGAAGCTGCAACTGTACATGTATCAGAGGGCAACATGCCACCCATCAACCCACAATGCAAATGCTGCATCACATTCAGTCCAAGTTGAAAGTCGAAATGGACAAGATGGAAACCGGTGGGATCATCAGAAAAGTGCAAGAACACATGGATTGATGCAGCCCAATCACAAGTCTAGTCAAGAAAGTCGGACTTAGAGTCTGCCTGGACCTGAGAAGGTTAAACAAAGCACTCAAGCATTGTCCACACAAGATTCCCAGACTGGAAGAGCTCAACCTGAAGTTTGCAGGAGCCAAATTTCTCAAAATTTGATTTGAAGAATTGGTCGGCACATTTGGCTGAGAGGTCTCAGAGCTGACTAGATTCTGCACCTCATTCGGTTGTTATTGTTTTCAATGTCTTCCATTTGGGCTATCAATTAGCCAAGATCTCTTTCAGGTGTATATGGATCGTATATCTTGGCATATCCCAAATTTTGTGCAGAAAGCATTGTCTCTATGAGAATTATTGAAGTACAAAGTGCTTGGAATTCACTGCCTGAAGGGGTGTTCGAGGCAGAAAACCTCATCTCATTTAAAAGGTGCCTGGATGTGCAGCTGAAGTATTGTAACCTGCAGGGCTACAGACCAAAAGCTGGAAAGTGGGATTCGGCTGGGTGGCTTTTTTTGTTTTATTTTGGTCGGTGCATACATGATGGACCAAGTGGCCTCTTTCAATGTCATGAACTTTCTATGATTTTATGATTCTTTTCATTGTCACGAAGACCACCAACCTATTTTCCAGGAACTGAAGAAGTCAATATTGAAAGCATCGTTGTTACAGTTCTATGACCCCAGAGAGCTGACCACTCCTGAAGTGGACACATCCCAGAAAGGATTAAGAGCATGTATCCTGCAGAAAGGCAAGCCCATTGCATTTGCATCAAGAGAATCCAGCCATCTTCCCTTGACATTCAATGACATTACCATAACTGAATTCCCCCACTATCAACATCCTGCGAGTTACCATTGACCAGAAACTGAACTGGAGTAGCCATATAAATACCGTAGCTACAAGAGCAGGTCAGAGGCTAGGAATCCTGCGGCGAGTAACTCACCTCCTGACTCTCCAAAACCTGTCCACCAAAACAAGGCACAAGTCAGGAGTGTGATGGAATACTCTCCACTTGCCTGGATGGGTGCAGCTCCAACAACACTCAAGAAGCTCAACACCACCCAGGACAAAACAGTCCATTTGATTGGCACCCCATCCACAACCTTCAACATTTACTCGCTCCACCACCGACGCACAGTGGCAGCAGTGTATACCATCTACAAGATGCAATGCAGCAACTCACCAAGGCTCCTTCGACAGCACCTTCCAAACCTGCAACCTCTACCACCTAGAAGGACAAGGGCAGCAATTGCATGGGAACACCACCACCTGCAAGTTCCCCTCCAAGTCACACACCATCCTGACTTGGAACTATATCATCTTTCCTTCACTGCCATTTGGTCAAAACCCTGGAACTCCCTTCCTAATAGCATTTTTTGTGTACCTACCCCACATGGACTGTAGCAGTTCAAGAAGGCGGCACAGTGGCGCAGTGGTTAGCACCGCAGCCTCACAGCTCCAGCGACCCAGGTTCAATTCTGGGTACTGCCTGTGTGGAGTTTGCAAGTTCTCCCTGTGTCTGCGTGGGTTTCCTCCAGGTGCTCCGGTTTCCTCCCATATGCCAAAGACTTGCAGGTTGATAGGTTAATTGGCCATTATAAATTGCCCCTAGTATAGGTAGGTGGTAGGGAAATACATAGGGACAGGTGGGGATGTTGTAGGAATATGGGATTAGTGTAGGATTAGTATAAATGGGTGGTTGATGGTCGGCACAGACTCAGTGGGCCGAAGGGCCTGTTTCAGTGCTGTATCTCTAAAACTAAAAAAAAACCTAAAAACTAAAAGGCAGCTCACCACCACCTTCTCAAGGGCGATTCACAGAATCACAGAATTGTTACAGTGTAGAATGAGGCCATTTGGCCCATCGTGTCTGCACTGGCTCTCTGAATAAGCAATTCACCTAATGCCATTCCATCATCTTCTTCCTGTAACGCTGCACATTCTTCCTTTTCATTTAACAGTCTAATTCCCTTTTGAATGCTTCGATTGAACCTGCCTCCACCACACTCTGAGCCAGTGCATTCCAGATCATAACCACTCGCTATGTGAAGAAGTTTTTCCTGATATCACTATTGCTTCTTTTGTCAATCACTGTAAATCTGTGCCCTCTCATTCACAATCCTTTCTCTAGTGGGAAGTTTTTTCCCTATCCACTCTGTCCAGACCCCTCATGATTTTGAATATCACTATCAAATTTCCTCTCAGCCTTCTCTTCTTCAAGGAAAACAGACCCAGCTTCTCCAATCTGTCTTCATACCTAAAGGTCCTCATCCCTGGAACCATTCTTGTGAATCTTTTCTGCACTCTGTCCAAGACCTTCACTTCTTTCCAAAAGTGAGGTGCCCAGAACTGGATGTAATACGTCAGCTGAGGCTGAACTAGTGTCTTATATAAGATTAACAGAACCTCCTTGCTCTTATTAATAAATCCCAGGATATTGTGTATGCATTATTAACTGCTCTCTCAACCTGATGCCCATTTGAGACAGTGTTGAGGAGAAATTTTTTTCTCAGAGTGTTGTGAGTCTTTGGAACTCTCTTCATCAAAAGACAGTGGAAATAGAGTCTTTGAATATTTTTAAGACAGAGGTAAATAGATTCTTGATAAGCAAGTGGGTGAAAGGTTATCAGGAGTAGGTGGGTATGTGGAGTAATCAGCTCAGCCATGAACTTATTGAATGGCAGAGCAGGCTCAAGAGGCTGAATGACCTATTCCTCACATATCCCAGCCGCAATGTAATGTCCATGCTGTGTGCTTCCTGACCATTTTTTTTCCAAAATCTATTTTATTCATCAAAATTTTCAAAAATTGTGATGGAAATCACACCTGCCAAATGGAAACAGATTAATTATGTCATATGGGGCACTGCTTGAAACTTTTTTTCCTGGACATTGCAAATAACTTGTTTAAAAAAGCAGAACTGAACAGCTGAAAACATGGTTGCACATTTGCATTCTGAGAAGACAAGGCCTGACTGAGAGACATGAATAGAGAGACAATGGGGCTGCTACTTGATTCAATTAGCAAGATTGTTCTGGGCAATAGTGGTGATCAATGCCCGTTGACTTTGTAAGTTCCAAAACCCCACCCCTCCCCACCCCACCAAGTATGGATGAAAGACTTTGAAATACATCAACCCTCCAAGAAGCTGCTGTTTCAATGAGATGGTCACATGACCTACCTGCTGGTAAGACTGGGGCTTTTGAATTGTGCCTCACAGAAAGGAAAGAGACTGAAATTCTGAATCTCAAGAACAAGTCTCTCTCTGCAACAATGTCCCAGGGAACCTATGGTGGCAGCTTAACATGAAGACTACAGACAAAGCCCCTCTTTGGCCTTGTGGTACCAGAGAAGCAAGCCTGAAACTGTGCACCTGGTCCCAGAAAGGACGACAAGACCTTCACTTCAATCAAGGACACTACCGCAAGGACACTAAGAACCATATCTGTATTGCATTTATTACAAACTCTACTTCAACCCCCCTAATTCTTTCTTCCCCTCAGTATCCTTTTGTGTTTGTGTGCCTCTTGTATGCATGTGAGCATGGTTGTGTCACGTATTTTAGAAATTCTTACCGGGTTAGAGTGGTAAGTCTAATAAACTTACAGCTTGTTTAAGCTCAAGAAAACCTGTCTGATTGGTTCATTTGCAATTGCAATGAGAGTGCAGTGAGAAAGGGCTCACTGAGGGGGTAAGCTAAAATCATTGTGTTTTAAAAGATAAACCCTGTTACGGCCAAACCAGGAAAGGGGCAAAAGGGGAGCCTGAGACCTCTTCCTCACCCGGTCATAACAGAAATTTGGCAGCTCTCATCTGACAGTGGACCATGGACATATGAGAAATTGGAAGTGGGAAATTAAATTGATACCAATCAAAAAGAGAAAAGACTGCAATACAGGTTTTCGCGTGGTTTGTGTTGCTAGAATACTAACATGTCCGCGACTGAAGCCAGTACCTTCCCAAGCCAGGGTGAAGTAACTTGGGATAAGTTAAAGGCACTATCTATGGAGGAGTTGAGGAATATGGCTGAGCAGTGTGGGATCACTGTACATGCCAAAGCTAGTAAATTGGAACTCCTAAGACTAGTGACCAACCATTTTTTCCTCAAACCTGAAGAATCAGAGGCAGGGTTAGAATTAGAGCCAGACAGGGTAACATTATCAAAGATACAACTGAAACAGAAAAAACCTGAATCAGAAGACAGGAAAAGGGAGCAACAAGAGAGAGAGAAAGAGAGACAGGAGAGAGAGAGAGAGAGAGAGAGAGAAAGAATTTTCCAGAAGGAAGAGGCAGAAACGGAGCTACAACGGCTTGTGTTAGCTAGGGGGTGACAGAGTAACCCCAGTGAAAACATGGCCAGTGCAGAGAGTACAAGTAATTTGGGGCCGTGTGCTGAGCTTTTGAAATTTTCCCAATTGATCCCAAAGTTCAATGAGGGAGACATGGAAACATTTTTTGTAACTTTTGAGAAACTTGCAAGGCAGTTAAAATGGTTGGCCGAAAGCTGGACCTTCCTGCTGCAAAGCAAGTTAACAGGAAAAGCCGATGAGGTTTATTCCCTGTTGCCAGATGATAGTTCATCAAATTATGAACAGACTGAAAATGCTATCCTCTGGACAGATGAGCAAGTACTGGAATCTTACTGCCAGAAGTTCCAAACCCTCCGGAAACAAGCTGATCAAACTTACTTGGAGTTTGAGAGAAGTGAGCAGCTGGCTTTTGACCAGTGGTTGAGGGCTGTTAAAGTACAGCCCACGTATGAAAACCTCAGAGAGGTGATTTTGCTAGGAGAATTTAAAAACTCTCTTCCACTCTCTATAAAGACCCATGTTGAGGAACAAAAAGCACATAGAGCCAGGCAAGCCGCAGTTCTGGCTGATGAGTTTGCTCTAACATACAAGTCAGTTCCCCAGGGGAAAATGTTTCCTAGTCACCCCCACAAACCCGAAAAGGACAAACGGTGGGATGGTGATAGGAGCCCGAGCAGTCCTGGGAGAGAAAGAAAAGCAGGACACACAGGGGGCCCTCCTCAAGCCAAAAGAGATAGTGCTGAAAGTAGGAGTGAGACCCGGAGGCCTGTGTGCTTCCATTGAATAAGGCAGGTCACCTCAGAGCTGACTGCTGGAAACTATGGGGAAAGCCTGTATAGTTAATCAGGGCACACCCGCTCAGTGCAGGAGAAGGGACCCCGAAGGAAAGCACAGCCAAGCAGGCTGTGGCTTTAATTGCAGCAGCAGTAGCAGAAAAAATACTGCTGTGGGTGCAAGAAAATTTAATAGGATCCCTGAAGGTTATCAGGATTTTGTATTTGAAGGGAGAGTAACCCCACACCCCTCTAGTGGGGCAAGCAAGCCCATAGTCATACTCAGGGATAAAGGGATCACCAGATCTCTTTGATTGGGAAAGGCCTGATATTCCCCCCGAGAGTTCAGTAAATACTAGAATGGTGGGGAACGGTATTGGAGGGCAGTGTATGCCTGTACCGGTGCACCTGGAGTGCGACCTAGTTTCAGGACTGGTGACGGCAGGGATTGTCCCTAGTTTGCCTGTAGACGGGGTTGACCTGCTCCGAGGTAATGATCTGGCAGGGGCGAAGGTGGTAGCTTCCCCAGCAGTGACAGGGAGAATGCAGGCGGTCAGAGATACAGGGAAGTGGCAGGAGACGGTCCCCTGCAGTTCCCCTAAACGTGTGGTGAATTGGGCCATGACCAAACTAGCTCCCCCAGAGGAGACTGAATTGGCACTGCAGACAGATGATCATGAGGTCTGTCTGTTTGAGACTTTCTTTGGAAAGTTAGAAGACCCAGGGAATGGATATTGTGAAACTACCCTAGACTGGGTATTGTGCAATGAGAGAGGAATAATTGACAATCTAGTTGTGTGAGACCCCTTGGGGATGAGCAACCATAATATGATAGAATTCTTCATCAGGATGGAGAGTGACGTAGTTGATTCTGAGACTAGGGTCCTGAATCTTATTAAAGGAAACTACAAAGATGTGAGGCGCGAGTTGGCTATGATGGAGTGGGAAATGTTACTTAAAGGATGACGGTGGATAGGCAATGGCAAACATTCAAAGTGCGCATGGATGAACTGCAATCATTGTTTATTCCTGTCTGGCGCAAAAGTAAAACGGGAAAGGTAGAGATAGCATTAGATCCAAGGAAGAGGTATTCAAATTCGCCAGAAAAAACAACAGACCTGAGGATTGGGAGCAGTTTAGAATTCAGCAAAGGAGGACCAAGGGATTGATTAAGAAGGGGAAAATAGAGTACGAGAATAAGCTTGCGGGGAACATAAAACCTGTAAACGTTTCTATAGGTACGTGAAGAGAAAAAGATTGATGAAGACAAATGTAGGTCCCTTACAGTCAGAAACAGGGGAATTTATCATGCGGAGCAAAGAAATGGCTGACCAACTAAATGCATACTTTGATTCTGTCTTAACAAAGGAGGACACAAATAACATACCAGAGATGTTAGGGAACACAGGGCTTAGTGAGAGGGAAGAATTGAAGGAAATCCGTATTAGTAGAGAAATGGTGTTGAGGAAATTGATGGGATTGAAGGTCGATAAATCCCCAGGGCCTGATAATCGACATCCCAGAGTACTTTAAGGAAGTGGCCCTAGAAATAGTGGATGCATTGGTGGTCATCTTTCAAGATTCTATAGACTCTGGAACAGTTCCTACAGAACTGAGGGTAGCTCACGTAACCCCACTATTTAAAAAGGGAGGTAGAGAGAAAACAGGGAATTATAGACCAGTCAGCCTGACGTCAGTAGTGGGGAAAATTCTAGCGTCCATTATCAAAGATTTTATAGCGGAGCACTTGGAGAACAGTGGTAGAATTGGACAGAGTCAGCATGGATTTACAAAAGAGAAATCATGCTTTACAAATCTACTAGAATTCTTCAAGGATGTAACTAGTCGAGTTGATGAGGGACAGCCAGTGGATGTGGTTGATTTGGAATTTCAGAAGGCTTTTGACAAAGTCCCACATAAGAGGTTAGCATGTAAAATTAAAGCGCATGGGATTGGGGTAGTGTATTGCGATGGATAGAAAATTGATTGGCAGACAGGAAATAAAGAGTAGGAATAAACGGGTCTTTTTCCGCATAGCAGGCAGTACTAGTGGGGTACCACAGGGATTGGTGCTAGGACCCCAGCTATTCACAATATATATTAATGATTTAGATGAGGGAACTAAATGTAATATCTCCAAATTTGCAGATGACACAAAACTAGGTGGGAGGGTGAGTTGTGAGGAGGATGCAGAGAGGCTTCAGTGTGATTTGGACAAGTTAAGTGAGTGGGTAAATGCATGGCAGATGGATAAATGTGAGGTTATCCACTTTGGTAGTAAAAACAGGAAAGCAGATTATTATCTAAATGGCTATAAACTGAGAGAGGGGAATATGCAATGAGACCTGGGTGTTCTCGTACACCAGTCACTGAAGGTAAGCATGCAGGTCCAACAGGCAGTAAAAAGGGCAAATGGTATGTTGGTCTTCATAGCGAGAGGATTCGAGTACAGGAGCAGGGATGTCTTGCTGCAATTATATAGGGCCTTGGTGAGGCCACACCTGGAATATTGTGTGCAGTTTTAATCTCCTTATCTGAGGAAGGATGTTCTTGCTATAGAGGGAGTGCAGCGAAGGTTTACCAGACCGATTCCTGGGATGGCGGGACTGACGTATGAGGAGAGATTGAGTCGGTTAGGATTATATTCGCTGGAGTTCAGAAGAGTGAGGGGGGATCTCATAGAAACCTATAAAATTCTAACAGGACTTGACAGGGTAGATACAGGAAGGATGTTCCCGACGGTGGGGGTGTCCAGAACCAGGGGTCATAGTCTAAAGATACGGAGTAAACCTTTCAGGACTGAGATGAGGAGAAATTTCTTCACCCAGAGAGTGGTGAACCTGTGGAATTTGCTACCACAGAAAGCAGTTGAGGCCAAAACATTGTATGTTTTCAAGAAGGAGTTAGATATAGCTCTTGGGGCAAAAGGGATCAAAGGGTATGGGGCAAAAGCGGGAACAGGTTACTTAGTTGGATGATCAGCTATGATCAGAATGAATGGCGGAGCAGGCTCAAAGAGCTGAATGGCTACTCCTGCTCCTATTTTCTATGTTTCTATGTTTCTTTGCTCTGCACTAAATAGAAACAGTTTGACACTTGAAGTTGTAAATCTTTCAGCTCTCTCCTCTCTCCACTCTCATCTCCAGTTGCAACGCCCACCAGCCTGCACAAGTGCAGTTGCTTCACCTGATTGCAACCACCCGTGTTATACTCGGCCTGGGAGTGTTTGATGGGACAGTGTATCCCTCCATTTGTAACTCCTGTAGAAAGACTTTACAAAAGCCATCCCTTGGGTTCCTCCACTAATTTACTATTAATTTTATATCTTGGCTCTCTAGCTGCAATTTCAATCAAATTACATGAAATCATTTTATATTCACCAATATGGCCTTTCAATGGCACAGATGTTACCCAGCATTTATCGTGGGGCAGAATATGGGCTATCCCCACTGCAGGAGCTCCCTGCACAGTGGATGATCCATCTCGGCCTCCTCCAGCATCACAGGTGCCAGACTTCAGCCAATTCGATTCACTCCACCTGATATCAAGGAACAACTGAAGGCACTGGATACTGCAAAGGCTATGGGCTCTGACAACATTTCGACAATAGTACTGAAGGCTTGTGCTCCAGAACTGGACCATGCCCCTAGCCAAGCTGTTCCAGTACAGCTACAACATAGGCACCTACCCGGCAATGTGGAAAATTGCCAAGGCATGTCCTGTGCACAAAAAGCAGGACAAATCCAACCCGGACAATTACCGCCCCATCAGTCTACTCACAGTCATTAGCAAAATGATGGAAGGTGTCATCGACGGTGCTATCAAGCAGCACTTGCTTAGCAATAACCTGTTCAGTGATGCTCAGTTTGAGTTCCGCCAGGGCCACTCAACTCCTGACCTCACTACAGTCATTGTTCAAACATGGACGAAAGACCTGAGCTCAAGAGGTGAGGTGAGAGTGACTGCCTCTTGACCTCAAGGCAGCATTTGACATTGTATGGCATCAAGGAGCGCCAGCAAAACTGGAGCTAATGGGAACAAGGGGGAAAACTCTCCACTTTTCAGCACTATTGCCAGAATGTTGTCAGGGCCCATAGCCTTTGCAGTATCCAGTGCCTTCAGTCATTCCTTGTCATACCAATTACAAAGGAAGATGGTTATAGTTGTTGGAAGTCAATCATCTCAGCTCCAGGACATCACTGCAGGAGTTCCTCAGGGTAGTGTCCTAGGCCCAACCACCTTCAGCTGCTTCATCAATGACCTTCCTTCAATCATAAGGTCAGAAGCGGGGATGTTCGCTGATGATTGCAATGTTCAGCACCATTCACAACTCCTCAGATACTGAAGCAGTTTGTGTGGAAATGTAGCAAGACCTGGACAATATCCAGGCTTGGGCTGATAAATGGCAAGTAACAGTCACGCCACATAAGTGCCAGGCAATGACCATCTCCCCTTGATATTCAATGGCATTACAATTGCTGAATACCCTACTATCAACATTCTGGGGGTTACCACTGACCAGAAACTGAACTGGATTGTCCATAAAAGTACCGTAGCTACAAGAACAGGTCAGAAGCTAGGAATCCTGCGGCAATTAACTCACCTCCTGACTCCCCAAAGCCTGTCCACCATCTACAAGGCACAGGTCAGGAGCGTGATAGAATACTCTACACTTGCCTGGATAGGTGCAGCTCCAACAGCACTCAAGAAGCTTGACACCATCCAGGACAAAGCAGCCCGCTTGATTGGCATCCCATCCACAAACATTCACTCCCTCCACCACCAATGCACAGTAGCAGCAGTGTGTACTATCTACAAGCCGCACTGCAGCAACTCACCAAGGCTCCTTCGACAGCACCTTCCAAACCCATGACCTCTACCACCTAGAAGGACAGGGGCAGCAGATGCATGGGAACGCCACCACCTGTAAGTTTCCCTCCAAGCCACACACCATCCTGACTTGGAACTACATCACTGTTCCTTCACTGTCACTGGATCAAAATCCTGGAACTCCCTTCCTAACAGCACTCTTGGTATACCTACGCCACATGGACAGCAGCAGTTCAAGAAGGTGGCTCACTACCACCTTCTCAAGGGAAATTAGAGATGGGCAATAAATGCTGGCCTAGTCAGAGATGCCCACATCCCATGAACGAATGAAAAAAAATCTGACAGTCACTTGATTCATCAGGACCTAAGTATCATCGACCTTTGAACGCTGAAGGAAAAAGTTTTGTCTTTTCTGTCTGTTGAAAAAGTTTTAAGGTATCAGTATGACTGGAAAAGCAGAGATACACAAAACCCTGGTTTGACCACACCTGGAGTGTTGTGTTCAGTTCTGGGCACCATACCTTAGGAAGGATATATTGGCCATAGGAGGGAGTGCAGCGTAGATTTACCTGAATGATATCTGTACTCCAAGGGTTCAATTATGAGCAGAGATTACACAAATGAATCACAGAGTCTTAATTGCACAGAAGATGGCTATTCAGCCGATTAAGGCCATGCCAGCTCTCTGTAGAGCAATCCAGTCAGTTCCATTCCCCTGCACTATCCCTGTCGTCCTGCAGGTTTATTTCACTCAAATGCCCATCAATTTCCTTTTGAAATCATTGATCGTCTCCATTTCCACCACCCTTGTCGGCAGTGAGTTCCTGGTCATTACCACCCACGATATAAAAATCTTTCTCAGATCCCCCGTATCTCTTGTACAAAACCTAAATTCCCTCATTGCTGGAACTATTCTGATAAATCTGCACTCCCTCATCCATCCAAAACTGTGATGACCAGAACTGGATGCAATACTCTCATTGTGGCCTAACCAGAGCATAACTTTCCTGTTTTTGTGCTGTTTGGAGAGTACCTGGTAAACTATTGTACATGTAATAGTCTGTAAAGTTAAGGTATGGCAGGTCAGCTTGGCCGAGTGGAATGTTCATCCTGCGGTATGTGGGAAGTCATGGACGCACCATGTGTCCTAGACAAAAACATCTGCAGGAAGTGTCACCAGTTGCAGAAGCTTGAGCTCCGGATTTTGGAACTCGAGCGGCAGCTGAAGTTACTGTTCTGCATCCGCGAGGCGGAGGACTGCATGGATAGCAAGTTTAGGGAGGTGGTCACACCACAGATTAGGAGCACGCAGGCAGATAGGAAATGGGTGACCACCAGGCAGTCTAAGCAAACCAGGCAGGTAATGCAGGAGTCCCCTGATATTATCTCACATGCTAATTGATTTTCCATTTTGGATACTGGTGAGGGTGATGATTCCTCAGAGCAGTGCAGTCAGAGCCAAGTTTGTGGCACCACAGGTGGCTCAGCTGCGCAGGAGAGATGGAAGAGCAGTAGTGATAGGGTATTCGATAGTTAGGGGATCAGACGGCATTTCTGTGGCAACAATTGTGACTCCAGGATGGTGTGTTGCCTCCTTGGTGCCAGGGTCAAGGATGTCATGGAGAGGCTGCAGGATATTCTTCTGGGGGAGGGTGAACAGCCAGAGATCGTGGTCCACATTGGGACCAATGAAGAGGTAAGAAGAGGGATGAGGTCATGAAAGCAGATTTTAGGGAGCTAGGAAGATTAAAAAACAGGACCTCAATTGCAGTAATCTCAGGATTACTTCCTATGCAAGTGAGCATAGGTATAGGTGAATTGAGTGATTGAACATGTGGCTAGAGAACTGGTGTAGAAGGTAAGGCATCAGATTCCTAAAACATTGGGACCAGGTGGGCAGGTGGGACCTGTACAAGATGGACGGGTTGCATCTTAGCAGGACTGGGATCAATATCCTCACAGGGAGATTTGCGAGTACTGTTGGGGAGGGTTTAAACTAAATTGCAGTGGGGATGGAAACCTGAGAGGGAGCTCACATTGGACAGAAGCAAAACTGATAACTAGCCAGAGGTGTGAGAACCAGGAGCAAATATTAGAGAGGAATACCAAGGTGCACAGAATACTGGGGGAAATAGATAGCATGAGAATAAGGAAAAGTATGTTATTAGGTGGGGTCAGAATAAGGGAGAAAGTAATAAAGTCTCAGTCAGAGTTTAGGTGCATGTATGTGAATGCACAGAGTGTAAATAATAAGACTGGTGAGGTACAGGCGCAGATTGCCCTGTGGAAATATGATGTTGTGGGTCTAACAGAGACCTGGCTCAAAGAAGGGCAGGACTGGGTGTTAAATATTCCTGGATACAAGGTGTTCAGGAAAGATAGGAAATGAAAAAGGGGGAGGAGTAGCAGTATTAAGGAGAGCACTGCAGTGCTGGAGAAAAAGGATGTCCCAGAGGGGTCAAGGACAGAATCTATTTGGCTAGAGCTAAGGAATAAAAAAGGTGCAGTTACATTGCTCGGTGTTGCCTATAGGCCACCAGCTAGAGGGAAGCACGTGGAAGAAAAAAATTGCAAGGAAATTACAGAGAGGTGCAAAAATTATAGGGCAATTTTAATGGGGAATTTAATTATCCAAATATAGACTGGGATAATAGTACTGTAAAGGGCAGTGAAGAGCAAGAGTGTGCTCAGGAAAATTTTCCACAACAGTATGTTGCTAGTCCAACAAGAAAGGAGGCATTGCTAGACCTGGTTCTTGAGAATGAGGTGGTCCAATTGGATCAGGTATCAGTAGGAGAGCATTTAGGGGACAGTGATCATTGTATTATAAGATTTAGACTGACTATGGAAAAGGACAAAGAGCAATCCAGGGTAAGAATAATTAACTGGGGGAAGGTCAACTTCAATGGGATAAGAATGGAGCTGGGGCGAATAAATTGGAGTCAAAAACTGGCAGGAAAATTGGTAGATGAACAACGAGCTACCTTCAAAGAAGAGATAGTTCGGGCACAATCAAGGTATGTTCCCTCGAAGGGGAAAAGTAGAGCAAACAAATCCAGAGCTCCCTGGATGACAAAAGAAGTAGAGAATAAAATGAAGAAGAAAAAGTGTGCTTATGATAGCTGCCAGGTAGAAAATACTATTGAGAACCAGGCAGAATATAGAAGGTCGAGAGGGGAAGTGAAAAAGCAAATAAGAGAAGCAAAGAGAGAGATGAGAGGAGACTGGCAACCAGTATTAAAGGAAATCCCAAAGTTTTCTATCGGCATATAAGGAGTAAAAGGGTGCTAAAAGGAAGAGTGGGACCGATTAGAGACCAGAAACGAGATTTACACATGGAGGCAGAGGCCATAGCTGAGGTATTAAATGAAGACTTTGCATCTGTCTTTATCAAGGAAGAAGATGCAACCCAGGCAATGTTAACAGAGGAGGCAAGTCAGACACTAGAAGGATTTAAAATCGATAAAGAGAAAGTATTAGATAGGTTGTCTGTACTTAAAGTGGATAAAGCACCAGGCCGGATGAGATGCATCTAAGGATACTGAGGGAAGTGATGGTGGAAATCGCAGAGGCACTGGCCATAATTTTTCAGTCTTCTTTATACTCAGGGTTGGTGCTCAAGGACTGAAGAATTGCAAACATTACACCCTTGCTCAAAAAAGGGTGTAAAGATTAGCCCAGCAACTACAGGCCAGTCAGTTTAACTTCGGTGGTGGGAAAACATCTAGAAAAGATAAATTCGAGACAAAATCAATAGTCACATGGACAAATGTGAGTTAATTAAGGAAAGCCAGCATGGATTTCTTAAGGGAAAATCATGTTTAACTAACTTAGTGGAGCTTTTTGAGGCAGTAACAGAGAGGGTTGATGGGGGCAATGCTGTTGATGTGGTGTACAGGGACATTCAAAAGGCATTTGATACAGTGCCACACAACAGACTTGTGTGTAAACTTGTAGCTCATGGAATAAAAGGGACAGTAGCAACATGGATATGGAATTGGCTGAGTGACAAGAAACAAGGAGTAGTGGTTAATGGATGTTTTTTGGGCTGGAGGAAGGTTTGTAGTCGAGTTCCCCAGTGATCAGTGTTGGCACCCTTGCTTTTCCTGATATATATTAATGACCTAGACCTTGGCATACAGGGCACAATTTCAAAGTTTGCAGATGATACGAAACCTAGAAGCATTGTGAACTGTGAAGCAGATAGTGTAGAACTTAAAAAGGACAAAGACAAGCTAGTGGAATGGGCAGACAGGTAGCAGATTAGCTTCAATGCAGAGAAATGAGAGGTGATTCATTTTGGTAGGAAGAACATGGAGAGACAATATAAAATAAAGGGAACATTTCTAAAGGGGTGCAGGAGCAGAGTGACCTGGGTGTATATGTGCATAAGTCCTTAAAGGTGGCAGGACAGGTTGAGAGAGCGGTTAATAAAGCATACAGTATCCTGGGCTTTATTAATAGGGGCATAGAGTACAAGGGCAAGGAAGTTATGTTGAACTTGTATAAGACACTAGCTGGAGTATTGTGTCCAATTCTGGGCGCTGCACTTGAGGAAAGACACGAGGCCATTGGAGAGAGTACAGAAGAGATTCACGAGAATGATTCCAAGGATGAGGAATTTCAGTTATGAAGATAGATTGGAGAAGTTAGGACTGTTTTCCTTGGAGGAGAAGGCTGAGAGGTGATTTGATAGAGGTATTCAAAATCATGAGGGGTCTGGACAGAGTAGAT
This sequence comes from Heterodontus francisci, assembly GCF_036365525.1. NCBI lineage: Eukaryota > Metazoa > Chordata > Chondrichthyes > Heterodontiformes > Heterodontidae > Heterodontus > Heterodontus francisci. The sequence goes on from NC_090402.1 coordinate 57,921,954, forward strand.
AGAGAGAAACATGAGGAAAAACGTTTTCATGCAACGAGTGGTAAGGTATGGAATGCGCTGCCTGCGAGCGTGGAGGAGGCAGGTTCAATTGAAACATTCAAAAAGGAATTAGACAGTTGTATGGAAAGGAAGAATGTGCAGGGTTATGGGGAGAAGGCAAAATAATGGAACTGAGGGAGCTGCTCTTTCAGAGCTGGTGCAGACATGGTGGGCTGAATGGCCTCCTTCTGCACTGTAACAATTCTGTGATATCTCTATTTGCAAAGTCCAAGATCCCAAATGCTTTGGTAACTACTCCCACAATATGTCACGCCAGCTTCAAAGATCTATGCACATGAACCCCAAGGTCCCTCTGTCTCTTTAGACCTATGCCATTAAGTATATTGTTACGACCAGGTGAGAAAGGTGTCCAGGGGGGCCTTTTGGCCTTCACCTGGTCTTGTTGTAACAGGGTTTTATTTTTAAACACATGGTGTTTTGCGCTCCCTCTTGTGAATCCTTGTTCACCGCTTTCCAATTATAAGGCAAAGAAATGATCACAAACAGGTTCTTAGGTTAAAGAAGAAAAGTGAAATTTATTAAAACTTAAACTTAAACTCTAATTTTGTTAATGCCTATGGATACACACAGCGCCCCACGCTAGCATGCATAGACAATACACACATGCAAATAGAGACAGAAAACAGCGGAAGAAAAATAAAGAGCTTTGAGGCATTCTCTGAAGAGGGGTTTCGTTACTGTGCTTAGAGTTCGCTGTAGTCCTTGCTTGTAGGTAGATCTTGCTTTTAGTTGGGGCCCTGTATTCTTCTTAAACCTTGTTCACTGTAGAAGACTTTTCTCTCTTGGGGTTCATATGCCTTCAATGGTTTCCGAAGCTGGTGAGAGAGATGAGAGCAGACAGGAGAGAGGCGGTGGCAAGCCAGCCACGAGGTCTTTTCCAGTCCAGGAGCAAACAGCTTTCTGTCTTCAACCACTGTTTCTCCAATTTAAAACTCCCCTAGTTGGCCAGCAGGTGATCATGTGACTCATTGGTTTAACCGGGTCTCTTCTGTGTATTGGGAGCATCTTCACAGTCAACCTGGAATGCTAGCTTCTCCACCTTCAACGTCTGGTAATCAAAAGTCCACAGTGAATTAAATGGGAGCAGGGAGTAAGCCCCTTTGTCCTTTCCAAGTACTGTCTGTTACTGTGCAATTGTCTTTCCAGTCAAGGGTTTGCTATTTCTTTTTCAAGCAAGTTCTTTCTTTACTCCAGTAACAATTTAAAAATCAATGTTTATGTGGAAAAATTAATGTGCCTCATTCTTGGCAGGTGGGGGCCTGCAAGACAATAAATTGCCTCTCCCTTTTCCTTCTGCCAGAATGCATTGCCTCTCTATGAGGGTTGTATTCCCTGGAATTGAGAACATTAAGGAGTGATTTGATCAAAGTTTTCAAAATACTGAATGGAACAGATAGTTTCTTGCTATCTACCTTATCTCTGCTGGTTGGGGAATCTAGGTCTCGGGGGCATAGTGCAAAAACTTAGAGCCAGACGTTTCAGGAGTGAAGTTAGGAAACACTTCTACACACAAAGGGTGGAAGAAGTTTGGAATTCTTTTCCACACACAGCAGCTGATGTTAGATCAATGTTAATTTTAAATCTGACATTGATTCATCCCTAGTTAACAAAAATCTATCAATCATTAGAAAATGGAGTTTGGAGCGGAGACCAAGAACAGTGGCTTCAATCCTCCCAGCATTTAATTGGAGAGGATTTCTGCTCATCGAGTACTGGATATGGGATAAGCAGACTGATAATTTAGCAACAGTAGAGGAGTTGAGAGAGGTAGTGGTCATCAGCATAGATAAGATGTGAAAAATAATACGATGTCTTTGGATGATATCGCTGAGCGGCAGCATGTAGATGAGAAATAGGAGGGAACCAAGGATAGATCCTTAGACGACGCTAGAATTAATTGTGTGGGAGTGGGAAGAAAAGCCTTTGCGGGTGATACTCTCGCTTTGATTAGATTGATAAGAAGGGAATCTGGAGGATGCAGCCCACCCAGCTAGATAACAGTAGAGAGGTGTTGGAGGAGGATGGTGTGGTCAACCATATCAGAGGCTGCAGACAGGTCGAGAAGAATGAGGAGGGATAGTTTATCTTTGTCACAGTTATATAGGATGTCATTTGTGACATTGATCAGAGCCATTCTGGTACTGCGGCAAGGGCAGAAACTTGATTGGAGGGATTCAAACATGGAGCTCCAGGAAAGATAGGTATGGATTTGCGAGGCGAAAACACATTCAAGGATTATGGGAAGGGAAGTTGGAGATGGGATGGTAGTTTGCAAGGACACTGGAATCAAGGGTTTTTTTTCAGAAGGATGATGACAGCACATTTAAAGGACAGAGGGACAACACTTGAAGAAAGAGAACTCTTAACAATATCGGCGAACAGGGGGACAAGGAGGGGAACCAGTTATCAGCCATATCCTTTCAAATCAGCATTCCTTGGACTTCAGGGAGCGGAGACAAGGGATGTACCAGATAAATCACTGTTTGTTTCCCCGAGCAGACCGTCAAAGTCATTTGGCGGAATGCCTCATCACCAGAACTTTCAAACAAGCACCAAGACGTAGCTTGGCTGGTGGTGAGAAGGGCCCTCCCCGTCAGATCCTTCATGCACACCCGAAGTCTCGCCCCCTCCGCACAGTGCCCCCGCGTTGGCTGTGGTGGGGAAGAGACGGTCGCCCACCTCCTCCTGGAATGTGCCTTTGCAAAGCAGGTGTGGAAAGAGATGCAGTGGTTTTTGTCAAGGTTCATCCCAAGCAGCTCTGTAACACAGGAGTCTGTGCTCTACGGGCTGTTCCCAGGGACGCACACCGAGACAAACATCAACTGCTGCTGGAGGACTATCAATTCGGTGAAAGACGCCCTTTGGTCTGCCCGAAACTTGCTGGTCTTCCAGCGCAAAGAGTTGTCCACCACCGAATGTTGCAGACTGGCACATTCCAAGGTCCAGGACTACGTGCTGAGGGACGCACTAAAGCTTGGGGCAGCCGCAGCAAAGGCTCAATGGGGAAAGACCACAGTGTAAGGTTCCCCCACCAAGCTGGACTGAGGGGCTGGATCCATGGGAAACCCCTCGAACTGTATCGTTAATATTCTCAATTGCTGTAAATGTAAAAATGTAATTGACATGACAATTGTGAAACGGAAGGGTTGGGAAGAAACTCATGACAGTATTGAAGGAAACTGATCTCCCTTGCAATGTTTGTATTTTTTGGTGCTGTTTGGAAACTGTTTGGCAATGTAATTTTTACAGATTTTTATGAATAAAGTATATTTTGGAAATAAAAAAAAAAATCACTGTTTGTTTCTTCATCACACAAAATCTTGAGAACAGCCTGAAGAAAGATACTTTATTTGAAGGGTAAAGGTTACAAACTGACTGCCAGAATATTAAACTTCAGCCCAATTAGCGGGATTATTAATATCAGCAGAAATGAAACTCATTGCTCCGAGTGTGGGAAGGGATTTAATCGATAATCAGTCGTGCTGGACACCAATGAGTTCACAAGTGACTGCAGGGGTTGTATTCTGCTGTTATTGCTGCTGTTAATCACATCCAGAACTGAATCATGTTCATTCTGACAGTTTGGGCTTTGTTTCTGATGATGCTAATAATCCCTGTAACTGGGCTGGAGTTTAATATTCTGGGTGGATGTCAAGTCAATCTAAGGGAGAAGGGTCAGAGAAAAATCCTGCAGATTGTATTTGCCTCCAATGGAGTTTATTTTCATTTTTGCTAAATACTTCACTATTTAAAGGACTTCCTTCAAATACTGAAAGCTACCATAAATGGCGCTAAACTCTGTTCAACAGTTGTTCATAAAATGAACTAAATCTGCAGACTGGGTTTGAAAGAGCTAGTAGAGATGAGATGGGTCTGAGACCAGCAGGTCGGGCTGAATCTCCATTTAACTCTTTCTGAGAGCAGAGTGACCGCCCTGCAGAACAGGATGAGTGAGGACAGGTCAGGATCAGACACTGAACAAACTGCACCCCACAGATACATCACACACTGTCCCCTCCCTGGGACAGCTCAGGGTCAGACACTGAATATACTGCACCCCACAGATACATCACATACTGTCCCCTCCCTGGGACAGCTCAGGGTCAGACACTGAATATACTGTCCCCTCCCTGGGACAGCTCAGGGTCAGACACTGAATATACTGTCCCCTCCCTGGGACAGCTCAGGGTCAGACACTGAATATACTGCACCCCACAGATACATCACATACTGTCCCCTCCCTGGGACAGCTCAGGGTCAGACACTGAATATACTGTCCCCTCCCTGGGACAGCTCAGGGTCAGACACTGAATATACTGCACCCCACAGATACATCACATACTGTCCCCTCCCTGGGACAGGTCAGGATCAGACACTGAATATACTGCACCTCATGGGGACATCACAAACTGGATAAATAGGTCTTTGGAATGTTTCCACACTGCATTTATAATAAAGCCAATCACATCACAATATACTACATTTAAATTAAACTGGGTAAGAGTCCCATATGCCTGGGTCCTGTAAACCCAAACATTAATCCACCAGGTCTTGTAAACCCGAACATTCATCCACTGCAATGCGAATACGCTGGTCTACCAGTAGGAGTGATGACTGAGTGAATCCCTTCCCACACAGAGCAAGTGAATGGCCTCTACCCAGTATGCGTGCGTTGGTGTTTCAGCAGATGTGATAACTGAGTGAGTCGCTTCCCACACACGGAACAGGGGAACGGCCTCTCCCCAGTGTGAGTGTGTTGGTGCATCATCAGATCATTGCTGCTTTTGAAGCTCTGCTTACATTGAGAACATGCAAAACATCTCTCATCAGAGTGAACAACTTGGTGTCTCAGCAGACAGGATGACCTAGTGAATCACTTCCCACATTCGGAGCACGTGAATGGCCTCTCCCCAGTGTGAGTGCGTTGCTGTGTCAGCAGTTCCCTTTTGCTTTTAAAGCTTTTCTCACATTCAGAACATACAAACCATCTCACATCAGAGTGAACAAGTTTGTATCTTAGGAGGTGGGATGACTGAGTGAATCCCTTCCTGCACGCAAAGCGGGTGAACGGCCTCTCCCCAGTGAGTGCATTGGTGTGTCAGCAGTTCATTTTTGCTTTTAAAGCTCTTCGCACATTCAGAACATGCAAAACATCTCTCATCAGAATGAACAGGTTGGTGTCTCAGGAGAAGGGATGACCGAGCAAACGCCTTCCCACACTCAAAGCACGTGAACGGCCTCTCCCCAGTGTGAACTGTATGGTGTCTCAGCAGGTGGGATGACTGTGTGAATCCCTTCCCACACTTGGAGGTGAATGGCCTCTTCCCAGTGTGAGTGCATTCTTGAACTTCAGGTTCAGATGGGTAACTTTCCACATTTCCTCCATGGCGCTGGTGTCCTTGTGTCTCTCAAGATTGAATGATCAGTTGAAGCCTCGTCCACATACAGAACATGTGAACAGTTTCTCCCTGCTGTGAATGGTGCAATGTTTTTTCAGGCTGTGTAACTGGTTAAAGCTCTTTCCACAGTCAGTGCACTGGAACACTCTCACTCGGGTGTGTGTGTCTCACTGCTTTTCCAGTCACACTGATGTTTGAAATCTTTTCCCACAGACAGAACAGACATTTTTCCTTCCACATTCAAAGGTCAATGATATTCAGATCCTGACAAAATCGATTGACACTGTCACATTGTGACATGTTGTTTGGTTTGAGTTTCCCGTCTGCAAATCCTCCCCTTCTAATACCTTGTAAAAGGAATTTACAAAATTGATCACTGGATAGAAATTGACAACAGACAATTCCAGTTTCTAAGAAACATTCCTTCTTCTGTTGTTTCCCCCAAACATGTCGTTCATTTAATCTAAAAGACGACAAAATAAGCAACAAAGTTGCAATGAAAGCAAAGGGAACATTCCCAACTAAACCAGAATGTTGTTGCCAGTGTCTCCGAGACCCTCTGTACCCCAAGGTGCCCACCGGTCGCAGAAGGTATCAAGCATGCTCCCTCCCCAGGGCCCACTGGGCATGGACAAGACCACCGAAGAAAAACTGGCAGCCACAGTGACCCCAACCGCCCATCCACAACATGGTCCCCACACATCCAGGACCTACACATTGCCTTTATTAACTGAGGCATAGAATATAAGAGCATGGAGAAATGCTGAAATCATATAAAACACTGGTTTGGCCACAGCATTTCTCATAGGCTTTCTTGGGGTGACGAATGCAGTGGTTTCCTGTTGCCTTCTGTACCACAGTATAGAACTGGGTTCTATTATCCTGGAGTTACCATTGACCTTATGGTTTGACACTTCCTTCAGCTCCAGGTTCTAACACCGCGGCATTGTATATGAACCAAGAGGTCAGCGTGAGGCTGGCAGATAGAGAGTCAGAACCAGGCACTGTTGGGAGAGGTATGTGCCAGGGAAGCCCATTGTCACCCCTATTATTCAACATCTATACAGAGGCAATGGGGAAGGAGTCACTTGAAACAGTGGAGGCAAGAGTAAAAATTGGCATCATCTCGATCAGGCAGTCTGATTTGCAGATGACAACTAGCACAATGGAAGGCCCTCAAAGGATGATGGATTCCTGAAGCAGGGTGTTGGAGGAGTATGGGGATGAAGATTAACACCAAAAAGACAAAAATGATGAAGGTGGGAAAAAACAATCGGAGATAGATATTAAAGTAAATAGACAACAACTGGAGCAGGTGTCGGAGTTCAAATACCTTGGTACCATACTGACAGATGGAGAGTCAGAACCAGGCATTGGTGGGAGAGGCATGGGCCAGGGAAGCCCATTGTCACCCCTATTATTCAACATCTATACAGAGGCGATGGGGAAGGTGGTAGATGCATGAGAGAGAGAAGATCGAGAACTGCAATGGCAAAGAGTGCATTCAACACACGAAAGGAGCTGTTAACCAAGGGGAGAGCATCAACTTGATAGTGAGAATGTTAGAACAGTTATATGGAGTGTGCTCCTAAACGGAGCAGAGACATGGACCCTGTGCAAGGCAGACATCAAGAAGTTAGAAGCGTGTGAGATGTGGTTCTGGAGACGAATGTTGAAGATCAGCTGGTCAGAGAGGGTGACAAATAGGAAAGTGCTCAGAAGGGTCAAGGAGAGTTGTTCCATCATCGAAACCATCCGAAGAAGGAAGAAGAACTGGATTGGTCACATCATCAGACATGAAGACCTGCTGAAAACAGAGATTGAAAGACAAGGAAGGAAGAGACTAGCAATGCTAGATATGGTGAAGGAAGGATGATATAAGTCTCTAAAGAAAAGGGCCATAGACAGGCAGATGTAAGAATGGGGCACAAACATGCCAAAAGACAGAACACCAAAGAAAAAGGCTACAGCTGGAGTATTGCATGCGGTTCTGGTAAACCACACTATAGCAAAAATGTGATTGTACTAGAGAGGGTACACAAAAGATTTATGAGGATGTTGCCTCGACTGAAGAATTTGAGTTATGAGGAAAGATTGGAGAGACTAGGGTTGTTTTCTTGGAGTGCAAGATGCTGAGGGAGACCTAACAGAAGTGTATAAAATTATGAGGGGATTAGATAGAATGGATAGGATGGCCCTATTACTCTTGACTGAGGGATCAATAATCAGGGACACAGATTTAGGAGTGAGAGGTCGGAAGATTAGAGGGGATCAGAGGGGAAATGTTTTCACCCAGAGGGTGGTGGGGTCCTGGAACTCACTGTCTGGGAGGGTGATTCAGGTAGAAACCCTCATGACATTTGAAAAGTATTTGGATGCACTTGACATGCCCTAACTCACAAGGCTATTTAAACCTTGGATTACAAGGATTAAGAGGTGGAAAGTGGGATTAGGTTGGATGGCTCCTTACCAGCCGCAGCAGACATGACAGGCTGAATGGCCTCCTTCCGTGCTGTAAATTTCTACGATTCTAAGTTGATGAGCAGCCCCTTCAAATAACTATATAGTGACTGTAACCTCGCACACTGAATATATCCATGGCCCATGGACACCTCTAGGTTGCAAACATCACATGCAGCCTCAGAGTGAGTGAAGCTGATTAAAATCTTGAAAGGTCACAGAACTGAAACGTTAACTCTGCTTCTCTCTCCACAGACGCAGCCAGACCTGCTGAGTATTTCCAGCACTTTCTGATTTTATTTCGGATTTCCTGTATCTGCAGTATTTGACTTTTATTCTGCTAAAATCGCTGTTGCCCAGAATGTCTAATTTCCCGGCACTAGGACCCGGTGCGAATACATCCCCTGAAGCCCCGCCCACTCTGTGCCCTTGCCAAGATGGCGGCCAGTGCCGCCTGGGCCTGTCACCGCGGGGTAAACACGGGGCCTGTGGGCTCTTATTCGCGGCCTCAGGCCGACCGCAGGTGTTTTTGAAGCTTCCCGCCCACGGCTCCAATTCCTCCCTTGCGCCCACAATCTCCTCCCGCCTCCCGCCTCCTGTTCCCCCTCAGTCTGTCAGTGTTTTTGTTCGCGGATATTCCTGATCTCCCTTCAATGGAGGAACTTAGTCCCACTTTATAATTTATTATTAGTTTCTAACAGGACCTGTCACCGGGAGAAACCCCACAGCTGCTGTCCCGCTCGGTGCAAACGCGGGACCTGCGGCCTATCCCGAGTGTTTCTGAAGCCTCCCCGCTCACCCGCCGTCTCCATTTCTCACCCGCTGTGAAAGCGACTCCAGCGCTCGTGCAGTTATACATCAGACACTGCGCATGCGCGCTAGGCTCCTATGGCGTGAATAGGGCATTTTCACCGTGGGGAATGCTGGGTAAGAGCTCCGCCATTGGCCGCCCCAATTAGTGACGAGTTGTGATAGCCTGTGGTCGGATTGTGATAAAATTATTAAACAATTCATACAGAAACCCAGATGCATGGAGCCTCTGCGAAGGTTGCGACCTGGATTTGATTCATAACATTTTGGATGTGCTTGCCTGAGAGGTTTAAGACTCTCCAGATTGATTCTACGATGATCCTATCAGGAGAAATTGAATAGATTAAGCCGATATTCCTTCGAATTTGATGAATTTGAGATGATCTCGTTGAAACATATAAAATTATTAAGGGACTGGGGGTCGACAACATGTCTTTACATGGACAGTAGTGTCCATGGCTAAAGATTCTGGGGTCCTTGACAGGTAACTTCAGGGGCAAGGAATTTCACATTCTCTTCTTCAGGCCAGCTTTTAAAAAAATAATCACAATTTAGTTTCACAGGTGCCGAAACAGGAATGCACTTCTGAACTTCGGACAGATTTGTGGTTTTCTGGCAGGTTCCGATTTTTAAAAAAATGCCCACCAGAAAATCCTAAAGCTGTCCGAAGTTCAGAGATGCTGTTCTTATTCTCAGCAATGGTCAGACAGAGACAGGGGGGAGAGAGAGAAAGAGTGAGAAGAGGAGAGGGGGGAGCAGTTGGACACAGAGGGGAGAGAGAGGGGAAAGAGATGGACACGGAGAAGGGATAGTGTTATAACAGTGACATTTTTTGTTAAATATTAATTATGGGCATTTCTTTGGGGGGGGAGGGGGGAGAAACTGAAAAGGATTCCATAGATGCTGGACTTTGGGCTGAATTTTACCCGCCCCTCAATGTCGTGGGTCGCAGTGGGGGGGCCCATAAAACTCTGTGGGGAGAGGCCCGCCTTGACCCCCGATGTCGAGAAGGGCCCCCCGCCTATTACCGGTGGCGGGGGTACCTCGGTGCGCTCCCCCAGCCCCTGCTGCTTGGCAGCAGGGCCTTCATCTAAATATTTAAATGAACATGAATAAGTTGCAAATTACCCTACCTGCTGGTGGCAGCTGTCCCACGCTGATGAAACGGCTGACAATCGCAAGTCACGTGTCTTCGGAATGACATGCGGCGTTCCGAGATGAGAAACTGGTGGGGAGGGCGGAGGAGTAAAATTTTCAGGGTGGGGATGAGTGAAGAAAACGCTTTTCATTGGTTGTAGGGATGACGGGGAGGGGTTGAAGGGCAAAAGTGAAGCGGTTGTGGGAGGGAAGTTGGGTTGGGAATAAAGGTCATGTTCATATTGCCCCAAAAGCAAACATTGGGAGGGGGGAAGGGTCTCCATCATTTATTGCAATTTGTTCACTAAATGCACCAAAATATTACTTTAAAAATTACAATTACTTCAAAGGGCTTGCAGCCCTTTAAAAATGGTGCCTCTACGGCATTGGGGGCGGCTGCTCCGCCCCCTCCATTTAAACGTGCCCCCGCGCGTAATATTGTGGGACTCTGCGAAGGCACTTCTGTGAATTTTTTTTTAAAAAGAGGTCATCAGAAGGCCTTTTGGACTTGGTTTATAAACAACTCTTGCTGTAAATCATATGTTTTAAAATGAATAAGCAACAGAAACCTTGGACTAAGGGGAGATGTTTGCAGGGAAGCGACAAGGCAAGATTTATGAGGGTCAGGGGGTTTTTGACCTGCTGTTTGCAGTTTCGCTTTTGGCAAGATTGTTTTTTGGTTTTGCTTTGGACAGAGTTGAGGAGGTGGACAGTGTTAAACAAACAGTTGCAGAAAACCTGCTAACGAAGCAAAACACCAGCTCAGCTTGTTCCATCTCTTTGAAAAGCCTGCCATCTCTTGCGTCTCTTTAAGAAGCCCTGAAAGCAGGTGTAAGAAACAGACTGAAGCTGTTGCCACATTACTCCTGAAAAGCCTGTCAATATGATCCTCAATGTTGCTTGAAAAGACCTGATCTTGAAAGATTGCAGTGACAGCCATCTACATGTATTTGGGACATGAGACGAAAAGGGACAACTAACTTCTTTCCATATTTTTTTTCTTCAAGAATAAGAAAGTTTTTGGCCTTTTTTTTAAACAAACCTCCGCAGAGAGAATTTCTGTATTTTTGTCAGTGTTCGTCTGAATGTGTCTGTGGGGGAATTTAAAAGGGAACTTTCATATTTCAATCTGTGTGTTATGTCATGCAAAAAAATTTTTCTCCTCTGTTTAAAAGCAGTGCCTCTTTAAGACTCTGTCTTAAACAGTGTACCTTTAAGACTGAGAGAAGCTTTTATATTCTGTGTGCCAGCTGCACCTGCTTTCTAGGCAACAGCAGGAGAGAGAAGCCATGTTCTGTAATTGTATCAATCTGACTGTGTGTAAAAGACCAGCAGTAACTGGTTTGAACTTGAGACAAACGATGCGTGCTGTACACTGAAGGAAGCTGTCTATTTCTCAGCAGAGCAAATCTACATTGAGCTCAGACTGTGTTTGCGTAAGGAGAAAAAAACCCTGGAAAGAATATTTTCATTGTTGGAGGTAGTTAATTCTGTTTTACTTCGAAACCCTAAGAGGTCTCTGCTCCAGAATTGACTTTCTATTGCCCGTTTGTGTTTCCTGGAAGTCTCAGTGAAGTTTCAGCTGAAGGGCTGCCAGTTTGAAAATCCAAATAGACCTATCGATGTACTCCTCATTGAAAGAACTATGTGATGCTTGCTACAGCTGTAATACTTTGAAAGCGTATATATTAAAGACTGTTTTGTCGTATTCGCCTGGAGACTTCGAGTGGCATCTGATTACTCAACTCTGAGAAACATCATCAACTGGGAACGTAACCCACCATGACTTACAAGCCAGTTACTTACTTTATTCCTAAGAAACACCATTTTTAAAACTGGTTAACCATTGTTTTTTTTTTGAGTGCATGTGTGTGGGGGCGGCGGGGTGGGGGGGGGGGTGCTTAGGATAAATAAGAAGTTATAAGGTCTTTAGAAATAAATTTATCTTAATAGTGTTTAGATTTAGTTTATTAATAAATAGTTCATCTGTTGTTGTCTAAAGATACCTGGTTTGGTGTGTTTTATTCCGGGAGTTAATAAAGTGTTTAATTTGGCTGTTTTCCATTTAGGTGGGAAAACTTGAATAATATGCTGCGACCTGTGGAGTATTGGGACTGAACTGACAGTGCATTTCTCCCGCCTTGGTCATAACATATTAACTGGGGGCTCGTCTGGAATCATATTAATTGGGGGTTTGCATCTGGGATTGATCTCATCTCTGGGATCAGATAAATTGCTCTTGTGTCTGGGATCATATTAATTGGGATGCTTGATTGTCGGGATCCAAATCTAACGCCAATTACACGAATTATAAGGGGAGTAATAATTTGAAAGAGAAAAACTAAAAGGAACCAGGTTTCTTGTATAATAGGGTAAAGTCTGTTCTATCAGAATGGTATCAGCATTTGCTGCAGAGTTTCTGGGAAAGGAGAATGTGTCCCTCAGTGAGTTGACAACTTTAACTAAGAATTAACTAAAAGATTTGCCAGCAAAATTGGGGTTAGAGTTGAAATCAGGTGCTAAAAAAGCAGAGATACTTGATGTAATACCCCAACATTTAAAATTAGAAGATGAGTAACAAGAAGATATTAAGTCAGACAGTGATGCAGTGATATTGGCTAGGATTCAGTTAGAAACAAAAAAAAATGAGGCTGAAAAAGAAGTAAGAAAACTTGAACATGAAAAAGAAACAGTAATAGCATTGGAAAGACTTAAGCTTGAATTCCAGAAAGAAAGAGAAGAGACGGAATTTAGGTTAAAAGAGATGGAACTAAGACAAAGGGTAGACATGAATCCAGGGAACGTTCTGGTTAGGAAGAATCTGAATTCAGCTTGGGACTCAGCGAAAAGCTGTTTAAATTTATCCAAGCTCTCCCTAAGCTTGAGGAAAAGGACATAGAAGCATTTTTCATATCTTTTGAAAAAATAGCCAAACAAATGAAATGACTGAAGGAAAGCTGGACACTGCTTATGCAAAGCAGGTTGGTAGGTAAAGCTTTTGAACTTTATGCTATGCTTCCTGAAGAGGTTTCTGCAGGTTAAGAGATGGCAAAAAAGGCTATTCTCTCTGGGTACGAGTTAGTTCCTGACGCTTACCATCAGAAGTTTCAGAACTTATGGAGATTGGCTGGGCAGACGTATGTAGAATGTGAGAGGGTGAGGCAAATTAATTTTGACCATTGGACACAGGCATTAAAGATGGAAACTAAACATAGAAGTTTTAATTCTCTTGGAAGAATTAAAAAATTCCATCCCTTCAGTAGTGAGAACTCATGTAGATACCCTGAAAGTTTTGAAAGCGAGGCAAGCAGCAGAAATTGCTGATGATTTTGAGCTTGTGAATCAGCCAAAACCTTTTTCCGTCACCCCCATAAACCCGAGAGGGATAGAATGTGGGAGAGTGAGAGGAAGGCAAGTAACCGGGGACAAGAAGGAACAGCTGGGAATACCCCAGGACCACCTCCTCAGCCATAGGACTTGTTGGGATACACAAAGCTAATGCAGAGAAAGTAGCTCTGACTGAGAGTACAACAGACAAGGCTGTAGCTGAAATGGCAACTGTAAAACCAGATACAAAAATTAAAGTGAATGTAGGGGTTAAGAATAAGATATCCAAACATTATAATGAATTTTTGTCAAAGGGGAAAGTAACTCCATATCTTTGAAGTGAGAAAGGAAAACCTATCATTATACTCAAGGATACAGGAACAACCAAAGCACGCTTGTTGGGGAAAGATATAACCTTTCCACCAGAGAGCGCCATGAATGCTAAAGCTTCAGTTAATGGAATTGGCAGGGAGTATATACCCTTACCTTTCTCTAAAGTGCAACCAGAGTGTGACTTAATATCTGGGATGGTTACTCTAGGAACTGTTCACAGTCTGCCAGTAGAGGGAATTGATCTACTTTTTAAAATCTTCTTTCATGGGATGTGGGTGTCGCTGGCTAGGCCAGCATTTATTGCCCATCCCTAATTGCACTTGAGCAGGTGGTGGTGAGCTGCCTTCTTGAACCCAGCAGTCCATGTGGTGTAGGTACATCCACAGTGCTGTTAGGGAGGGAGTGCCAGGATTTTGACTCAGCGCCAGTGAAGGAACGGTGATAAAGTTCCAAGTCAGGATGGTGTGTGACATGGAGGGGAACTTGCAGGTGATGGTGTTCCCATGCATTTGCTGCCCTTGGAAGGTGATGTCAAAGGGGCCTTGATGGGTTGCTGTAGTGTATCTTGTAGATGGTACATACTGCTGCCACTGTACGGTGGTGGTGGAGGGAGTGAATGTTTGTGTATGGGGTGCCAATCAAGCGGGCTGCTTTGTCCTGGATGGTGTCGAGCTTCTTGAGTGTTGTTGGAGCTGCACCCATCCAGGCAAGTGGAGAGTATTCCATCACACTCCTGACTTGTGCCTTGTAGATGGTGGATAGGCTTTGGGGAGTCAGGAGGTGAGTTACTTGCCACAGGATTCCGAAACTTTGAACTGCTCTTGTAGCCATGGTATTTATATGGCTACTCCATTTCACTTTCTTGTCAATGGTAACCCCCAGGATGTTGATAGTGTGGGATTCAGCAATTGTAATGACATTGACTGTCAAAGGAGATGGTTAGATTCTCTCTTGTTGGGAGATGGTCATTGCCTGGCACTTGTATGGCGTGAATGTTACCAGTCACTTATCAGCCCCAGCCTGGATATTGTCCATATCTTGCTGCATTTCCACATAGACTACTTCAGTATCTGAGGAGTCGCAAATGGTACTGAATACTGTGCAATCATCAGTGAACATCCCCACTTCTGACCTTATGATTAAAGGAAGGCCATTGAAAAAGCAGCTGAAGATGGTTGGGCCTAGGACACTACCCTGAGGAACTCCTGCAGTGATGTCCTGGAGCTGAGATGATTGACCTCCAACAACCGCAACCATCTTCCTTTGCACTAGGTATGACTCCAACCAGCTCCACCCCTCCACCGCCTTTGTTCGGCGGAGAGTTTCATCTCTTGACTTTTTTTTATTAAAATAAAACCACCCAGTTTTCCCCCTTGTTCCCATTGACTTCAGTTTTGCTAGTGCTCCTTGATACCATACTCAGTCAAATGTTGCCTTGATGTCAAGGGCAGTCACTCTCACCTCACCTTATTGCTAAATTCCCTCATCGATGGAACCATTGGTGGGCCAATTGGATCAAGTATCAGTAGGAGAGCATTTAGGGGACAGTGATCATTGTATCTCAGGATTTAGGCTGACTATGGAAAAGGACAAAGAGAAATCCAGGGTAAGAATAATTAACTGGGGGAAGGCCAACTTCAATGGGGTAAGAATGGAGCTGGGGCGAATAAATTGGAGTCAAAAGCTGGCAGGACAAATGGTAGATGAACAATGGGCTACCTTCGAAGAAGAGATAGTTCGGGCACAATCAAGGTATGTTCCCTCAAAGGGGAAAAGTAGAGCAAACAAATCCAGAGCTCCCTGGATGACAAAAGAAGTAGAGAATAAAATGAAGAAAAAGTGTGCTTATGATAGATGCCAGGTAGAAAATACTATTGAGAACCAGGCAGAATATAGAAGGTCGAAAGGGGAAGTGAAAAAGCAAATAAGAGAAGCAAAGAGAGAGATGAGAGGAGACTGGCAGCTAGCATTAAAGGAAATCTCAAAGTTTTCTATCGGCATGTAAGTAGTAAAAGGGTGCTAAAAGGAGGAGTGGGACCGATTAGAGAAACGAGATTTACACATGGAGGCAGAGGGCATAGCTGAGGTATTAAATGAATACTTTGCATCTGTCTTTACCAAGGAAGAAGATGCAACCCAGGCAATGTTAACAGAGGAGGCAAGTCAGACACTAGAAGGGTTTAAAATTGATAAAGAGGAAGCATTAGACAGGCTGTCTGTACTTAAAGCAGATAAAGCACCAGGCCGGATGAGATGCATCCAAGGATACAGAGGGAAGTGAGGGTGGAAATCGTAGAGGCACTGGACATAATTTTTCAGACTGCTTTAGACTCAGGTGGTGCGCAAGGACTGGGGAGAATTGCTAACATTACACCCTTGCTCAAAAAGGGTGTAAAGATAAGCCCAGCAACTACAGGCCAGTCAGTTTAACTTTGGTGGTGGGAAAACATGTAGAAAAGATAAATTTGGGACAAAATCAATAGTCACATGGACAAATGCGAGTTAATTAATGAAAACCAGCATGGATTTCTTAAGGGAAAATCATGTTTAACTAACTTAGTGGAGTTTTTTGAGGCGGTAAAAGAGGGTTGATGAGGGCAATGCTGTTGATGTGTTGTGCAGGGACTTTCAAAAGGTTTTTGATACTGTGCCACACAGCTGACTTGTCAGCAAACTTGTAGTTCATGGAATAAAAGGGACGATAGCAACATGGATACAAAATTGGCTGAGTGACATAGAGTAGTGGTTAATGGATATTTTTTAGGCTGGAGGAAGGTTTGTAGTGTAGTTCCCCAGGGATCAGTGTTGGCACCCTTGCTTTACCTGATATATATTGACCTAGACTTTGGTGTACAGGGCACGATTTCAAAGTTTGCAGATGATACGAAACTTGGAAGCATTGTGAACTGTGAGGAGGATTGTGTAGAACTTGGAAAGGACATAGACAAGTTGGTGGAATGGGCAGACAGGTGGCAGACGAAGTTCAATGCAGAGAAATGTGAAGTGATTCATTTTGGTAGGAAGAACATGGAAAGACAATATAAAATAAAGGGAACAATTCTAAAGGGGCTGCAGGAGCAAAGGAACCCGGGTGTATATCTGCATAAGTCATTGAAGATGGCAGAACAGCAGGAGAGAGCAGTTAATAAGGCATACGTATCCTGTGCTTTATTAATAGGGACATAGAGTACAAGAGCAAGGAAGTTATGTTGAACTTGTATAAGATACTAGATCGTCCTAAGCTGGAGTATTGCGTCAAATTTTTGGCACTGCACTTGAGGAAATATGTGAGGACATTGAAGAGATTTACGAGAATGATTCCAGGAATAAAGAATTTCATTTATGTAGATTGGAAAAGTTAGGACTGTTTTCCTTGGAGGAGAAAAGGCTGAGAGGTGATTTGATAGCGGTATTCAAAATCATGAGGGGTCTGGACGAAGTGGATAGAGAGAAATTGTTACCACTTGTGAAAGGATCAGGAAAGAGAGGGCACAAATTTAAAGTATTTGCTAAGAGAAACAAAAGTGACATGAGGAAAAACGTTTTCACGCAGTGAGTGGTTAAGGGTCTGGAATGCACTGCCTGAAAGCGTGGTGGAGGCAGGGTCAATTGAAGCATTCAAAAGGGAATTAGACAGTTGTATGAAAAGGAAGAATGTGCAGGGTTATGGGGAGAAGGCAGAGTAATGGGACTGAAGGAGTTGCTCTTTCAGAGAGCCGGTGCGGACATGATGGGTCGAATGGCCTCCTTGTGCACTGTAACAATTCTGTGATATCTCCATTTACAAAGCCCACCATCCCTTATGCTTTGCTAACTACTCCCACAATATGTCCTGCCACCTTCAAAGATCTATGCACATGAACCCTCTGGTCCCTCTGTCTCTTTACAGCTATGCAATTAAGTATATTGTTACGACCAGGTGAGAAAGGTGTCTAAGGGCCCCTTTTAGCCTTTAGCCCTTTAGTCTTGCTGCAACAGTGTTTAATTTTTAAACACAAGGTGTTTTGCGCTCCCCCTTGTGAATCCTTGTTCACCGCTTTCCAATTTTAAGGCAAAGAAATGAGCACAAATTGTCATAGAGTCGTACAGCATAGAAACAGGCCCTTTGGCCCAGGGCGTCCATGCCAACTATAATGCCTATCGATACAAATCCCACCTGCCTGCATTAATTCCATATCCCTCTATGCCTTGCTCATTCAAGTACCTGTCCAGATGCCTCTTAAATGTCACTACTGTTCCTGCCTCCACCACCTCCTCAGGCAGCTCATTCCAGATACCCGCTATTCTTTGTGTGAAAAATTTACCCCTTTGATTCCCTTTAAACCTCCTCCCTCTCACAAATCTATGCCCTCTAGTTTTAGTCACCCCTACCATGGGAAACAGACTCTGGCTATCTACCCTACCTATGCCTCTCATAATTTTATAGACCTCTATCATGTCCCCTCTCAGCCTCCTTTGCTCCAGGGAAAACAGACCCAGCCTATCCAATCTCTCTTTATAACTCAAGCCCTCCAAACCAGGCAACATCCTTGTGAATCTTTTCTGCACCCTCTCTAGCTTAATCACATCTTTCCTGTAGTGCGGCGACCAGAACTGCACACAGTACTCCAAATGCAGACTAACCAATGTTATATACAACTGTAACATGATGTCCCAACTCTTGTACTCAATGCCTCGGCCGATGAAGGCAAGCATGCCATACGCCTTCTTCACCACCCTGTCTACCTGTTGCCACTTTCAGGGAAATATGTACTTGCACCCCAAGGTCTCTCTGCTCAACAACACTCCCCAGGGCCCTGCCATTCACTGTATATGTCCTGCCCTGGTTTAACTTCCCAAAATGCATCACTTCACACTTGTCTGCATTAAATTCCATTTGCCAATCCCTTGCCCACTTTCCCAGTTGATCTATATCCTGTTGTAACCTTAGACAACCTTCTTCACTGTCCATTATACCACCAATTTTGGGGTCATCTGCACTTACTAATCATGCACCCTATGTTCACATCCAAGTCATTAAGAAATATGACAAACAACACAGTGCCCAGCACCGATCCCTGCGGCACACCACTGGTCACCGGCCTCCAATCTGAAAAACAAACGTCCACTACCACCCTCTGCCTCCTATCACCAAGTCAATTTTGTATCCAATTGGCTAGCTCACCCTGGATCCCATGTGTTCAAACCTTCCGGACCAGCCTACCATGTGGGACTTTGTCAAAGGCGTTGCTAAAGTCCATGTAGATAATGTCCATCGCCCTGCCCTCATCAATCCTCTTGGTCACCTGTTCAAAAAACTCAGTCAAATTCGTGAGACATGATTTCCCACGCACAAACCCATGCTGACTATCCCTAATCAGGCCTTGCCTTTCCAAATGCATATAAATCCTGTCTCTCAGAATCCCTTCCAATAACATTCCCACCACTGATGTAAGGCTCAACGGCCTGTAGTTCCCTGGCTTATCCCTGCTGCCCTTCTTAAATAATGGCACATTAGCTATCCTTCAGTCTTCTGTTACCTCACCCGTGGCTAACGGTGATACAGAAATCTCTGCCAGGCCCCCAGCAATCTCCTCCCTTGCTTTCCATACCATCCTTGGATACATCTGGTCAGGCCCTGGGGATTTATCCACCTTAATGCACTTCAAAACCTCCAACACCTCCTCCTTTGTATGTTGATATGCTCCAGGATATCGCTGTTCCCTGCCTTGAACTCACTAGCTTCCATGACCTTCTCCACGGTAAATATAAATGCCTTTCTTAGGTTTAAAGAAGAAAAGTGAAATTTATCAAAACTTAAACTCTCATTTTGTTAATGCCTATGGATACACACCACGCCCCACACAGGCATGCATACGCGATATGCACACGGAAATAGAGACAGAAAAGAGAAGAAAAATAGAGAGGTTTGAGGCAATCTCTGAAGAGAGGTTTTGTTACTGGGCTTTGCGCTCTCTGAAGTCCTTGCTTGTAGGTAGATCTTGCTTTCAGTTGGGCCCAGTATTCTCCTTAAAACTTGTTCACTGGAGAAGACTTTTCCCTCTTGGGGTTCATATGTCTTCAATGGTTTCCGAAGCTGGTGAGAGAGATGATAGGAGAGAGGCGGTGGCAAGCCAGCCATGAGGTCTTTTCCAGTCCAGAAGCAAATAGCATTGTGTCTTCAACCACTGTTTCTCCCATTTAAAATTCTGTTAGATGGCCAGCAGGTGGTCACGTGACTCATTGGTTTAACCAGGTCTCTTCTCTGTATTGGGAGCATATTCGCAGTCAACCTGGAATGCTAGCTTCTCCACCTTCAATGTCTGGTTAAATGGGAGCAGGGAATGGCCCCTTTGCCCTTTCCAAGTACTGTCTGTTACTGTGCAATTGTCTTTCCAGTCAAGGGTCTGGTGGTTTTTTTTCAAGCAAGTTCTTTCTTTACTCCTCTAAGAGTTTAAAAATCAATGTTTATGTGGAAAAATTAATGTGCCTCATTCTTGGCAGGCGGGGGCCTGCATGACAATATATTGCCTCTCCCTTTTCCTTCTGCCAGAATGCATTGCCTCTCCATGAGGGTTGTATTCCCTGGAATTGAGAACATTAAGGAGTGATTTGATCAAAATTTTCAAAATACTGAATGGAACTGATAGTTTCTCTCTATCTACCTTATCTCTGCTGGTTGGTAAATCTAGGACTCGGGGGCATAGTCCAAAAACTTAGAGCCAGACGTTTCAGGAGTGAAGTTAGGAAACACTTCTACACACAAAGGGTGGAAGAAGTTTGGAATTCTTTTCCACACACAGCAGCTGATGTTAGATCAATGTTAATTTTAAATCTGACATTGATAGATCTTTGTTAACCAGGGAGAGGGATGAATCAATCATTAGGAAACGGAGTTTAGAGCGGAGACCAAGAACAGTGGCTTCAATCCTCCCAGCATTTAATTGGAGAAGATTTCTGCTCATCGAGTACTGGATGTGGGATAAGCAGACTGATAATTTAGCAACAGTAGAGGAGTTGAGAGAGGTAGTGGTCATCAGCATAGATTAGATGTGAAAACTAACACTATGTCTTTGGATGATGTCGCCGAGGGGCAGCATGTAGATGAGAAATAGGAGGGAACCAAGGATAGATCCTTGGAGAACACCATAAATAATTGTGTGGGAGTGGGAAGAGAAGCCATTGCAGGTGATACTCTCGCTTTGATTAGATTGATAAGAAGGGAATCTGGAGGATGCAGCCCACCCAGCTAGATAACAGTAGAGAGATGTTGGAGGAGGATGGTGTGGTCAACCATATCAGAGGCTGCAGACAGGTCGAAAACAATGAGGAGGGATAGTTTATCTTTGTCACAGTTATATAGGATGTCATCTGTGACATTGATAAGAGCCATTCTGGTACTGCGGCAAGGGCAGAAACTTGATTGGAGGGATTCAAACATGGAGCTCCAGGAAAGATGGGTATGGATTTGCGAGGCAAAAACACATTCAAGGATTATGGGAAGAAAAGGGAAGTTGGAGATGGGATGGTAGTTTGCAAGGACACTGGAGTCAAGGGTTTTCTTTTTTGAGGAGAAGAATGATGACAGCACATTTAAAGGAGAGAGGGACAACAACTGAAGAAAGAGAACTCTTAACAATATCGGCGACCAGGGAGACAAGGAGGGGAAGTTGGGCGACCTGCAGTTTAGTGAGAATAGGGTCAAAGGAGCAGGAAGTGTGTCTCATGGACAAGATGAGCTCGGAGAGGACATGAGGGGAGAGAGTAGAGAAAGTAGATGTGAGTTCAGGGATAGAATATGGAGGAGCATTAGAGGATGTTTGGCCCAGTGGGTGAGTGGAAGGGATGAATGTGAGAGGCAGCTGACTGGATGGTCTCGTTTTTAGGGACAAATCCATGAGCTCCTCACACTTGTTGGAGTTGCGGGTGGAGGAGACAGGGCAGAGGGATTTAAGAAGATGCCGGGAGTAGAGAAAAGAAGCCGGGGTTACCTTTGTATTCCGGGATGATCCTGGAGTGTGAGCAGCTTTAGCAGACAAGAGCAGAACCCCATACTGTTTTAAGTGGTCCAACCAGATCTGGTGGTGGATGGATAAACCAGTTATCAGCCATATCCTTTCAAATCTGCATTCCTTGGACTTCAGGGAGTGGAGACAAGGGCCGTGCCAGATAAATCACTGTTTGTGTTTGTTTGATCACAGAAAATCTTCAGAATAGCCTGAAGAAAAATACTTTATTTGAAGATTAAAGGTTACAAAGTAAAGCAAACAGACTGCCAGAATAATAAACTTCAGCCCAATTAGCGGGATTATTAATATCAGCAGAAATGAAACTCATTGCTCCGAGTGTGGGAAGGGATTTAATCGATCATCAGTCGTGCTGGACACCAATGAGTTCACAAGTGACTGCAGGGTTTGGATTCTGCTGTTATTGCTGCTGCTAATCACATCCAGGACTGAATCATGTTCATTCTGACAGTTTGGGCTTTGTTTCTGATGACGTTAATAATCCCTGTTTGCTTACCCACTGTTTTTTTTTCAGGTTTGCACTTGCTGCTGTTCAATATTCAGTGTATTAACACCTAATCTGTACTAATACTTTGTCTTTCAACACACCATTAACATATTGTTTGCCTTTGCTCAGTGACCTTTTGGTCAGCTATGTGGCCTGGTCCAATCTCGACCTCCTTTGTTATCTCTTGCCCCACCCCCACCTCACCTACTTATAACCTGTGACTTTTCTAATATTTGTCAGTTCTGAAGAAGGGTCACTGACCCGAAACGTTAACTCTGCTTCTCTTTTCACAGATGCTGCCAGACCTGCTGAGTGGTTCCAGCATTTCTTGTTTTTATATTAATAATCCCTGTAACTGGGCTGGAGTTTAATATTCTGGGTGGATGTCAAGTCAATCTAAGGGAGAAGGGTCAGAGAAAAATCCTGCAGATCGGATTTGTCTCCAATGGAGTTTATTTTCATTTTTGCCAAATACTTCACTATTTAAAGGACTTCCTTCAAATACTGAAAGCTACCATAAATGGCGCTAAACTCTGTTCAACAGTTGTTCATAAAATGAACTAAATCTGCAGATTGGGTTTGAAAGAGCTAGTAGAGATGAGATGGGCCTGAGCCCAGCAGGTTGGGCTGAATCTCCATTTAACTCTTTCTGAGAGCAGAGTGACCGCCCCGCAGAAGAGGATGAGTGAGGACAGGTCAGGATCAGACACTGAACAAACTGCACCCCACAGATACATCACATACTGTCCCCTCCCTGGGACAGCTCAGGGTCAGACACTGAATATACTGCACCCCACAGATACATCACATACTGTCCCCTCCCTGGGACAGCTCAGGGTCAGACATTTAACACTATGCACCTGCAGGGCCATCACAAACTGGATAAATAGGTCTTTGGAATGTTTCCACACTGCATTTATAATAAAGCCAATCACATCACAATATACTACATTTAAATTTAACTGGTAAAGAGTTCCAAATGCCTGGGTCCTGTAAACCCAAACATTAATCCACTGGGTCCTGTAAACCTGAACATTCGTCCACTGCAGTGCGAATATGCTGGTGTGTCAGTAGAAGTGATGACTGAGTGAATCCCTTCCCACACATACAGCAGATGAGTGGCCTCTACCCAGTGTGAGTGCGTTGGTGTTTCAGCAGATGTGATAACTGTGTCAGTCGCTTCCCACACACAGAGCAGGCGTATGGCCTCTCCCCAGTGTGAGTGCGTTGGTGCATCAGCAGATCATTGCTGCTTTTAAAGCTCTTCTCGCATTCAGAACATACAAAACATCTCTCATCAGAGTGAACAAGTCGGTGCCTCAGCAGACAGGATAACCAAGTGAATCGCTTCCCACACACGGAACAGGTGAACGGCCTCTCCCCAGTGTGAGTGCGTTGGTGCATCAGCAGATCATTGCTGCTTTTAAAGCTCTGCTTACATTCAGAACATGCAAAACATCTCTCATCAGAGTGAACAAGTTGGTGCTTCAGCAGACAGGATGACCAAGTGAATCGCTTCCCACACACAGAGCAGGCGTACGGCCTCTCCCCAGTGTGAGTGCGTTGGTGCATCAGCAGATCATTGCTGCTTTTAAAGCTCTTCTCACATTGAGAACATGCAAAACATCTCTTATCAGAGTGAACAAGTTGGTGTCTCAGCAGACAGGATGACCGAGTGAATCCCTTCCCACACTCGGAGCATGTGAATGGCCTCTCCCCAGTGTGAATTCGCTGGTGCGTCAGCAGGTGTGATAACTGTGTGAATCCCTTCCCGCATACAGAGCAGGTGAACGGTCTCACCGCAGTGTGAGTGCGTTGGTGCATGAGCAGTTCATTTTTGCTTTTAAAGCTCTTCTCACATTCAGAACATGCAAAACATCTCTCATCAGAGTGAACAAGTTGGTGTCTCAGGAGAAGGGATGACCGAGCGAATCCCTTCCCACAAACAGAGCAGGTGAACGGTCTCTCCCCAGTGTGAGTGCGTTGGTGCATGAGCAGTTCATTTTTGCTTTTAAAGCTCTTCTCACATTCAGAACATGCAAAACATCTTTCATCAGAGTGAACAAGGTGGTGCCTCAGGAGAAGGGATGACCGAGCAAACGCCTTCCCACAAACAGAGCAGGTGAACGGCCTCTCCCCAGTGTGAGTGCGTTGATGCATGAGCAGTTCATTTTTGCTTTTAAAGCTCTTCTCACATTCAGAACATGCAAAACATCTTTCATCAGAGTGAACAAGGTGGTGCCTCAGGAGAAGGGATGACCGAGCAAACGCCTTCCCACACTCAGAGCAGGTGAATGGCCTCTCCCCAGTATGAACTCTGTGGTGTCTCAGAAGGTGGGATGACTGTGTGAATCCCTTCCCACACTTGGAGGTGTTTGGCCTCTTCCCAGTGTGAGTGCATTCTTGAACTTCAAGCTCAGATGGGTAACTGAATCCCTTCTTACACTTTCCACATTTCCACAGTTTCTCCATGTTGCTGGTGTCCTTGTGTCTCCCCAGATTGAATGATCGTCCACATACAGAACATGTGAACAGTTTCTCCCTGTTGTGAATGATATGATGCTTTGTCAAGCTGTGTAACTGGTTAAAGCTCTTTCCACAGTCAGTGCACTGGAACACTCTCACTCGGGTGTGTGTGTCTTACTGCTTTTCCAGTCACACTGATGTTTGAAATCTTTTCCCACAGACAGAACAAACATTTTTCCTTCCACATTCAAATGATATTCAGATCCAGATGAATCGATTGACACTGTCACATTGTGACATGTTGTTTGGTTTGAGCTTCCCGTCTGCAAATTCTCCCCTTGTAATACCCTGTAAACGGAATTTACAAAAGTGATCACTGGATAGAAATTCACAACAGACAATTCCAGTTTATAAGAAACATTCTTTCTTCTGTTGTTTCCCCCAAACATGTCATCCATTTAATCTAAAAGAAGCCAAAATAAGCAACAAAGTTGCAACGAAAGGAAAGGGAACATTCCCAACTAAACCAGAATGTTGTTGCCAGTCTCTCTGAGACCCTCTGTACCCCAAGGTGCCCACCGGTCGCAGAAGGTATCAAGCATGCTCCCTCCCCAGGGCCCACTGGGCATGGACAACACCACGGAAGAGAAACTAGCAGCCACAGTGACCCCATCCTCCCATCCACAACATGGTCCCCACACATCCTGGACCTACACATTGCCTTTATTAACCGAGGCATAGAATATAAGAGCATGGAGAAATGCTGAAATCATATAAAACAATGGTTTGGCAACAGCATTTCTCATAGGCTTTCTTGGGGTGACGAATGCAGTGGTTTCCTGCTGCCTTCTGCATCACCGTATAGAACTGGGTTCTATTATCCTGGAGTTACCATTGGCCTTATGGTTTGACACTTCCTTCAGCTCCAGGTTCTAACACTGCAGCATTGTATATGAACCAAGAGGTCAGCGTGAGGCTGTCAGAACCAGGCACTGTTGAGAGAGGCGTGCGCCAGGGAAGCCCATTGTCACCCCTCTATTATTCAATAGAGGCAATGGGGAAGGAGTCACTTGAAACAGTGGAGGCAAGAGTAAAAATTGGCGGTCATCTCGTACAGGCAGTCTGATTTGCAGATGACGACTAGCACAATGGAAGGCCTTCAAAGGATGATGGATTCCTGAAGCAGGGTGTTGGAGGAGTATGGGGATGAAGATTAACATCAAAAAGATAAAAATGATGAAGGTGGGAAAAAACAATCGGAGATAGATATTAAAGTAAATAGACAGCAACTGGAGCAGGTGTCGGAGTTCAAATACCTTGGTACCATACTGACAGATGGAGAGTCAGAACCAGGCATTGGTGGGAGAGGCATGGGCCAGGGAAGCCCATTGTCACCCCTATTATTCAACATCTATACAGAGGCGATGGGGAAGGTGGTAGATGCATGAGAGAGAGAAGATCGAGAACTGCAATGGCAAAGAGTGCATTCAACACACGAAAGGAGCTGTTAACCAAGGGGCGAGCATCAACTTGATAGTGAGAATGTTAGAACAGTTATATGGAGTGTGCTCCTAAACGGAGCAGAGACATGGACCCTGTGCAAGGCAGACATCAAGAAGTTAGAAGCGTGTGAGATGTGGTTCTGGAGACGAATGTTGAAGATCAGCTGGTCAGAGAGGGTGACAAATAGGAAAGTGCTCAGAAGGGTCAAGGAGAGTCGTTCCATCATCGAAACCATCCGAAGAAGGAAGAAGAACTGGATTGGTCACATCATCAGACATGAAGACCTGCTGAAAACAGAGATTGAAAGACAAGGAAGGAAGAGACTAGCAATGCTAGATATGGTGAAGGAAGGATGATATAAGTCTCTAAAGAAAAGGGCCATAGACAGGCAGATGTAAGAATGGGGCACAAACATGCCAAAAGACAGAACACCAAAGAAAAAGGCTACAGCTGGAGTATTGCATGCGGTTCTGGTAAACCACACTATAGCAAAAATGTGATTGTACTAGAGAGGGTACACAAAAGATTTATGAGGATGTTGCCTCGACTGAAGAATTTGAGTTATGAGGAAAGATTGGAGAGATTAGGGTTGTTTTCTTGGAGTGCAAGATGCTGAGGGAGACCTAACAGAAGTGTATAAAATTATGAGGGGATTAGATAGAATGGATAGGATGGCCCTATTACTCTTGACTGAGGGATCAATAATCAGGGACACAGATTTAGGAGTGAGAGGTCGGAAGATTAGAGGGGATCAGAGGGGAAATGTTTTCACCCAGAGGGTGGTGGGGTCCTGGAACTCACTGTCTGGGAGGGTGATACAGGTAGAAACCCTCATGACATTTGAAAAGTATTTGGATGCACTTGACATGCCCTAACCCACAAGGCTATTTAAACCTTGGATTACAAGGATTAAGAGGTGGAAAGTGGGATTAGGTTGGATGGCTCCTTACCAGCCGCAGCAGACATGACAGGCTGAATGGCCTCCTTCCGTGCTGTAAATTTCTACGATTCTAAGTTGATGAGCAGCCCCTTCAAGTAACTGTATAGTGACTGTAACCTCGCACACTGAATATATCCATGGCCCATGGACACCTCTAGGTTGCAAACATCACATGCAGCCTCAGAGTGAGTGAAGCTGATTAAAATCTTGAAAGGTCAAAGAGCTGAAACGTTAACTCTGCTTCTCTCTCCACAGATGCAGCCAGACCTGCTGAGTATTTCCAGCACTTTCTGATTTTATTTCGGATTTCCTGTATCTGCAGTATTTGACTTTTATTCTGCTAAAATCGCTGTTGCCCAGAATGTCTAATTTCCCGGCACTAGGACCCGGTGCGAATCCATCCCCTGAAGCCCCGCCCACTCTGTGCCCTTGCCAAGATGGCGGCCAGTGCCGCCTGGGCCTGTCACCGCGGGGTAAGCACGGGGCCTGTGGGCTCTTATTCGCGGCCTCAGGCCGACCGCAGGTGTTTTTGAAGCTTCCCGCCCACGGCTCCAATTCCTCCCTTGCGCCCACAATCTCCTCCCGCCTCCTGTTCCCCCTCAGTCTGTCAGTGTTTTTGTTCGCGGATATTCCTGATCTCCCTTCAATGGGGGAACTTAGTCCCACTTTATAATTTATTATTAGTTTCTAACAGGACCTGTCACCGGGAGAAACCCCACAGCTGCTGTCCCGCTCGGTGCAAACGCGGGACCTGCGGCCTATCCCGAGTGTTTCTGAAGCCTCCCCGCTCACCCGCTGTGAAAGCGACTCCAGCGCTCGTGCAGTTATACATCAGACACTGCGCATGCGCGCTAGGCTCCTATGGCGTGAATAGGGCATTTTCACCGTGGGGAATGCTGGGTAAGAGCTCCGCCATTGGCCGCCCCAATTAGTGACGAGTTGTGATAGCCTGTGGTCGGATTGTGATAAAATTATTAAACAATTCATACAGAAACCCAGATGCATGGAGCCTCTGCGAAGGTTGCGACCTGGATTTGATTCATAACATTTTGGATGTGCTTGCCTGAGAGGGTTAAGACTCTCCAGATTGATTCTATGATTATCCTATCAGGTGAAACTGAGTAGATTAAGCCGATATTCCTTCGTGTTTGATGAATTTGAGATGATCTCGTTGAAACATATAAAATTATTAAGGGACTACGGGTGGGTCGACAACATGTCTGTACATGGACATCAGTGTCCATGGTAAAAGATTTTGGGGTCCGTGATTGGTAATTGCAGGGACAAGAAATTTCCCATTCGCTTCTTCAGACCAGCTTTAAAAAAAAAATCACATTTTTGTTTGACAGCTGAAGCAGGAATGTGCCTCTGAACTTCGGACAGATTTGTGGTTTTCTGGCAGGTTCCGATTTTTAAAAAAATGTCCACCAGAAAATCCTAAAGCTGTCCAAAGTTCAGAGACACTGTCCCTCAGTAATAGTCAGAGAGAGAAAGGGAGAAAAAGAGAGGTGGGGGAGAGAGAGTGAGAAGAGAAGGTGGGGCAGATAGAGGAAGGGGAAGCAGGTGGACACAGAGGGGAGAGAAAGGGGAAAGAGATGGACACGGAGAAGGGATAGCGTTATGACAGTGACATTTTTGTTAAATATTAATTATGGGCATTTTGGGTGGGGGTGAACTGAAAAGGATTCCATAGATGCTGGACTTTGGGCTGAATTTTACCCGCCCCTCAACATCATGGGTCACAGCGGGGAGGGCATAGAATTCTGTGGGCAGAGGCCCACCTTGACCCCTGACGTCGAGAAGGGCCGCCCGCCTATTACCGGTGGCGGGAGTACCTCGGTGCGCTCCCCCACCCCCGGCTGCTTGGCGGCAGGGCCTTCATGTAAATATTTAAATTAACATTAATAAGTTGCAAATTACCCTACTTGCTGGCGGCAGCTGTCCCACGCCGATGTTACAGCTGCCAATTGCAATTCATGTGCCTTCGGAATTATGTACGGCGTTCCGAGGCGAGAAATTGGTGGGGAGGGCGGAGGAGTGAACTGTGACAAACTGTTGCCACATTACTCCTGAAAAGCCTGTCAATATGATCCTCAACACTGCCTGAAAAGACCTGTTCTTGGACGATCGCAGTGACGTGTATTTGGGACACGAGACCAAAAGGGACAACCAACTTCTTTCCATATCTTTTTTTTTCAAGAATGAGCAAGCATTTGGCCTATTTTAAAAAAAAACCCTCTGCTGAGAGACAATTTCTGTATTTTTGCCAGTGTGAGTGTGTCTATGGGGAATTTAAAAGGGAATTTTCATATTTCAATCTCTGTGTTATGGAACTATTTTTTTTCTCTTCTGTGTTAAGACTCTGCCTAAAACAGTGTAGCTTTAAGACTGAAGGAAGCTTTTATATTCTGTGTGGCAGCTACACCTGCTCCTAGGCAACAGCAGGAGAGAGAAGCCACCTTCTGCAATTGTATCAATCTGACTGTGAGTAAAAGACTGGCAGTAACTGGTTTGAACTTGAGACAAATGTACATTTCAGTACACTGAAGGAAGAAGCTGTCTATTTCTCAGCAGAGAAAATCTACATTGAGCTCAGACTGTGTTTGCCTAAGGAGAAAAAACCCTGGAAAGAATATTTTCATTGTTAGAGGTAGTAAAGTCTGTTTTACTTCGAAACCCTAAGAAGTCTCTGCTACAGAATTATCTTTCTATTGCCCGTTTGTGTTTCAGTGAAGTTTCAGCTGAAGGACTGCCAGTTTGAAAATCCAAATAGACCTATTGATGTACTCCTCATTGAAAGAACTGTGTGATGCTTGCTGCAGCTGAAATACTTTGAAAGACTATCTATTAAAGACTGTTTTGTCGTATTCGCCTGGAGCCTTCGAGTGGCATCTGACTACTCGACTCTGGGAAACCTCATCAACTGGGAACGTAACCCACCATGACTTACAAGCCAGGTACTTATTTTATTCCCAAGAAACACAATTTTTAAAACTGGTTAACCATTGTTTTTTTTTGAGTGTATGTGTGTGTGCATAGGTGGGGGGTGGGGGGTGGTGGTGGTTAGAATAAGTAAGAAGTTATAAGGTCTTTAGAAATAAATTTATCTTAATAGTGTTAAGATTTAGTTTATTAATAAATAGTTAATTTGTTGTTGTCCAAAGATACCTGGTTTGGTGTATTTTATTCTGGGAGTTAATAAAGTGTTTAATTTGGCTGTTTTCCAGTTTGGTGGGAAAATTTTAATAATATGCTGCGACCTGTGGAGTTTTGGGACTGAATTGACAGTGCATTGCTCACACCTCAGTTGTAACATCTTAATTGGGGGCTCGTCCGGGATCATATTAATTGGGGGCTTGCGTCTGGGATTATATTAATTGATCTCATCTCTGGGATCATATTAATTGCTGTTGCGTCTGGGATCATATTAATTAGGGTGCTCGATTCTTGGGATCCAAATCTAACGCCAATTACATGAATTATAAGGGGAGTAATAATTTGAAAGAGAAAAAAATAAAAGGAACCAGGTTTCTTGTATAATAGGGTAAAGGCTGTACTATCAGAATGGTATCAGCAGATGCTGCACAGTTTCTGGGAAAGGCGAATATAGAAAGTTGACAACTTTAACTAAGAATAAAGCAAAATATTTGCCAGCAAAATTGGGCTCAGAGTTGAAATCAGGTGCTAAAAAAACTAAGATATTTGATGCAATAGTCCAGTATTTAAAATGAGATGAGGAACAAGAAAAGAGTATGTCAGAGAGTGATGCAGTGATATTCGCTAAGATTCAGTTAGAAACAAAAAAAAATGAGGCTGAAAAAGGAGTAGGAAAACTTGAACATGAAAAAGAAACAGTAATAGCATTGGAAAGACTTAAGCTTGAATTCCAGAAAGAAAGAGAAGAGAGGGAATTTAGGATAAAAGAGATGGAACTAAGACAAAGGGTAGACTTGAATCCAGGGAACGTTCTGGTTAGGAAGAATCTGAATTCAGCTTGGGACTCAGCGAAAAGCTGTTTAAATTTATACAAGCTCTCCCTAAGTTTGGGGAAAGTGATGTAGAGGCATTTTTCATATCTTTTGAAAAAAATAGCCAAACAAATGAAATGACTGAAGGAAAGCTGGACACTGTTTATGCAAAGCAGGTTGGTAGGCAGAGCTCATGAAGTTTATGCCATGCTTCCTGAAGAGGCTTCTGCAGATTAAGAGATGGCAAAAAAGGCTATTCTCTCTGGGTATGAGTTAGTTCCTGATGCTTACCATCAGAAGTTTCAGAATTTACGGAGATTGGCTGGGCAGACGTATGTTGAACTTGCGACAGTGAAGCAAATTAATTTTGATCATTGGATACAAGCAGTAAAGATGGAAACCACATATGAGAACCTTTGAGAATTGATTCTCTTGGAAGAATTTAAAAATTCCATTCCTTCAGTAGTGAGAACTCATGTAGATAACCTGAAAGTTTTGAAAACTAGGCAAGCAGCAGAAAGTGCTGATGATTTTGAGCTTGTGAATAAGCCAAAACCTTTTATCTGTCACCTCCATAAACTTGAGAAGGATAGAATGTGGGAGAGTGAAAGGAAGGCAAGTAGTCGGGGACAAGAAGGAACAGCTGGGAATGCCCCAGGACCACCACCTCATGTCAGAAAGGAAGGTGCTGAGAGTAGAAATGAGGTTTGCAAGCCGAAGTGTTATCGTTGCCACAAATGGGTCATTTTCATTCAGAGTGCTGGAAATTGTGAAGTAAACCCATAGGAGAGAAAGTAGCTCTGACTGAGAGTACAGAAGAGCAGGCTGTAGCTTTAATGGCAGCTGTAAAACCAGATACAAAAGCTAAAGTGATTCTAGGTGTTAAGAATAAGATATCCAAGCATTATAATGACTTTTTTTCAAAGGGCGAAGTAACTCTATATCCTTTAAGTGAGGCAGGAAAACCTATCATTATACTCAAGGATACAGGAACAATCCAAACACTGTTGTTGGGGCAAGATATAACCTTTCCACCAGAGGGCGCCATGAATGCTAAAGCTTCAGTTAATGGAATTGGCAGGGAGTATATACCCTTACCTTTCTCTAAAGTGCAACCAGAGTGTGACTTAATATCTGGGATGGTAACTGTAGGATCTGTTCACAGTTTGCCAGTAGAGCAAATTGATCTTTTTTTTAATTCATTCATGGGATGTGGGCATCGCTGGCTAG
Organism: Heterodontus francisci; assembly: GCF_036365525.1. Taxonomy (NCBI): domain Eukaryota; kingdom Metazoa; phylum Chordata; class Chondrichthyes; order Heterodontiformes; family Heterodontidae; genus Heterodontus; species Heterodontus francisci. The sequence goes on from NC_090402.1 coordinate 57,954,080, forward strand.
GCCAGCATTTATTGCCCATTCCCAATTGCCCTTGAGCAGGTGGTGGTGAGCTGCCTTCTTGAACAACTGCAGTCCATTTAGTGTAGGTACATCCACAGTGTTATTAGGAAGGGAATTCCAGGATTTTGACCCAGCGCCAGTGAAGGAACGGCGATATAGTTCCAGGTTAGGATGGTGTGTGACTTGGAGGGGAACTTGCTGGTGGTGGTGTTCCCATGCATCTGCTGCCCTTGTCCTTTATAGTTGGTAGAGATTGCGGGTTTGAAAGTTGCTGCAGTGCATCTTGTAGATGATACACACTGCTGCCACTGTGCGTCGCTGGTGGAGGGAGTGAATGTTTGTAGATGGGGTGCCAATCAAGTAGGCAGCTTTGTCCTGGATGGTGTCGAGCTTCTTGAGTGTTGGAGCTGCACCCATCCAGGCAAGTGGAGAGTATTCCATCACACTCCTAACTTGTGCCTTGTAGATGGTGGACAGGCTTTGGGGAGACAGGAGGTGAGTTACTCGCCACAGGATTCCTAAACTCTGACTTGCTCTTGGAGCCATGGTGTTTATATGGCTACTCCAGTTCGGTTTCTGGTCAATGGTAACCCCCCAGGATGTTGCTAGTGTGGGATTCAGCGATTGTAATGTCATTGAATGTCAAGGGGAGATGGTTAGATTCTCCTTTTTGGAGATGGTCATTGCCTGGCACTTGTGTGGCGCGAATGTTACTTGCAACTTATCAGCCCAAGCCTGGATATTATTCAGGTCTTGCTGCATTTCTACAGGGACTGCTTCAGTATCTGAGGAGTTGTGAATGGGGCTGAACATTGTGCAATCATCAGCAAACATTCCTACTTCTGACCTTATGATTGAAGGAAGGTCATTGATGAAGCAGCTGAAGATGGTTGGGCCTAGGACACTACCCTGAGGAACTCCTGCAGTGATGTCCTGGAGCTCAGATGATTGACCTCCAACAAACACAACCATCTTCCTTTGTGCTAGGTATGACTCCAACCAGCGGAGAGTTTTCCTCCTGATTCCTATTGACTCCAGTTTTGCTAGTGCACCTCTTTGCTAGTACTTGGTCAAATGCTGCCTTGATGTCAAGGGCAGTCACTCTCACTTCACCTTTTGAGTTCAGGTCTTTTGTCCTTGTTTGAACTAAGGCTGTAATGCGGTCATGAGCTGAGTGCCCTTGGTGGACTCCAAACTGAGTGTCACTGAGCAGGTTATTGCTCAGCAATTGCCACTTGATAGCACTGTCGACGACACTTTCCATCACTTTACTGATGATTGTGAGTAGACTGATGGGGCAGTAATTGGCCGGGTTGGACTTGTCCTGCTTTTTTGTGCAGGACATACTCCTAGAAAATGATTTGACCTGATCAAAAGTATCGGTTTCTCCTATAATTACATAGGAACCAAGTTCCGTTTTAGATCCTGTAGACTTCAGAAAGGGAAGACTGATTTCAGTAGTTTTAGGATCCAGGGAGAGAACAAGGAGCAGATGGGGAGATTGGTGTGGGTTCCAGCACAGTGAGGATGTAGATGAAGGGATTTCTGTACATCTGTGTATTAGAGGTATAGGAGGGATAAGAGAGGAAAGGTCAGAGGAGCAATTACTACAGCAGTGTCCATAAATAGTGAGAGACAGCGAGAGGGTTAGAGTGAACTGTGTTAAATTGTCGGTTTGCTGTGATCAGTTTGCCTTCTGTTAAAAAGAAGCCTCCTGTAGCCCAGTGACACAAACAGCCCATTAAACTCCACCAATGTCCTTTGGTCTGGTGAGGTCTCCCTTTGTGAAACATCAGCTGTTGTTAAAGCTTTTCATTCTGACACACTCACAGTGTGAAATGAGCTGCAGAACTGTCAACACCGTCAGCTTTAAGGAGACATTTCCCTTTGGAGATGGGATTGTTCATTGAGTTTGATCAGGGGGATATTGGAGAGGAAGCAGACAGCACAGACATTACACTGCAGCTGGGATATGTGAGAGTGTTACAGTGAGGCTTTCAGGCACTTTATTAAACACACACACAGCAGAAGCACATTAATCTGATAGGAGATCACTTACACACGAGCAGCCAGTGGTGTGGAGCCTCCTGAGAGTCCGCTCCCTTTCCAGCCAGTATTTACAGGAGCTGGGACACGGAAAAGAGTCTCAGTAAAATCAGGGATAGATTTGTTCACACAAACCAACCCCAAAAATATTGAGTTATTTCTCCTTCGTTTGCAGACACTCCAACTGCCCGGGTGATTGACTTCGACCATCGGAAGAGCGGGGCGGGGCTGGAGGACCGAGCCGGCTGTTCCTCCAACCAATCGGAGTGAATGGGATTGGGCGGGGGCGGGGCCTGCAGCACCGAGTGGGCGGGGCTGAGCCCGGATCTCCCTCATTGGCTGAAACTCTGTAACATTTTGAAAGCTGATTTCTCTCAAACTCCAGCAGCAAACTAGCCCTTTCTACTGTGACTTTAAACAGATGAAACCCTGTGGGTGTGGAGCAAACATGTCAACATTTGTTAGTGAAATGGATTAATTCAGGACAGACAGCAGGGATTATTTGAGGGAATAACACACTGTAGTGAGAAAGGAAATGCAGTGGATGTTGTGTAGATGGATTGTCAAAAGGTGTTTGATAAGGTGCCGGACAGGAGGCTTGTTGATAAAATTAAAGCTCACGGTATTAAAGGGAGTGGGGCAGCGTGGATAGGAAGTTGGGTAAAGGGCAGAAAACAGAGAGTAGTGATTAATGGATGTTCTTTAGACTGGAGGGATGGAAACAGTGGTGTCCCCCAGGGTCAGTGTTGGGACTATTGCTCTTCTCAATATAGAGAAATGATCTGGGCTTGGGTATATGGGGCACAAGATCAAAATCTCCAAATGACTTTAAAATAGGGAGTGAGGGGAACTGTGAAGAGGAATGTAAATGACTCAGTGTGAATATACAGGTTAGTAAATGGGACAGGTAGATGTCAGATGAAATTTATCACAGAGAAATATGAGATAATAAATACTGGGAGGAAGAAAAAGGGAGGAAATGAACATTAAATGGTAAAAGTTTAAAGGGGAGTAGAAGAGAAGAGTAAAGATTCTAGCTAACAGTTTGTCGTATTAATTTGCAAGTTTGAGAGTCCAGTCTCAGCAACTTTAATTCTTTAACAAACATAAGCTGAGCAGATTCTCTGTCCTCTACCGTATCTTATATTATACCGTATCAATCAAAGTAAACATGCAAGTCCCACGTGTCCACAGTCACTTACATGAGGTCAGCCCACTGGATGGAACCTCAGGCACCCTGAGCTTGATCTCCGGTGTCTCCAGTCCCGACTGCCCCCTTACATCAGTATCCCCTCACTTTTATTCCCTGTAGTGATCCAGCTCTGGCACCTGACTCTTCTTTGTCTTCTCTGCTGGGATTTGGCAGGAAGTGAGGAAAAGACAGCTGGAATTTCTCTAATCTGTGATTTACAAGGACACATTCCCTGGCTCCCAGTTACTTTTCATCAGTAATTCTCTTATTATCCTTAAACTACCCTGCCTACAGTTAATTCTGTTACTTCTTATATTTCACAATTATAAGTATAAACATCACACATTCTAATCTATTCTGTTTCTCACTCTGGTTTAAGTTTATATTGCCATTAATAAAAGACAAATCCTGTCCTTTCCCCTGCTCTGATTCGAGTTTCCAATTACTCAATTCTGTGGAATGGAATGTCTTATCAGTGTTGCTATGGTGACTTGTCTACAGTGAAGTGACTGTTTGTTTGAGTTTCCAACTCAGACTAAACCTCTCCTTCCCATAACACACAATTATATCAGACATTTGATGCTATTATAGTTTCGCCATGTTAATATCTCTGAAACCTAGAAGGGGTTCAGATACACAGAATTTTAAAAGTGATTAAAAAGCACATGGAATCCTAGGTTTTATAATTCAGGGTGTAGAATACAAAAGGACAGAGGTTCTGTAAACCTGTACAAATCATTGGTTAGGCTGCAGATGGAATATTGGGTCAAGTTTTGGGATCTTACACCAGAAAGGATGTCAAGGTCATGGAGAGGGTGTAGAAGAGATTCACTGAGATGATACCAGGGAAGAGAGGCTTTAATTATCAGGAGAGATGAGAGAAACTGGGGCTCTTTTCATTAGAACAAAGGGTCATTGAAGATCTGAGGGAGGGCTTCAAAATTTCATCATGTAAATGAGGAAAAACTATTTCCATTTGCTGGTGAGTCAGTAACTAGAGGACATCGAATTCAATTGATCTCCAAAAGACCAGGGATATTATATCAAGCAGAATGTACAAAAATGTTTGAGGCACTCACTGTCCTTCCGGATCTGTGTCCGGGGAGAAACTGATGGGTTTCTCTTTTCTTTGGGTTAAATCTTGTTCTCATCAATGTAATGGATGTCAGTGCTGGGGATTGGGGCATTCAGAGAATCAAGTATCTACTTGACACATTCTCCAGTCACATACAGCATGAGTTAGATACAGAGTAAAGCTCACTCTACACTCTCCCATCAAACAATCCAAGGGCAGGTACAGCACGGTTAGATACAGAGTAAAGCTCTCTCCACACTGTCCTATCAAAGACTCCCAGGGCAGATGCACGGGCATGTTACCAATGCCTTCCCAGAATTCTAGTATATGCAGAGGAATATATAGGGAGCTGGGACTTGTCCATGCAAATAACCAAAGGTCTGAGAACTGAAATAATCTTGTGTAATGATGAGATGTTAGTTGTGACTCAGTGCTTACATTCTCATCCATGAGTCAGTAGCTTGTAGCTCAAATCCACATCCAGAGACCTGAGCACAAAATCTAGACTGATATTCCAATGCAGTGCTGAGGGAGTGCTGCACTATTAGAGGTCCTGTCTTTCCAATTTGACTTTGAACCAAGACTCCCTTTGTCCTCTAAGATGGACACAAACGATCTCAATTTTATTTTGAAGAGTAGGCATGTTTTCCCTGGTGTTGTATATATTTATCCCTCAAGCAACATCGAAAATTGGTGGTGTCGTAAATAGTGAGGAGGAAAGCCTTAGATTACAGGATGAAATAGATGGGCTGGTAAGATGGGCGGAGCTGTGGCAAATGGAATTTAATCCTGAGAAGTGTGAGGTGATGTATTTTGGGAGGACTAACAAGGCAAGGGAATAGACAATGAATGGTAGGGCCATAGGAAGTACAAAAGTTCAGAAGGACCTTGGTGTACTTGTCCATATATCACTGAAGGCAGCAGCACAGGTAGATAAGGTTAGGTGAGGAAGGCAGATGGGATACTTGCCTTTATTAGCTGAGGCATAGAATATAAGGGAGGTTATGATGGAGCTGTATAAAATGCTAGTTAGGCCACAGCTGGAGTACTGTGTACAGTTCTGGGCACCACACTATAGGAAGGATGTGATTGCACTGGAGAGGGTGCAGAGGAGGTTCACCAGGATGTTGCCTGGGCTGGAGCATTTCAGCTATGACGAGAGACTGTAAAGGCTAGGCTTGTTTTCTTTAGAACAGAGAAGGCTGAGGGGGGACATGATTGAGGTTTTCAAAATTATGAGGGGCATTGATAGGTTAGATAGGAAGAGACTCTTTCCCTTAGCGGAGGGGTCAATAACCAGGGAGCATAGATTTAAGGTAAGGGGCAGGAGGTTTAGAGGGGATTTGAGGAAAAGTTTTTTCACCCAGAGGGTGATTGGAATCTGGAACACACTGCCTGAGGTCGTGGTAGAGATAGGAACCCTCACAACATTTAAGAAGTATTTAGATGAGCACTTGAAACGCGTTAGCATACAAGGCTACGGGCCAAGTGCTGGAAAATGGGACTAGAATAGTTAGGTGCTTGATGGCCAGCACAGACACGATGGGCCGAAGGGCCTATTTCTGTGCTGTATAACTCTGACTCTATGACTGTATGAACATCACTTAAAAATAGATTATGTGGTCAGAGCCACCTTTTTTTTGTGGGACTTTGCTGTGCCCAATCTTCCTGCCTTATTTCTGATGTTAAAATAAGCACTTGTATTTATATAGTGCCTTTCATGACCTCAGGATTTTCCAAAGCATTTTACAGCCAATGAAGCACTTTTGAAGTGTATTTACTGTTGTAATGTAGGAAACACAGCAGCCAATTTGCACACAGCAAGCTCTCATAAACAGCATTGTCATAATGATGAAGGGATGAATATTGGTCAGACTCCCCTGCTCTTCTTTGAAATAATGCCTGGGATCTTTTACATCCACCTGAGAGGAAGACAGGGTATTGGTTTAATGTTTCATCTGAAAGACAGCATGTCTGACTGTGCAGCACTCCCTCGGCACTGCACTGCAGTGTCAGCCTTGATTTTTGTTCTCAAGTCCTGGAGCAAGCTTGAACCCACGACCTTCTGACTCAGAGGTGAGAGAGTTACCCACTGAGTCACAGCTGCCAACAGCACTGAGTACACATCAAAAGAACGTCATTAGCTGTAAAACACTACGGGACATCCTGAAGTGGTGAAAGGCACTATACAAATGCAGGTCTTCCATTAACAAATGAAAAAAGGCCCAAAAATGGAACAGTCAGTAACAGAACATCAGTCTCCTCTTCTCTTAGAGGAATCAAGGATGCAAAGCTGATTTATTTGACATGTATCTGGAATATTAAACTCCAGCCCAGTTACGGGGATTATTAACATCAACTGAAATAACCCCCAACTGTTAGAATGAACATGGTTCAGTTCTGGATGTGATTGACAGCAGCAATTACAGCAGAATCCAATTTCTACAATCACTTGTGAACTCATTGGTGTCTCAGCAGGTTAGATGACTGAGTGAATCTCTTCCCATACCCAGAGCAGGTGAACGGCCTCTCCCCAGTGTGAATTGCTGGTGTCTCATAGGTTAGATGACTGAGTGAATCCCTTTCCACACACAGAGCAAGTGAACGGCTTCTCCCCAGTGTCAGTGCACCGATGAATTTCCAACTTGATGGGTAATGATCCCTTCTCCCAGTCCCCACATTTCAATGGTTTCTCTGTGGTGCCGGTGTCCTTGTGTGTCTCCAGGTTGAATGATCAGTTGAACCGTCATGCACACACAGAACATATGTACAGTTTCTCCCTGCTGTGAATGGTGTGACGTTTCTTCAGGCAGTTTAACTAATTAAAACATTTCTCCTTTTATATTAAAAGGCCAATGATATTGACCTCCTGATATTTTGAGTGACTGTGTCAGATTTTGACATGATGTTTGCTTTGAGTTTCCTATCTGCAAATTCTCCTGTTCTAATACCCTGTAAAAGGGCTTTTCAGGTGTTAGTACAGGATAGAAATTCAGAGCAGACAATTTTAGTTTTTCTTTTTATAATACATTCATGGGATATGAGCACCACTGAAGAAGCCAAACTTTTGTTGTTCATCCCTAATTGTCTTTGAGAAGATGGTGGTGAGTTGCCTTCCTGAACCCTGCTGTCCATGTGGTGTAGGTACACCCAGAGAGCTTTTGGGGAGGATGTCCCAGGATTTGGTCCCAGTGATGAATAAGCAATATCGATATATTTCCAAGTGAGGAAGATGTGTGACTTGGAGGGGAACTTGCAGGTGGTGGCGGTCCCATGTGTCTGCTGCTCTTGACATTCAAGCTGGTGGAGGTCATGGATTTGGCAGGCGCTGTTAAGGGAGCCTTGATGAATTGCTGCAATGCAGCTTGAAGATGGTACATATTACTACCACTGTGTGCCAGTGGTGGAGGGAGTGAATGTTGAAGCAAAGCAAAGAGAGAGTATGAAAAGAGACTGGCAGCTAACATAAAAAGAAATCCAAAATTCTTCTATCGGCATATAAATAGTAAAAGGGTGGTAAAAGGAGGAGTGGGGCTAATTAGGGACCAAAAAGGGGATTCACACATGGAGGCAGGTGGGTATGGCAGAGGTATTAAATGAATACTTTGAATTTGTGCTGTCAAAGGAAGAAAATGCTGTACAGGTCATGGTAAAACAGGAGGTAATTCAGATACATGAAGGGTTTACAATTGATAAGGAGCAGGTATTGGAAATGCTCTCTGTCCTTAAAATTGATAAGGCACCAGGACCGGATGAGATGCATCCAAGGATACTGAGGGAAATGAGAGTGGAAATTGCAGAGACACTGGCCATAATTTTCCAGGAGTGTTGCCAGAGGAGGTTTGTTATTTCTCAGTCACAGTTCAATAGCGAAAGCCTGGTTTGATATCTCAGGTAGGGAGTTCAAGGCCAGCTCTAGTCTCTGTTTACATGTAGTTTAAAGATAGAAAATAGGAGCAGGAGTAGGCTATTCAGCCCTTCGAGCCTGCTCCGCCATTCATTATGATCATGGGTGATCATCCAACTCAGTAACCTGTTCCTGCTTTCCCCCCATATCCTTTGATCCCTTTAAACCCAAGAGCTATATCTAACTCCTTCTTGAAAACATACAATGTTTTGGCCTCAACTGCTTTCTGTGGCAGTGAATTCCACAGGCTCACCACTCTCTGGGTGAAGAAATTTCTCCTCATCTCAGTCCTGAAAGGTTTACCCCGTATCCTGAGACCATGACCCCTGGTTCTGGACACCCCCACCATCAGGAACATCCTTCCTGCATCTACCCTGTCAAGTCCTGTTAAAATTTTATAGGTTTCTATGAGATCCCCCTCACTCTTCTGAACTCCAGCAAATATAATCCTAACCGACTCAATCATACATCAGTCCCGCCATCCCAGGAATCAGTCTGGTAAACCTTCGCTGCACTCCCTCTATAGCAAGAACTTCCTTCCTCAGATAAGGAGACCAAAACTGCACACAATATTCCAGGTGTGGCCTCACCAAGGCCCTGTATAATTGCAGCAAGACATCCCTGCTCCTGTACTCGAATGATGGTGATCTTAGGCAGGGTCCTTCCTATTCACTGCAATAGATGCAAAATTTTTATCACCGGTTCAGTGAATCTACTTATTCTAAACTTATTTTTCACTAAATTGCATTCATATTCTCTCTTATATTGTATTTATATAGTTATATTTTATGAATGACCATCCAAAACCCTCTAGGATGGAGAATTCCAAAAATTCACAGCCATATGAGTGTTGAAATGTCTCCTCATCTCAGACCAAAATGATTGTTCTTTTATCCTGAGACTAGTTCCTTAGTTCGAGAATCTCCAGCTACGGGAAATAGCTTATCAGCATTTAACCTGTGTCATGCTGGGCCCCCACCTGCCAAGAATGGGTCACATTAATTTTGTCATGAACGTTGATTTTAAACAGTTACTAGAGTGAAGAAAGGACTTGTTAAACAGATCAGCCATGGCTGGAAAAGATATTTGCATATTAACAGATGGTGATTGGAAGGACAAAGGACCATTCCCTGACACATTCAAAGAACAAAGAACAAAGAAAATTACAGCACAGGAACAGGCCCTTCGGCCCTCCAAGCCTGCGCCGATCCAGACCCTCTATCTAAACATGTCGCCTATTTTCTAATGGTCTGTATCTCTTTGCTTCCTGCCCATTCATGTATCTGTCTAGATACATCTTAAAAGATGCTATCGTGCCCGTGTCTACCACGTCCGCTGGCAGCGCGTTCCAGGCACCCACCACCCTCTGCGTAAAGAACTTTCCACGCATATCCCCCCTAAACTTTTCCCCTCTCACTTTGAACTCGTGACCCCTAGTAATTGAATACCCCACTCTGGGAAAAAGCTTCTTGCTATCCAGCCTCTCATGATTTTGTACACCTCAATCAGGTCCCCCCTCAACCTCCGTCTTGCTAATGAAAATAATCCTAATCTACTCAACCTCTCTTCATAGCTAGCGCCCTCCATACCAGGCAACATCCTGGTGAACCTCCTCTGCACCCTCTCCAAAGCATCTACATCCTTTTGGTAATGTGGCGACCAGAACTGCATGCAGTATTCCAAATGTGGCCGAACCAAAGTCCTATACAACTGTAACATGACCTGCCAACTCTTGTACTCAATACCCCGTCCGATGAAGGAAAGCATGCCGTATGCCTTCTTGACCACTCTATTGACCTGCGTTGCCACCTTCAGGGAACAATGGACCTGAACACCCAAATCTCTCTGTACATCAATTTTCCCCAGGACTTTTCCATTTACTGTATAGTTCACTCTTGAATTGGATCTTCCAAAATGCATCACCTCGCATTTGCCCTGATTGAACTCCATCTGCCATTTCTCTGCCCAACTCTCCAGTCTATCTATATTCTGCTGTATTCTCTGACAGTCCCCTTCACTATCTGCTACTCCACCAATCTTAGTGTCGTCTGCAAACTTGCTAATCAGACCACCTATACTTTCCTCCAAATCATTTATGTATATCACAAACAACAGTGGTCCCAGCACAGATCCCTGTGGAACACCACTGGTCACACGTCTCCATTTTGAGAAACTCCCTTCCACTACTACTCTCTGTCTCCTGTTGCCCAGCCAGTTCTTTATCCATCTAGCTAGTACACCCTGGACCCCATGCGACTTCACTTTCTCCATCAGCCTACCATGGGGAACCTTATCAAATGCCTTACTGAAGTCCATGTATATGACATCTACAGCCCTTCCCTCATTCAATCCACAAAGGACCATGATCACCAGGTATTGTGTGTAGGGTCTGAAGGGTCACTGACCTGAAACATTAGCTCTGCTTCTCTCTCCACAGATGCTCCCAGACCTGCTGAGTATTTCCAGCATTTCTTGTTTTTATCTCCTATAGCGAACAAGGTTTAAGAAGAATACTGGGCCCGAATGAAAAGCAAGATCTACCTACAATCAAGGACTCTACAGTGATCTCGAAGAACCATAACAACAACTCTTCAGATATTGCTTCAAACATTTTCACTTTATTTTTCGTCAGTTCTTTTCCGTCTCTATTTGCATGTGCACGCTAACATCGGCACTTCGTGTATCCGTAGGCGTTAACCAAATTAGAGTTTAAGTCTAATAAATTTCAACTTTTCTTCTTTAAACCTAAGAAAGCCTGTTTGTGCTGGTTTCTTTGCTTTATAATTGGAAAGCGGTGAACAAGGATTCATCAAGGGGGAGCTAAAAACACGGTGTGTTTAAAATGAAACCCTGTTACAGTAAGACCAGGTGAAGGCTGAGAGGGAACCCCTGGACACCTTTCTCACCTGGTCGTAACACATGTTACATGTTTCATGTTTCAATGAGATCACCTCTCATTCTTTAAAACTCCACTGAGTAAAGCCCCATTCTACTCCATCTTTCCTCATAGGTCAACTCTCTCATCCCAGGAATCCGTCCAGCAAACCTTAAATTCGAGGAAGGTTACATTAAATTGTAAAATAGCAAATATAACTTCTTTATTCAAAAACAGAGGGAGACAGAAAGCAGGGCCAGTTAACTTAACATCTGTCGTAGGGAAAATGTTAGAAGCTATTATTAAAGATGTTATAGCAGGCCACATAAAAATTGAAGGTCTGAGTCAACAAGGTTTTGTGAAAGGGAAATCATGGTTAACCAATTTATTGGAGTTCTTTAAAGAAGTAACATGTGCTGTGAATAAAGGGATGTACTGTACTTAGATTTCCAGAAGCATTTGATAAGGTGCCACATCAAAGGTTACTGCAGAAAATAAAAGCTCATGGTGTAGGGGGTAATGTCCCAGGTTTTTAAGGAAGCCAGAGAGGAAATAGCGGATGCACTGAGGATCATCTTCAAATCTTCACTAGATACTGGTGAGGTACCAGAGGATTGGAGGTCTACGAACGTTGTGCCATTGTTTAAAAAGAGTGCGAGGGATAGGCCAAATAATTATAGGCCAGTCAGTCTGACCTCAGTGGTGGGTTAATTTAGTTTAGTTTAGTTTAGAGATACAGCACTGAAACAGGCCCTTCGGCCCACCGAGTCTGTGCCGACCATCAACCACCCATTTATACTCATCCTACACTAATCCCATATTCCTACCACATCCCCACCTGTCCCTATATTTCCCTACCTATACTAGGGGTAATTTTATAATGGCCAATTAACCTATCAACCTGCAAGTCTTTGGCATATGGAAGGAAACCGGAGCACCCGGAGGAAACCCACGCAGACACAGGGAGAACTTGCAAACTCCACGCATTGTTAGAATCAATTCTGAGGGACAGGATGAACTGTCACTTAGAAAGGCACGGATTAATCAGAGATAGTCAGCATAAGTTTGTTAGGGGAAGGTCATGTCTTCTGATCTTAATTGAGTTTTTTGAGGACGTAACAAGGAGGATTGATGAGGGTAGTGCAGTGGATGTGGTCTACACAGATTTAGCAAGGCATTTGACAAGGTCCCGCATGACAGACTGGTCAGTAAAATGAAAGCTCATGGGATACAGGGGAATGTGGCAGGTTGAATCCAGAATTGGCTCAGTGACAGGAAACAAAGGGTAATGGTCGACGGATATTTTTGCGAATGGAAAGCTGTTTCCAGTGGCGTTCCACAGGGCTCAGTGTTGGGTCCCTTGCTGTTTGTGGTATATATTAATGATTTGGATTTAAATGTGGGAGGCATGATTGGGAAATTTGCTGATGACACAAAAATTGGCTGTGTAGTTGATAGTGAAGAGGATAGCTGTAGACTCCAGAATGATATAAATGGTTTGGTTGAATGGGCAGAAAAGTGGCAAATGGAATTCAATCCAGAGAAGTGTGAGGTAATGCATTTGGAGAGGGCAAATAAAGTGAGGGAATACACAATAAATGGGAGGATATTGAAAGGGGTAGAGGAAGTGAGAGACCTTGCAGTGCATGTCCACAGGTCCCTGAAGGTGGCAGGGCAGGTAGATAGAGTGGTGAAGAAGGCGTATGGAATGCTTTCCTTTATTGGCTGAGGTATAGAATACAAAAGCTGGGATGTAATGCTGGAACTGTATAAAACACTGGTTAGGCCACAGCTGGAGTATTGTGTACAGTTCTGGTCACCACATTACAGAAAGGACATAATTGCTTTGGAGAGAGTACAGTGTAGAGTTACAAGAATGTTGCTCGGGCTTGAAACTTGCATCTATGAGGAAAGATTGGATAGGCTAGGGGTGTTTTCCTTAGAACAGAGGAGGCCGAGAGGTGACTTAATTGAGTTGTACAAAATTATGAGGGGCCGAGATAGAGTAGACAGGAAGGACCTGTTTCCCCCAGTGGAGAGGTCAATTACCAGGGGGCACAGATTTAAGGTGATTGGTAGAAGGATTAGAGGGAGCACGAGGAAAGCCTTTTCACCCAGAAGGTGGTGGGTGTCTGGAATTCACTGCCAGGAACGGTGATGGAGGCAGAAACCCTTAATTATTTTAAAAGGTACCTGGACATGCACCTGAAGTGCTGCAATCTGGAAGGCTATGGACCAGCTGCTGGAAGGTGGGATTTAGATTGGGCAGCTACTTTTTTTCAGCTGGCACGTACACGACAGGCTGAATGGCCTCCTTCTGTGCTGCAATTTTTCTGTGGTTCTATGGTTCTACATATTGGCATGGATAGAAATTGGCTAATAAGAAACAGAGAGTAGGCATAAATGGGTCATTTTCTGGTTTGCCAGATCTGGTTGCCAAAGGGATCAGTGCTGGGGCCTTAACCTTTCACAATTTATATAAATGACTTGGATGAAGGGACTGAAGGTATGGTTGCTAAATTTGCTGATGACACAAATATAGGTAGGAAAGTAAGTTGTGAAGAGGACATTAGGAGGCTAAAAAGGGATAGAGATAGGTTAAGTGAGTGGGCAAAGACCTGGTAAATGGAGTATAATGTGGGAAAATGTGAAATTGTCCACTTTGGCAGGAAGAATAAAAAAGACGTATATTATCTAAATGGTGAGAGATTGCAGAGCTCTGAGATGTAGAGGAATCTGGTGTCCTTGTGCATGAATCGCAAAAGGTTAGTATGCAGGTGTAGCAAGTAATTAGGAAAGCTAATAGAATGTTATCATTTATTGTGAAGGGAATTGAATACAAAAGTAGGGAGATTATCCTTCAGTTATACAAGATATTGGTGAGACCACATCTGGAGTACTGTGTACAGTATTGGTCTCCTTATTTAAGGAAGGATGTAAATGTGTTGGAAGCAGTTCAGAGAAGGTTTACTGGATTACTATACCTGGAATGGGCGGGTTGTCTTATGAGGAAAGATTGGACAGGCTAGGCTTGTATACACTGGAGTTTAGAAGGTGACTTGATTGAAACATATAAGAACATGAGGGGTTTTGACAGGGTGGATGTGGAAAGGACGTTTCCTCTTGTGGGAGAATCTAGAACTAGGGGTCACTGTTTAAAAATAAGGGGTCGCCCTTTTAAGACAGAGATGAAGAGAATTATTTTCTTTCAGAGGGTTGAGAGTCTTTGAAACTCTCCCTCAAAAGGCAGCAGAAGCTTTGAATATTTTTAAGGCAGTGGTATATAGTAATATAAGCAAGGGGGTGAAAGGTTATTGGGGGTAGGCGGGAATGTGGAGTTGAGGTTACAATCAGATCAGCCATGATCTTATTGAAAGGCAGAGCGAGCTCGAGGGGCTGAGCGGCCCACCCCTGCTCCTAATTTGTACGTTCATATATTTGTACACTCGTTGCAGCAATCTAAGGCAAGGACAGCCTTCCTTCGGTCCGGAGACTAAAAATGTACACGGTACTCTAGGCCTGATTTTACCAACGCCATATACAATTGTAGCAAGATGTCCTTACTCTTACTGCAATCCCCTTGTAATAAACACCAACATTCCAGTTTTTAGTCTTCGTCCTTAAATAGTCTCTGCTTAAAAAAATTCTCAAAGACACCATCTGCTCTTGTATATTTTTACTCTTTGTTTTTCTCTGTCACTATTGAAGATGAATCACACAAAGCAATAGAAACACAATTTGATACTTGTTGGAGAAATTTTCTTAGCTTTGCTAATTATTACTTAACTTTGTAGAAACAGAAAAACAGGACACAGCTTGTAGCTAATCTAACCACAACCAACGGTCATAAAATGTAGACAGAGCAGCTAACCACAATCAGACATTACGGTCAGATATGGTGTCTGGAGTGGGCATTGAATTAAGGAACTAGCTTGTTATTGTTGAAACTGATGTTTCGCTGACCTCGGACCCTGCATGGTGCACCGTTACGTAGGCAGTCTTGTGGGTGCTTATCTAATTGTGAAACTGTTAGCTCTGCCTTTTTTATACTATATAAGTCCACGGCGATCTGTAGCTCTTTGGGAGTAGCGCTGGACCGCATTTAGGTAAGGTGTGCTCCCCCATGATATCATGCAATAAAGTGTTTGTTCTCAACGTCTGAGTCCGGAGAATTTGTTCAACAATTGGGCACAATCTGGATTTTCTCCAACAATACTTTAAAAATGTTTTTGTCCCCACTCGTGTGATAGCTGGGGATACTCACCATGGACAGAATGTGCTTTCTCTGTGGAAGCCTCACAGCAATAATCATCATAATAATCAATTATCATCCATTAACAGAACTTCAGAACAGATTTCCCCCTTTTTCTTTAAATTAAATACATATATAAAATAAAAATAAATAAAAAACAAAATAATGACACATTTTACTTGACATTATTTATCATCAACTTTCAACAGCACCAGCCATGAACATGCTGTATATTCCCCCCTTTAAAAAAGACTTGTTTAAAGAAAAAGCAGTCTTATCATAAAAAAATTTCCACATTTTCCGAACTTATCAAAACACAAGACAGCCCTCTTTGAGAACATCCAACTATTTTTCCAAACAAGCACGTCTCTCAGTAAAAAAATCCAACAACTGATGACTTGTGTCAACTCATTTTATTTTGGAAATTTCTTTTCTTTCCAACATTTCTTTTATACTCGCGAGATCAATCCTCAACCTCTTTTCTGCGACACTATTTGTCGAATGGGCATTGTCCCAGAGAGAATGGTTATCTATGAAGTATTCTGTAGGAAAATATTTCTCTGATTGCCCCTTATACAAGAGTTCCTTTAAAATACCCGATAAATACATACCCTTATCTATTGCTTCTATCAGTGCAAGTGTCTCAGCAGCTAAGGTGCTTTTAACTATACTCTTTATTTTCTTCGATTTCCGGGCTAACATTTATAATTTCTTCCCACCAAAAATATAATGAACCCTGCTATAATAACCATCGGGTAAATTAGCGTGTGAGGCGTCACTAAATGTGACCAATTTCATCTCTTCTGGGTCACCCAATGCTGGAAACCTGAGTGTACATTTATCAAAACTCAATCTCTTCAATATCTTATTTGTTTTCATCACTTCCCCAACAGTAGCATGTTTCAGCATGGTGCTCAATTCTAATGCATCATAGCAAGCATCTGGTCTAGTTTGTGTGCACAACTAGTTCACCTGCCTGATTCAGCTCCTTAACTGGTCTGCTTCTTCCTTAGTTACAGAGTCTTCCTTTTGTGAGGATCTGGCCTGATTTATTGGGATCTAATGAACATTCTCTAAGTAAGACTGTTGATTTAGGTTTACCCCCAACTTAGTCTGCCTAATATTCAACCCTATATATTTAAAAGCTCCGGAAGCCTGTCTTCCAATTTTAAATTCCCGCAGAACTTTATCTCCCACAAATTTCTCAAATGCCTCAGATCCTCCCCACAGAAAATTGTCCACATGTATCAAGAAAATTCCAGCTAGTTTTTCTTCATAGTACCAATAAAACATTGCCGGATCCACCTTTAGTTGAATACAACCAGCTTTTAGTAGGACGAGCCGAACTGAAAAATACCACATTCTGGAAGCATCATTTAGCCCATAAACATACTTGTTTAGCTTCCATAATTTACCCTCTATATCTCCAGCTTCTTTTGGTGGCTTTAAAAATACTTCCCTTTGAAATTTCTCCCCTTGCAAAAATGCTGCTTTGATGTCAATGGATTTACATTCCCATCAGTGTGTCCCTAAAAGGGCTAGGAAAATCCTCAAACTTGCTTTTCCGGCTGTTGGACAGTCCACTCTAACTTCCTGGTCACCTAGTCACTTCTCAAATCCCCAAGCTACAAGTCTGGTCTTCACTTTATACATACCATCGGGAAGTACTTTCTCTGTATAGATTCATCTATGGAACAGTGCTGGTTGTCCTCTATCTGGCACCTCTGTGTATACACCAAACTCTCTCCAACTGTCAACCTCTTTTTGCTTGGCATCCTTGATCAATTTATCATCTAACTTGTTAGTAGCCCCTGGAGCTTCTCTATCGTAAGGGCTCTTACTTCTTGTGGCGCCCCTCTCCTGCTCTCTGATCCTTGCTCTAGTGAAACCACGTCTGCTACTAGAGTTCCGATCCCTTTCTGGATTACTACTACTCGACCTGTCCCTCCAACAACCAGACTTCCTTTCACAAGTTCATGACCTTTTCCTTGGATTATGATCATCTTCAGGCCCACTGTCTGAACTTGCACTACGTTTCTGGCCTTCTACATTTTTACTTCCTTCAGCCAATCTGTGGGCTGGATTTTACCTTAGGCGGACGGGAATTTGCCACCAACATAAAAGTCGGTGGCAAACCCGCTTCCACCTAGCCTGGGGATCTGTCCCGCATTTTACTGGTCCTCGGGCTTTAATTGTCCCGAGACAGGACTTCCACCGCTTGAGGGAGGAAGTCCCACCTCAGTGAGCTGCTGACCAATCAGCAGGTCGGCAGTTCTTAATCCCAGCAGCGCCACTGGGAGCTGTGGCCACTGCTGGGACTGCACCCCAGCCGACCAAATGGAGTTTTGAGTGAAGGTAAGTTGGGCATGCCTCACCAGGGAGATCGAACCTTCCCTGGTGAGGCTGGAGTGGTCATTTGGGGGGAGGGGGGTGTCTTGGATCCCGGGAGTGGGTTGGGAGGCGGGGGCGGCCCTCAATCGGGCACCCTGTGCCCAACTGCCATGCCCCGCCCCCCGACGCGCAGATAGGCCAGCAGCTATCTCTGGGCGGCCTTTCATATCCCCTGCATGCCCGATTACCATGGATAAAATACCTGTGGAGGGGGCGAGGGCCCTTAAGTGGCCGGTAAGTGGCGACTTAAGGGCCTTGACTGGCCTCGGGCGGGCAGGCCGCTCTCCCCCCACGCCCCCCCCCCCCCCGCCCGACTGCCGTACAGTTGACTGGAAGTGGAAGAGGGGCAAGTAGGCCTCCCGGAGCCTCCTGCTCAATTTTACACTGCCCCCATGCCACCATCCGACCAGCTGTGGCGGCGTAAAATTCAACCCTACAGGTCTGATATTCTGTCCCTTGTCTTGCACATTCAACCAATGTTTGTATTTGCCTGTGGCCCCTCCGATAATGGTGGCTTCCCTCCATTCACTAGCCCCTTCTGGCATATATGTCACTCTAGTCCCAACTTACGGTAGTTGGCCTTTGGGACAAATGGCCTTATCTGGATCCTCACTATCACTTGGTCCACTCTCAGCCCATTATCTGCCTCAATCTGTTGCTCACAAAGGTCTGACATATGTGCATGCGAAGTACATGGTGCATCATCTGTGTCCATCATTTGTTCAGATTTTGTCAATGTATAATCAGTGCTAATAAGCCGTGAGGAATGTACTCTAACAGTTTGGTTGCCATGTTGCAAAATCACCATTTTGCCATCAGTGCCTATAACTTTTCCTGGGCCTCTCCATTCTTTCTGCCCTTCTCTTTGGTGATACACCATATCCCCGGTATTAAAATTCTTTTCTGATGGTCTGATCCAATACCTCAAAGTTCTCCTGATTTGTTCTGAAACCTCGGCCTTAATAAATGCTCTTCTCTCTGCATGCATGGCATTTAAATGTTCTGTAAAAATTGTACTAATTGTAGTTCCCTCTAAAGCTGGGGGATGATCCCACAGTACCGAATGTATTTTCAGTTTCCTGCCATAAACTAGTTGATAGGGGCTGTAGCCCCCAACCATTTGAAGCGTGTTTTTCACATGTACTGCCCACACCAGAGCTGTTGTTAATTTACAATTTGGCTGGTCTGCTAAAATTTTTCAGAGCATTCCGTCAATCACGGCGTGATTTCTCACAAATCCCATGACTAAAAGGACTTTCTGCTGCCGTGTGCATTGCTACAATATTCATATTTTCACACATACTCCGGAACTCATCATTGGCAAATTCTCCTCCATTGTCAGTTAGAAACCTAGCTGGTGCTGCCAGTCCTGTTCCAATCCTCCTTTCCATTATCTTGTCCACTATTACTTTTTTGTATTTACTATAAGTTACCATCAACAGACTGAATCTAGTCACCATGTCTATAAAGTGTAGGATAAAAATCTTTTTTTTTTAATCCCATACCTTCAAGTCCACCGCTAGTTTCATTAAAGTCCCTTGCTAATGGGAGACTCACTATAGATCTCTATGGTGTCCTCCTGTATTTTTTCACAGCTATCACATTTTTCACTGATATCTTTGATCAGTTTAGTGTAGTCATCTATTACCCTGCACTTTTTAATAGAATCTTCAACCTATGACAAGATGGATGTACAAATTGTCGATGTAGTTTTGAAATAATTTGCCTTTTCTCCTTTAAATCCCTACCCCTGGATGCCATTAATATCTCTTTATCACCCTGCTTAGAGATGTTGGGTCTCACTGAAGGAAGACAAGAATGTCCTGACTGTGTAAACTGCAAAGTTACAGATTTCCCAAAGACAATCACCTTATCATGTTCCGTATCCAATTTCATCCGTGCCTTTTTCATAGACGGTTTACTGAACAGCCAAGGTATATCACTGGATACTATATCTGTACTAATAAAATGGTTTACTCCTGCTATTTTACACAGAATTACCACTCGTTTTAGTGATTTCAATGTGTTGTCATCCCCAAAACTGCAACAGGTAGAACTGTCATAATTCATAATGCAGTCTCTGCATTATCAGTGAGTTTTAAATCATTCTCTATATTAACAATGAGTTTTAAATCAGTCTATATATTATCAGTGTGTTGTAAATCAATCTGTATATTATCAGTGAGTTTTAAATCAGTCTCCATATTATCAGTGAGTTGTAAATCAGTCTCTATATTATCAGTGAGTTGTTAATCAGTCTCTATATTATCAGTGTGCTGTAAATCAGTCTCTATATTATCAGTGAGTTGTTAATCAGTCTCTATATTATCAGTGAGTTGTAAATCAGTCTCTATATTATCAGTGAGTTGTTAATCAGTCTCTATATTATCAGTGAGTTGTAAATCAGTCTCTATATTATCAGTGAGTTGTTAATCAGTCTCTATATTATCAGTGAGTTGTAAATCAGTCTCCATATTATCAGTGAGTTGTTAATCAGTCTCTATATTATCAGTGTGCTGTAAATCAGTCTCTATATTATCAGTGAGTTGTTAATCAGTCTCTATATTATCAGTGTGCTGTAAATCAGTCTCTATATTATCAGTGAGTTGTTAATCAGTCTCTATATTATCAGTGAGTTGTTAATCAGTCTCTATATTATCAGTGAGTTGTAAATCAGTCTCTATATTATCAGTGAGTTGTTAATCAGTCTCTATATTATCAGTGAGTTGTAAATCAGTCTCTATATTATCAGTGAGTTGTAAATCAGTCTCTATATTATCAGTGAGTTGTTAATCAGTCTCGATATTATCAGTGTGCTGTAAATCAGTCTCTATATTATCAGTGTGCTGTAAATCAGTCTCTATATTATCAGTGAGTTGTAAATCAGTCTCTATATTATCAGTGAGTTGTTAATCAGTCTCTATATTATCAGTGAGTTGTTAATCAGTCTCTATATTATCAGTGTGCTGTAAATCAGTCTCTATATTATCAGTGTGCTGTAAATCAGTCTCTATATTATCAGTGAGTTGTAAATCAGTCTCTATATTATCAGTGAGTTGTAAATCAGTCTCTATATTATCAGTGAGTTGTTAATCAGTCTCTATATTATCAGTGTGCTGTAAATCAGTCTCTATATTATCAGTGAGTTGTTAATCAGTCTCTATATGATCAGTGTGCTGTAAATCAGTCTCTATATTATCAGTGAGTTGTAAATCAGTCTCTATATTATCAGTGTGCTGTAAATCAGTCTCTATATTATCAGTGAGTTGTAAATCAGTCTCTATATTATCAGTGAGTTGTTAATCAGTCTCTATATTATCAGTGTGCTGTAAATCAGTCTCTATATTATCAGTGAGTTGTTAATCAGTCTCTATATGATCAGTGTGCTGTAAATCAGTCTCTATATTATCAGTGAGTTGTAAATCAGTCTCTATATTATCAGTGTGCTGTAAATCAGTCTCTATATTATCAGTGAGTTGTAAATCAGTCTCTATATTATCAGTGAGTTGTTAATCAGTCTCTATATTATCAGTGTGCTGTAAATCAGTCTCTATATTATCAGTGAGTTGTTAATCAGTCTCTATATTATCAGTGTGCTGTAAATCAGTCTCTATATTATCAGTGAGTTGTAAATCAGTCTCTATATTATCAGTGAGTTGTTAATCAGTCTCTATATTATCAGTGTGCTGTAAATCAGTCTCTATATTATCAGTGAGTTGTAAATCAGTCTCTATATTATCAGCGTGCTGGAAATCAGTCTCTATATTATCAGTGTGCTGGAAATCAGTCTCTATATTATCAGTGTGCTGTAAATCAGTCTCTATATTATCAGTGTGCTGTAAATCAGTCTCTATATTATCAGTGAGTTGTTAATCAGTCTCTATATGATCAGTGTGCTGTAAATCAGTCTCTATATTATCAGTGAGTTGTAAATCAGTCTCTATATTATCAGTGTGCTGTAAATCAGTCTCTATATTATCAGTGAGTTGTAAATCAGTCTCTATATTATCAGTGAGTTGTTAATCAGTCTCTATATTATCAGTGTGCTGTAAATCAGTCTCTATATTATCAGTGAGTTGTTAATCAGTCTCTATATTATCAGTGTGCTGTAAATCAGTCTCTATATTATCAGTGAGTTGTAAATCAGTCTCTATATTATCAGTGAGTTGTTAATCAGTCTCTATATTATCAGTGTGCTGTAAATCAGTCTCTATATTATCAGTGAGTTGTTAATCAGTCTCTATATTATCAGTGTGCTGTAACTCAGTCTCTATATTATCAGTGAGTTGTTAATCAGTCTCTATATTATCAGTGAGTTGTAAATCAGTCTCTATATTATCAGTGAGTTGTAAATCAGTCTCTATATTATCAGTGAGTTGTAAATCAGTCTCTATATTATCAGTGAGTTGTAAATCAGTCTCTATATTATCAGTGAGTTGTTAATCAGTCTCTATATTATCAGTGTGCTGTAAATCAGTCTCTATATTATCAGTGAGTTGTTAATCAGTCTCTATATTATCAGTGAGTTGTAAATCAGTCTCTATATTATCAGTGAGTTGTAAATCAGTCTCTATATTATCAGTGTGCTGTAAATCAGTCTCTATATTATCAGTGAGTTGTTAATCAGTCTCTATATTATCAGTGAGTTGTAAATCAGTCTCTATATTATCAGTGAGTTGTAAATCAGTCTCTATATTATCAGTGAGTTGTAAATCAGTCTCTATATTATCAGTGTGCTGTAAATCAGTCTCTATATTATCAGTGAGTTGTAAATCAGTCTCTATATTATCAGTGAGTTGTTAATCAGTCTCTATATTATCAGTGTGCTGTAAATCAGTCTCTATATCAGCAGTGAGTTGTTAATCAGTCTCTATATTATCAGTGAGCTGTAAATCAGTCTCTATATTATCAGTGAGTTGTTAATCAGTCTCTATATTATCAGTGTGCTGTAAATCAGTCTCTATATTATCAGTGAGTTGTTAATCAGTCTCTATATTATCAGTGAGTTGTTAATCAGTCTCTATATTATCAGTGTGCTGTAAATCAGTCTCTATATCAGCAGTGAGTTGTAAATCAGTCTCTATTATCAGTGAGTTGTTAATCAGTCTCTATATTATCAGTGAGTTGTTAATCAGTCTCTATATTATCAGTGTGCTGTAAATCAGTCTCTATATCAGCAGTGAGTTGTAAATCAGTCTCTATATTATCAGTGAGTTGTTAATCAGTCTCTATATTATCAGTGAGTTGTTAATCAGTCTCTATATTATAAGTGTGCTGTAAATCAGTCTCTATATCAGCAGTGAGTTGTAAATCAGTCTCTATATTATCAGTGAGTTGTTAATCAGTCTCTATATTATCAGTGTGCTGTAAATCAGTCTCTATATTATCAGTGAGTTGTTAATCAGTCTCTATATTATCAGTGTGCTGTAAATCAGTCTCTATATTATCAGTGAGTTGTTAATCAGTCTCTATATTATCAGTGTGCTGTAAATCAGTCTCTATATTATCAGTGAGTTGTTAATCAGTCTCTATATTATCAGAGAGTTGTAAATCAGTCTCTATATTATCAGTGAGTTGTTAATCAGTCTCTATATTATCAGTGTGCTGTAAATCAGTCTCTATATTATCAGTGAGTTGTTAATCAGTCTCTATATTATCAGTGTGCTGTAAATCAGTCTCTATATTATCAGTGTGCTGTAAATCAGTCTCTATATCAGCAGTGAGTTGTAAATCAGTCTCTATATTATCAGTGAGTTGTTAATCAGTCTCTATATTATCAGTGTGCTGTAAATCAGTCTCTATATTATCAGTGAGTTGTTAATCAGTCTCTATATTATCAGTGTGCTGTAAATCAGTCTCTATATTATCAGTGTGCTGTAAATCAGTCTCTATATTATCAGTGAGTTGTTAATCAGTCTCTATATTATCAGTGTGCTGTAAATCAGTCTCTATATTATCAGTGAGTTGTTAATCAGTCTCTATATTATCAGTGTGCTGTAAATCAGTCTCTATATTATCAGTGAGTTGTTAATCAGTCTCTATATTATCAGAGAGTTGTAAATCAGTCTCTATATTATCAGTGTGCTGTAAATCAGTCTCTATATTATCAGTGTGCTGTAAATCAGTCTCTATATTATCAGTGAGTTGTTAATCAGTCTCTATATTATCAGTGTGCTGTAAATCAGTCTCTATATTATCAGTGTGCTGTAAATCAGTCTCTATATTATCAGTGAGTTGTTAATCAGTCTCTATATTATCAGTGTGCTGTAAATCAGTCTCTATATTATCAGTGAGTTGTTAATCAGTCTCTATATTATCAGAGAGTTGTAAATCAGTCTCTATATTATCAGTGAGTTGTTAATCAGTCTCTATATTATCAGTGTGCTGTAAATCAGTCTCTATATTATCAGTGAGTTGTTAATCAGTCTCTATATTATCAGTGTGCTGTAAATCAGTCTCTATATTATCAGTGAGTTGTTAATCAGTCTCTATATTATCAGTGAGCTGTAAATCAGTCTCTATATCAGCAGTGAGTTGTAAATCAGTCTCTATATTATCAGTGAGTTGTTAATCAGTCTCTATATTATCAGTGTGCTGTAAATCAGTCTCTATATTATCAGTGAGTTGTTAATCAGTCTCTATATTATCAGTGTGCTGTAAATCAGTCTCTATATTATCAGTGAGTTGTTAATCAGTCTCTATATTATCAGTGTGCTGTAAATCAGTCTCTATATTATCAGTGAGTTGTTAATCAGTCTCTATATTATCAGTGTGCTGTAAATCAGTCTCTATATTATCAGTGAGTTGTTAATCAGTCTCTATATTATCAGTGAGTTGTTAATCAGTCTCTATATTATCAGTGTGCTGTAAATCAGTCTCTATATTATCAGTGAGTTGTTAATCAGTCTCTATATTATCAGTGTGCTGTAAATCAGTCTCTATATTATCAGTGAGTTGTTAATCAGTCTCTATATTATCAGTGTGCTGTAAATCAGTCTCTATATTATCAGTGAGTTGTTAATCAGTCTCTATATTATCAGTGAGTTTTAATCAGTCTCTATATTATCAGTGAGTTGTAAATCAGTCTCTATATTATCAGTGAGTTGTTAATCAGTCTCTATATTATCAGTGTGCTGTAAATCAGTCTCTATATTATCAGTGAGTTGTTAATCAGTCTCTATATTATCAGTGTGCTGTAAATCAGTCTCTATATTATCAGTGAGTTGTTAATCAGTCTCTATATTATCAGTGTGCTGTAAATCAGTCTCTATATTATCAGTGAGTTGTTAATCAGTCTCTATATTATCAGTGAGTTTTAATCAGTCTCTATATTATCAGTGAGTTGTAAATCAGTCTCTATATTATCAGTGAGTTGTTAATCAGTCTCTATATTATCAGTGTGCTGTAAATCAGTCTCTATATCAGCAGTGAGTTGTTAATCAGTCTCTATATTATCAGTGAGTTGTTAATCAGTCTCTATATTATCAGTGTGCTGTAAATCAGTCTCTATATTATCAGTGAGTTGTTAATCAGTCTCTATATTATCAGTGTGCTGTAAATCAGTCTCTATATTATCAGTGAGTTGTTAATCAGTCTCTATATTATCAGTGAGTTGTTAATCAGTCTCTATATTATCAGTGAGTTGTAAATCAGTCTCTATATTATCAGTGAGTTGTTAATCAGTCTCTATATTATCAGTGTGCTGTAAATCAGTCTCTATATTATCAGTGAGTTGTTGATCAGTCTCTATATTATCAGTGAGTTGTTGATCAGTCTCTATATTATCAGTGTGCTGTAAATCAGTCTCTATATTATCAGTGAGTTGTTAATCAGTCTCTATATTATCAGTGTGCTGTAAATCAGTCTCTATATTATCAGTGAGTTGTTAATCAGTCTCTATATTATCAGTGTGCTGTAAATCAGTCTCTATATTATCAGTGAGTTGTTAATCAGTCTCTATATTATCAGTGAGTTGTTAATCAGTCTCTATATTATCAGTGAGTTGTTAATCAGTCTCTATATTATCAGTGTGCTGTAAATCAGTCTCTATATTATCAGTGAGTTGTTAATCAGTCTCTATATTATCAGTGTGCTGTAAATCAGTCTCTATATCAGCAGTGAGTTGTTAATCAGTCTCTATATTATCAGTGAGTTGTAAATCAGTCTCTATATTATCAGTGAGTTGTTAATCAGTCTCTATATTATCAGTGTGCTGTAAATCAGTCTCTATATTATCAGTGAGTTGTTAATCAGTCTCTATATTATCAGTGTGCTGTAAATCAGTCTCTATATCAGCAGTGAGTTGTTAATCAGTCTCTATATTATCAGTGAGTTGTTAATCAGTCTCTATATTATCAGTGAGTTGTTAATCAGTCTCTATATTATCAGTGTGCTGTAAATCAGTCTCTATATTATCAGTGAGTTGTTAATCAGTCTCTATATTATCAGTGTGCTGTAAATCAGTCTCTATATCAGCAGTGAGTTGTTAATCAGTCTCTATATTATCAGTGAGTTGTTAATCAGTCTCTATATTATCAGTGTGCTGTAAATCAGTCTCTATATTATCAGTGAGTTGTTAATCAGTCTCTATATTATCAGTGTGCTGTAAATCAGTCTCTATATTATCAGTGAGTTGTTAATCAGTCTCTATATTATCAGTGAGTTGTTAATCAGTCTCTATATTATCAGTGTGCTGTAAATCAGTCTCTATATTATCAGTGAGTTGTTAATCAGTCTCTATATTATCAGTGTGCTGTAAATCAGTCTCTATATTATCAGTGAGTTGTTAATCAGTCTCTATATTATCAGTGAGTTGTTAATCAGTCTCTATATTATCAGTGTGCTGTAAATCAGTCTCTATATCAGCAGTGAGTTGTTAATCAGTCTCTATATTATCAGTGAGTTGTTAATCAGTCTCTATATTATCAGTGTGCTGTAAATCAGTCTCTATATTATCAGTGAGTTGTTAATCAGTCTCTATATTATCAGTGTGCTGTAAATCAGTCTCTATATTATCAGTGAGTTGTTAATCAGTCTCTATATTATCAGTGAGTTGTTAATCAGTCTCTATATTATCAGTGTGCTGTAAATCAGTCTCTATATTATCAGTGAGTTGTTAATCAGTCTCTATATTATCAGTGTGCTGTAAATCAGTCTCTATATTATCAGTGAGTTGTAAATCAGTCTCTATATTATCAGTGAGTTGTTAATCAGTCTCTATATTATCAGTGTGCTGTAAATCAGTCTCTATATTATCAGTGAGTTGTTAATCAGTCTCTATATTATCAGTGTGCTGTAAATCAGTCTCTATATTATCAGTGAGTTGTTAATCAGTCTCTATATTATCAGTGTGCTGTAAATCAGTCTCTATATTATCAGTGAGTTGTTAATCAGTCTCTATATTATCAGTGTGCTGTAAATCAGTCTCTATATTATCAGTGAGTTGTTAATCAGTCTCTATATTATCAGTGAGTTGTTAATCAGTCTCTATATTATCAGTGTGCTGTAAATCAGTCTCTATATCAGCAGTGAGTTGTTAATCAGTCTCTATATTATCAGTGAGTTGTTAATCAGTCTCTATATTATCAGTGTGCTGTAAATCAGTCTCTATATTATCAGTGAGTTGTTAATCAGTCTCTATATTATCAGTGTGCTGTAAATCAGTCTCTATATTATCAGTGAGTTGTTAATCAGTCTCTATATTATCAGTGAGTTGTTAATCAGTCTCTATATTATCAGTGTGCTGTAAATCAGTCTCTATATTATCAGTGAGTTGTTAATCAGTCTCTATATTATCAGTGTGCTGTAAATCAGTCTCTATATTATCAGTGAGTTGTAAATCAGTCTCTATATTATCAGTGAGTTGTTAATCAGTCTCTATATTATCAGTGTGCTGTAAATCAGTCTCTATATTATCAGTGAGTTGTTAATCAGTCTCTATATTATCAGTGAGTTGTTAATCAGTCTCTATATTATCAGTGTGCTGTAAATCAGTCTCTATATTATCAGTGAGTTGTTAATCAGTCTCTATATTATCAGTGTGCTGTAAATCAGTCTCTATATTATCAGTGAGTTGTTAATCAGTCTCTATATTATCAGTGTGCTGTAACTCAGTCTCTATATTATCAGTGAGTTGTTAATCAGTCTCTATATTATCAGTGAGTTGTTAATCAGTCTCTATATTATCAGTGTGCTGTAAATCAGTCTCTATATTATCAGTGAGTTGTTAATCAGTCTCTATATTATCAGTGTGCTGTAAATCAGTCTCTATATCAGCAGTGAGTTGTTAATCAGTCTCTATATTATCAGTGAGTTGTAAATCAGTCTCTATATTATCAGTGAGTTGTAAATCAGTCTCTATATTATCAGTGAGTTGTTAATCAGTCTCTATATTATCAGTGTGCTGTAAATCAGTCTCTATATTATCAGTGAGTTGTTAATCAGTCTCTATATTATCAGTGTGCTGTAAATCAGTCTCTATATCAGCAGTGAGTTGTTAATCAGTCTCTATATTATCAGTGAGTTGTAAATCAGTCTCTATATTATCAGTGAGTTGTTAATCAGTCTCTATATTATCAGTGTGCTGTAAATCAGTCTCTATATTATCAGTGAGTTGTTAATCAGTCTCTATATTATCAGTGAGTTGTTAATCAGTCTCTATATTATCAGTGTGCTGTAAATCAGTCTCTATATTATCAGTGAGTTGTTAATCAGTCTCTATATTATCAGTGTGCTGTAAATCAGTCTCTATATCAGCAGTGAGTTGTTAATCAGTCTCTATATTATCAGTGAGTTGTAAATCAGTCTCTATATTATCAGTGAGTTGTTAATCAGTCTCTATATTATCAGTGAGTTGTTAATCAGTCTCTATATTATCAGTGTGCTGTAAATCAGTCTCTATATTATCAGTGAGTTGTTAATCAGTCTCTATATTATCGGTGAGTTGTAAATCAGTCTCTATATTATCAGTGAGTTGTTAATCAGTCTCTATATTATCAGTGTGCTGTAAATCAGTCTCTATATTATCAGTGAGTTGTTAATCAGTCTCTATATTATCGGTGAGTTGTAAATCAGTCTCTATATTATCAGTGAGTTGTTAATCAGTCTCTATATTATCAGTGTGCTGTAAATCAGTCTCTATATTATCAGTGAGTTGTTAATCAGTCTCTATATTATCAGTGAGTTGTTAATCAGTCTCTATATTATCAGTGTGCTGTAAATCAGTCTCTATATTATCAGTGAGTTGTTAATCAGTCTCTATATTATCAGTGAGTTGTTAATCAGTCTCTATATTATCAGTGTGCTGTAACTCAGTCTCTATATTATCAGTGAGTTGTAAATCAGTCTCTATATTATCAGTGAGTTGTTAATCCGTCTCTATATTATCAGTGAGTTGTTAATCAGTCTCTGTATTATCAGTGAGTTGTTAATCAGTCTCTATATTATCAGTGTGCTGTAAATCAGTCTCTATATTATCAGTGAGTTGTTAATCAGTCTCTATATTATCAGTGAGTTGTAAATCAGTCTCTATATTATCAGTGAGTTGTTAATCAGTCTCTATATTATCAGTGTGCTGTAAATCAGTCTCTATATTATCAGTGAGTTGTTAATCAGTCTCTATATTATCAGTGAGTTGTAAATCAGTCTCTATATTATCAGTGTGCTGTAAATCAGTCTCTATATTATCAGTGAGTTGTTAATCAGTCTCTATATTATCAGTGTGCTGTAAATCAGTCTCTATATTATCAGTGAGTTGTTAATCAGTCTCTATATTATCAGTGTGCTGTAAATCAGTCTCTATATTATCAGTGAGTTGTTAATCAGTCTCTATATTATCAGTGTGCTGTAAATCAGTCTCTATATCAGCAGTAAGTTGTTAATCAGTCTCTATATTATCAGTGTGCTGTAAATCAGTCTCTATATCAGCAGTGAGTTGTTAATCAGTCTCTATATTATCAGTGAGTTGTAAATCAGTCTCTATATTATCAGTGAGTTGTTAATCAGTCTCTATATTATCAGTGTGCTGTAAATCAGTCTCTATATTATCAGTGAGTTGTTAATCAGTCTCTATATTATCAGTGTGCTGTAAATCAGTCTCTATATCAGCAGTAAGTTGTTAATCAGTCTCTATATTATCAGTGTGCTGTAAATCAGTCTCTATATCAGCAGTGAGTTGTTAATCAGTCTCTATATTATCAGTGAGTTGTAAATCAGTCTCTATATTATCAGTGTGCTGTAAATCAGTCTCTATATTATCAGTGAGTTGTTAATCAGTCTCTATATTATCAGTGTGCTGTAAATCAGTCTCTATATCAGCAGTAAGTTGTTAATCAGTCTCTATATTATCAGTGTGCTGTAAATCAGTCTCTATATCAGCAGTGAGTTGTTAATCAGTCTCTATATTATCAGTGAGTTGTTAATCAGTCTCTATATTATCAGTGAGTTGTAAATTAGTCTCTATATTATCAGTGAGTTGTAAATCAGTCTCTATATTATCAGTGAGTTGTTAATCAGTCTCTATATTATCAGTGTGCTGTAACTCAGTCTCTATATTATCAGTGAGTTGTAAATCAGTCTCTATATTATCAGTGAGTTGTAAATCAGTCTCTATATCATCAGTGTGCTGTAACTCAGTCTCTATATTATCAGTGAGTTGTAAATTAGTCTCTATATTATCAGTGAGTTGTTAATCAGTCTCTATATTATCAGTGAGTTGTAAATCAGTCTCTATATTATCAGTGAGTTGTAAATCAGTCTCTATATTATCAGTGTGCTGTAAATTAGTCTCTATATTATCAGTGAGTTGTAAATCAGTCTCTATATTATCAGTGAGTTGTTAATCAGTCTCTATATTATCAGTGAGTTGTAAATCAGTCTCTATATTATCAGTGTGCTGTAAATTAGTCTCTATATTATCAGTGAGTTGTAAATCAGTCTCTATATTATCAGTGAGTTGTTAATCAGTCTCTATATTATCAGTGTGCTGTAACTCAGTCTCTATATTATCAGTGAGTTGTAAATCAGTCTCTATATTATCAGTGAGTTGTAAATTAGTCTCTATATTATCAGTGAGTTGTAAATCAGTCTCTATATTATCAGTGAGTTGTTAATCAGTCTCTATATTATCAGTGTGCTGTAACTCAGTCTCTATATTATCAGTGAGTTGTAAATCAGTCTCTATATTATCAGTGAGTTGTTAATCAGTCTCTATATTATCAGTGTGCTGTAACTCAGTCTCTATATTATCAGTGAGTTGTTAATCAGTCTCTATATTATCAGTGAGTTGTAAATCAGTCTCTATATCATCAGTGTGCTGTAAATCAGTCTCTATATTATCAGTGAGTTGTAAATCAGTCTCTATATTATCAGTGAGTTGTTAATCAGTCTCTATATTATCAGTGTGCTGTAACTCAGTCTCTATATTATCAGTGAGTTGTTAATCAGTCTCTATATTATCAGTGAGTTGGAAATCAGTCTCTATATTATCAGTGAGTTGTAAATCAGTCTCTATATTATCAGTGAGTTGTTAATCAGTCTCTATATTATCAGTGAGTTGTTAATCAGTCTCTATATTATCAGTGAGTTCTAAATCAGTCTCTATATTATCAGTGTGCTGTAAATCAGTCTCTATATTATCAGTGAGTTGTAAATCAGTCTCTATATTATCAGTGAGTTGTTAATCAGTCTCTATATTATCAGTGAGTTGTAAATCAGTCTCTATATTATCAGTGTGCTGTAAATCAGTCTCTATATTATCAGTGAGTTGTAAATCAGTCTCTATATTATCAGTGAGTTGTTAATCAGTCTCTATATTATCAGTGAGTTGTAAATCAGTCTCCATATTATCAGTGAGTTGTTAATCAGTCTCTATATTATCAGTGTGCTGTAAATCAGTCTCTATATTATCAGTGAGTTGTAAATCAGTCTCTATATTATCAGTGAGTTGTAAATCAGTCCCTATATTATCATTGAGCTGTGAATCAGTCTCTGTATTATCATTGAGCTGTGAATCAGTCTCTATATTATCAGTGAGCTGTAAATCAGTCTCTATATTATCAGTCTGCTGTAGATCAGTCCCTATATTATCAGTGAGCTGTGAATCAGTCTCGCTATTATCATTGAGCTTTAAATCAGTCTCCATATTACCATTGATTTGTAAATCAGTCTCAATATTATCAATGTGTTGTAAATCAGTCTATATATTATCAGTGTGTTGTAAATCAGTCTGTATATTATCAGTGAGTTTTAAATCAGTCTCTGTATTACCAGTGAGTTTTAAATCAGTCTATATATTATCATTGAGCTGTGAATCAGTCTCTATATTATCAGTGAGCTGTAAATCAGTCTCTATATTATCAGTGTGCTGTAAATCAGTCTCGATATTATCAGTGAGTTGCAAATCAGTCTCTGTATTATCAGTGTGCTGTAAATCAGTCTCTATATTATCATTGAGCTGTGAATCAGTCTCTATATTATCAGTGAGCTGTAAATCAGTCTCTATATTATCAGTGAGCTGTAAATCAGTCTCTACATTATCAGTGTGCTGTAAATCAGTCTCGATATTATCAGTGTGCTGTAAATCAGTCACTATATTATCAGTGAGTTGCAAATCAGTCTCTGTATTATCAGTGTGCTGTAAATCAGTCTCTATATTATCAGTGAGTTGTAAATCAGTCTCTATATTATCAGTGTGCTGTAAATCAGTCTCTATATTATCAGTGAGTTGTACATCAGTCTCTATATTATCAGTGTGCTGTAAATCAGTCTCTATATTATCAGTGCTGCAAATCAGTCTCTATATTATCAGTGAGTTGCAAATCAGTCTCTATATTATCAGTGTGCTGTAAATCAGTCTCTATATTATCAGTGAGTTGCAAATCAGTCTCTATATTATCAGTGAGTTGTAAATCAGTCTCTATATTATCAGTGTGCTGTAAATCAGTCTCTATATTATCAGTGAGTTGTAAATCAGTCTCTATATTATCAGTAAAATAAAAGCAAAATACTGCGGATGCTGGAAATCTGAAACAAAAACAAGAAATGCTGGATTCACTCAGCAGGTCTGGCAGCATCTGTGGAAAGAGAAGCAGAGTTAATGTTTCGGGTCAGTGACCGTTCCGAAGAAGGGTCACTGACCCGAAACGTTAACTCTGCTTCTCATTCCACAGATGCTGCCAGACCTGCTGAGTGAATCCAGCATTTCTTGTTTTTGTTCTATATTATCAGTGTGCTGTAAATCAGTCTCTATATTATCAGTGTGCTGTAAATCAGTCTCTATATTATCAGTGAGTTGCAAATCAGTCTCTATATTATCAGTGTGCTGTAAATCAGTCTCGATATTATCAGTGAGCTGTAAACCAGTCTCTATATTATCAGTGAGTTGTAAATCAGTCTCTATATTACCAGTGAGTTGTAAATCAGTCTATATATTATCAATGTGTTGTAAATCAGTCTCTATATTATCAGTGTGATGTAAATCAGTCTCTATATTATCAGTGTGTTGTAAATCAATCTGAATATTGACGGTGAGTTTTAAATCAGTCTCTGCATTATCAGTGAGTTTTAAATCATTCTCTATATTAACAATGAGTTTTAAATCAGTCTATATATTATCAGTGTGTTGTAAATCAATCTGTATATTATCAGTGAGTTTTAAATCAGTCTCTATATTATCAGTGAGTTGTGAATCAGTCTCTATATTATCAGTGAGTTGTAAATCAGTCTATATATTATCAGTGAGTTGTAAATCAGTCTCTATATTATCAGCGTGCTGGAAATCAGTCTCTATATTATCAGTGTGCTGGAAATCAGTCTCTATATTATCAGTGTGCTGTAAATCAGTCTCTATATTATCAGCGTGCTGTAAATCAGTCTCCATATTATCAGTGTGCTGTAAATCAGTCTCTATATTATCAGCGTGCTGGAAATCAGTCTCTATATTATCAGTGTGCTGTAAATTAGTCTCTATATTATCAGTGTGCTGTAAATCAGTCTCTATATTATCAGCGTGCTGTAAATCAGTCTCTATATTATCAGTGAGTTGTAAATCAGTCTCTATATTATCAGTGAGTTGTAAATCAGTCTCGATATTATCAGTGTGCTGTAAATCAGTCTCTATATTATCAGCGTGCTGTAAATCAGTCTCTATATTATCAGTGAGTTGTAAATCAGTCTCTATATTATCAGTGAGTTGTAAATCAGTCTCGATATTATCAGTGAGTTGGAAATCAGTCTCTATATTATCAGTGAGTTGTAAATCAGTCTCTATATTATCAGTGAGTTGTTAATCAGTCTCTATATTATCAGTGAGTTGTTAATCAGTCTCTATATTATCAGTGAGTTGTAAATCAGTCTCTATATTATCAGTGTGCTGTAAATCAGTCTCTATATTATCAGTGAGTTGTAAATCAGTCTCTATATTATCAGTGAGTTGTTAATCAGTCTCTATATTATCAGTGAGTTGTAAATCAGTCTCTATATTATCAGTGTGCTGTAAATCAGTCTCTATATTATCAGTGAGTTGTAAATCAGTCTCTATATTATCAGTGAGTTGTTAATCAGTCTCTATATTATCAGTGAGTTGTAAATCAGTCTCCATATTATCAGTCTGCTGTAGATCAGTCCCTATATTATCAGTGAGCTGTGAATCAGTCTCGCTATTATCATTGAGCTTTAAATCAGTCTCCATATTACCATTGATTTGTAAATCAGTCTCAATATTATCAATGTGTTGTAAATCAGTCTATATATTATCAGTGTGTTGTAAATCAGTCTGTATATTATCAGTGAGTTTTAAATCAGTCTCTGTATTACCAGTGAGTTTTAAATCAGTCTATATATTATCATTGAGCTGTGAATCAGTCTCTATATTATCAGTGAGCTGTAAATCAGTCTCTATATTATCAGTGTGCTGTAAATCAGTCTCGATATTATCAGTGTGCTGTAAATCAGTCTCTATATTATCAGTGAGTTGCAAATCAGTCTCTGTATTATCAGTGTGCTGTAAATCAGTCTCTATATTATCATTGAGCTGTGAATCAGTCTCTATATTATCAGTGAGCTGTAAATCAGTCTCTATATTATCAGTGAGCTGTAAATCAGTCTCTACATTATCAGTGTGCTGTAAATCAGTCTCGATATTATCAGTGTGCTGTAAATCAGTCTCTATATTATCAGTGAGTTGCAAATCAGTCTCTGTATTATCAGTGTGCTGTAAATCAGTCTCTATATTATCAGTGAGTTGTAAATCAGTCTCTATATTATCAGTGTGCTGTAAATCAGTCTCTATATTATCAGTGAGTTGTGCATCAGTCTCTATATTATCAGTGTGCTGTAAATCAGTCTCTATATTATCAGTGCTGCAAATCAGTCTCTATATTATCAGTGAGTTGCAAATCAGTCTCTATATTATCAGTGTGCTGTAAATCAGTCTCTATATTATCAGTGAGTTGCAAATCAGTCTCTATATTATCAGTGAGTTGTAAATCAGTCTCTATATTATCAGTGTGCTGTAAATCAGTCTCTATATTATCAGTGAGTTGTAAATCAGTCTCTATATTATCAGTAAAATAAAAGCAAAATACTGCGGATGCTGGAAATCTGAAACAAAAACAAGAAATGCTGGATTCACTCAGCAGGTCTGGCAGCATCTGTGGAAAGAGAAGCAGAGTTAATGTTTCGGGTCAGTGACCGTTCCGAAGAAGGGTCACTGACCCGAAACGTTAACTCTGCTTCTCATTCCACAGATGCTGCCAGACCTGCTGAGTGAATCCAGCATTTCTTGTTTTTGTTCTATATTATCAGTGTGCTGTAAATCAGTCTCTATATTATCAGTGTGCTGTAAATCAGTCTCTATATTATCAGTGAGTTGCAAATCAGTCTCTATATTATCAGTGTGCTGTAAATCAGTCTCGATATTATCAGTGAGCTGTAAACCAGTCTCTATATTATCAGTGAGTTGTAAATCAGTCTCTATATTACCAGTGAGTTGTAAATCAGTCTATATATTATCAATGTGTTGTAAATCAGTCTCTATATTATCAGTGTGATGTAAATCAGTCTCTATATTATCAGTGTGTTGTAAATCAATCTGAATATTGACGGTGAGTTTTAAATCAGTCTCTGCATTATCAGTGAGTTTTAAATCATTCTCTATATTAACAATGAGTTTTAAATCAGTCTATATATTATCAGTGTGTTGTAAATCAATCTGTATATTATCAGTGAGTTTTAAATCAGTCTCTATATTATCAGTGAGTTGTGAATCAGTCTCTATATTATCAGTGAGTTGTAAATCAGTCTATATATTATCAGTGAGTTGTAAATCAGTCTCTATATTATCAGTGTGCTGTAAATCAGTCTCCATATTATCAGCGTGCTGGAAATCAGTCTCTATATTATCAGTGTGCTGTAAATTAGTCTCTATATTATCAGTGTGCTGTAAATCAGTCTCTATATTATCAGCGTGCTGTAAATCAGTCTCTATATTATCAGTGAGTTGTAAATCAGTCTCTATATTATCAGTGAGTTGTAAATCAGTCTCGATATTATCAGTGTGCTGTA
This sequence comes from Heterodontus francisci, assembly GCF_036365525.1. Taxonomy (NCBI): domain Eukaryota; kingdom Metazoa; phylum Chordata; class Chondrichthyes; order Heterodontiformes; family Heterodontidae; genus Heterodontus; species Heterodontus francisci. Next base: position 57,990,379 of record NC_090402.1, read on the forward strand.
AATCAGTCTCTATATTATCAGTGTGCTGTAAATTAGTCTCTATATTATCAGTGTGCTGCAAATCAGTCTCTATATTATCAGTGAATTGTAAATCAGTCTCTATATTATCAGTGAGTTGTAAATCAGTCTCTATATTATCAGTGAGTTGTAAATCAGTCTCTATATTATCAGTGAGTTGTAAATCAGTCTCTATATTATCAGTGTGCTGTAAATCAGTCTCTATATTATCAGTGAGCTGTAAATCAGTCTCTATATTATCAGTGAGTTGTAAATCAGTCTCCATATTATCAGTGAGTTGTAAATCAGTCTCCATATTATCAATGTGTTGTAAATCAGTCTCTATATTATCAGTGTGTTGTAAATCAGTCTCCAGATAATCAGTGAGCGGTGAATCAGTCTCTGTATTATCAATGTGTTGTAAATCAGTCTCTATATTATCAGTGAGTTGTAAATCAGTCTCTATATTATCAGTGTGCTGTAAATCAGTCTCTATATTATCAGTGTGCTGTAAATTAGTCTCTATATTATCAGTGTGCTGTAAATCAGTCTCTATATTATCAGCGTGCTGTAAATCAGTCTCTATATTATCAGTGAGTTGTAAATCAGTCTCGATATTATCAGTGTGCTGTAAATCAGTCTCTATATTATCAGCGTGCTGTAAATCAGTCTCTATATTATCAGTGAGTTGTAAATCAGTCTCTATATTATCAGTGAGTTGTAAATCAGTCTCGATATTATCAGTGAGTTGGAAATCAGTCTCTATATTATCAGTGAGTTGTAAATCAGTCTCTATATTATCAGTGAGTTGTTAATCAGTCTCTATATTATCAGTGAGTTGTTAATCAGTCTCTATATTATCAGTGAGTTGTAAATCAGTCTCTATATTATCAGTGTGCTGTAAATCAGTCTCTATATTATCAGTGAGTTGTAAATCAGTCTCTATATTATCAGTGAGTTGTAAATCAGTCTCTATATTATCAGTGTGCTGTAAATCAGTCTCTATATTATCAGTGAGTTGTAAATCAGTCTCTATATTATCAGTGAGTTGTTAATCAGTCTCTATATTATCAGTGAGTTGTAAATCAGTCTCCATATTATCAGTGAGTTGTTAATCAGTCTCTATATTATCAGTGTGCTGTAAATCAGTCTCTATATTATCAGTGAGTTGTAAATCAGTCTCTATATTATCAGTGAGTTGTAAATCAGTCCCTATATTATCATTGAGCTGTGAATCAGTCTCTGTATTATCATTGAGCTGTGAATCAGTCTCTATATTATCAGTGAGCTGTAAATCAGTCTCTATATTATCAGTCTGCTGTAGATCAGTCCCTATATTATCAGTGAGCTGTGAATCAGTCTCGCTATTATCATTGAGCTTTAAATCAGTCTCCATATTACCATTGATTTGTAAATCAGTCTCAATATTATCAATGTGTTGTAAATCAGTCTATATATTATCAGTGTGTTGTAAATCAGTCTGTATATTATCAGTGAGTTTTAAATCAGTCTCTGTATTACCAGTGAGTTTTAAATCAGTCTATATATTATCATTGAGCTGTGAATCAGTCTCTATATTATCAGTGAGCTGTAAATCAGTCTCTATATTATCAGTGTGCTGTAAATCAGTCTCGATATTATCAGTGTGCTGTAAATCAGTCTCTATATTATCAGTGAGTTGCAAATCAGTCTCTGTATTATCAGTGTGCTGTAAATCAGTCTCTATATTATCATTGAGCTGTGAATCAGTCTCTATATTATCAGTGAGCTGTAAATCAGTCTCTATATTATCAGTGAGCTGTAAATCAGTCTCTACATTATCAGTGTGCTGTAAATCAGTCTCGATATTATCAGTGTGCTGTAAATCAGTCTCTATATTATCAGTGAGTTGCAAATCAGTCTCTGTATTATCAGTGTGCTGTAAATCAGTCTCTATATTATCAGTGTGCTGTAGATCAGTCTCTATATTATCAGTGAGTTGTACATCAGTCTCTATATTATCAGTGTGCTGTAAATCAGTCTCTATATTATCAGTGCTGCAAATCAGTCTCTATATTATCAGTGTGCTGTAAATCAGTCTCTATATTATCAGTGAGTTGTACATCAGTCTCTATATTATCAGTGTGCTGTAAATCAGTCTCTATATTATCAGTGCTGCAAATCAGTCTCTATATTATCAGTGAGTTGCAAATCAGTCTCTATATTATCAGTGTGCTGTAAATCAGTCTCTATATTATCAGTGTGCTGTAAATCAGTCTCTATATTATCAGTGAGTTGTACATCAGTCTCTATATTATCAGTGTGCTGTAAATCAGTCTCTATATTATCAGTGAGTTGTTAATCAGTCTCTATATTATCAGTGAGTTGTAAATCAGTCTCCATATTATCAGTGAGTTGTTAATCAGTCTCTATATTATCAGTGTGCTGTAAATCAGTCTCTATATTATCAGTGAGTTGTAAATCAGTCTCTATATTATCAGTGAGTTGTAAATCAGTCCCTATATTATCATTGAGCTGTGAATCAGTCTCTGTATTATCATTGAGCTGTGAATCAGTCTCTATATTATCAGTGAGCTGTAAATCAGTCTCTATATTATCAGTCTGCTGTAGATCAGTCCCTATATTATCAGTGAGCTGTGAATCAGTCTCGCTATTATCATTGAGCTTTAAATCAGTCTCCATATTACCATTGATTTGTAAATCAGTCTCAATATTATCAATGTGTTGTAAATCAGTCTATATATTATCAGTGTGTTGTAAATCAGTCTGTATATTATCAGTGAGTTTTAAATCAGTCTCTGTATTACCAGTGAGTTTTAAATCAGTCTATATATTATCATTGAGCTGTGAATCAGTCTCTATATTATCAGTGAGCTGTAAATCAGTCTCTATATTATCAGTGTGCTGTAAATCAGTCTCGATATTATCAGTGTGCTGTAAATCAGTCTCTATATTATCAGTGAGTTGCAAATCAGTCTCTGTATTATCAGTGTGCTGTAAATCAGTCTCTATATTATCATTGAGCTGTGAATCAGTCTCTATATTATCAGTGAGCTGTAAATCAGTCTCTATATTATCAGTGAGCTGTAAATCAGTCTCTACATTATCAGTGTGCTGTAAATCAGTCTCGATATTATCAGTGTGCTGTAAATCAGTCTCTATATTATCAGTGAGTTGCAAATCAGTCTCTGTATTATCAGTGTGCTGTAAATCAGTCTCTATATTATCAGTGTGCTGTAGATCAGTCTCTATATTATCAGTGAGTTGTACATCAGTCTCTATATTATCAGTGTGCTGTAAATCAGTCTCTATATTATCAGTGCTGCAAATCAGTCTCTATATTATCAGTGTGCTGTAAATCAGTCTCTATATTATCAGTGAGTTGTACATCAGTCTCTATATTATCAGTGTGCTGTAAATCAGTCTCTATATTATCAGTGCTGCAAATCAGTCTCTATATTATCAGTGAGTTGCAAATCAGTCTCTATATTATCAGTGTGCTGTAAATCAGTCTCTATATTATCAGTGTGCTGTAAATCAGTCTCTATATTATCAGTGAGTTGTACATCAGTCTCTATATTATCAGTGTGCTGTAAATCAGTCTATATATTATCAGTGTGTTGTAAATCAATCTGTATATTATCAGTGAGTTTTAAATCAGTCTCTATATTATCAGTGAGTTGTGAATCAGTCTCTATATTATCAGTGAGTTGTAAATCAGTCTATATATTATCAGTGAGTTGTAAATCAGTCTCTATATTATCAGTGTGCTGTAAATCAGTCTCCATATTATCAGTGTGCTGTAAATCAGTCTCTATATTATCAGCGTGCTGGAAATCAGTCTCTATATTATCAGTGTGCTGTAAATTAGTCTCTATATTATCAGTGTGCTGTAAATCAGTCTCTATATTATCAGCGTGCTGTAAATCAGTCTCTATATTATCAGTGAGTTGTAAATCAGTCTCTATATTATCAGTGAGTTGTAAATCAGTCTCGATATTATCAGTGTGCTGTAAATCAGTCTCTATATTATCAGCGTGCTGTAAATCAGTCTCTATATTATCAGTGAGTTGTAAATCAGTCTCTATATTATCAGTGAGTTGTAAATCAGTCTCGATATTATCAGTGAGTTGGAAATCAGTCTCTATATTATCAGTGAGTTGTAAATCAGTCTCTATATTATCAGTGAGTTGTTAATCAGTCTCTATATTATCAGTGAGTTGTTAATCAGTCTCTATATTATCAGTGAGTTGTAAATCAGTCTCTATATTATCAGTGTGCTGTAAATCAGTCTCTATATTATCAGTGAGTTGTAAATCAGTCTCTATATTATCAGTGAGTTGTTAATCAGTCTCTATATTATCAGTGAGTTGTAAATCAGTCTCTATATTATCAGTGTGCTGTAAATCAGTCTCTATATTATCAGTGAGTTGTAAATCAGTCTCTATATTATCAGTGAGTTGTTAATCAGTCTCTATATTATCAGTGAGTTGTAAATCAGTCTCCATATTATCAGTGAGTTGTTAATCAGTCTCTATATTATCAGTGTGCTGTAAATCAGTCTCTATATTATCAGTGAGTTGTAAATCAGTCTCTATATTATCAGTGAGTTGTAAATCAGTCCCTATATTATCATTGAGCTGTGAATCAGTCTCTGTATTATCATTGAGCTGTGAATCAGTCTCTATATTATCAGTGAGCTGTAAATCAGTCTCTATATTATCAGTCTGCTGTAGATCAGTCCCTATATTATCAGTGAGCTGTGAATCAGTCTCGCTATTATCATTGAGCTTTAAATCAGTCTCCATATTACCATTGATTTGTAAATCAGTCTCAATATTATCAATGTGTTGTAAATCAGTCTATATATTATCAGTGTGTTGTAAATCAGTCTGTATATTATCAGTGAGTTTTAAATCAGTCTCTGTATTACCAGTGAGTTTTAAATCAGTCTATATATTATCATTGAGCTGTGAATCAGTCTCTATATTATCAGTGAGCTGTAAATCAGTCTCTATATTATCAGTGTGCTGTAAATCAGTCTCGATATTATCAGTGTGCTGTAAATCAGTCTCTATATTATCAGTGAGTTGCAAATCAGTCTCTGTATTATCAGTGTGCTGTAAATCAGTCTCTATATTATCATTGAGCTGTGAATCAGTCTCTATATTATCAGTGAGCTGTAAATCAGTCTCTATATTATCAGTGAGCTGTAAATCAGTCTCTACATTATCAGTGTGCTGTAAATCAGTCTCGATATTATCAGTGTGCTGTAAATCAGTCTCTATATTATCAGTGAGTTGCAAATCAGTCTCTGTATTATCAGTGTGCTGTAAATCAGTCTCTATATTATCAGTGTGCTGTAGATCAGTCTCTATATTATCAGTGAGTTGTACATCAGTCTCTATATTATCAGTGTGCTGTAAATCAGTCTCTATATTATCAGTGCTGCAAATCAGTCTCTATATTATCAGTGTGCTGTAAATCAGTCTCTATATTATCAGTGAGTTGTACATCAGTCTCTATATTATCAGTGTGCTGTAAATCAGTCTCTATATTATCAGTGCTGCAAATCAGTCTCTATATTATCAGTGAGTTGCAAATCAGTCTCTATATTATCAGTGTGCTGTAAATCAGTCTCTATATTATCAGTGTGCTGTAAATCAGTCTCTATATTATCAGTGAGTTGTACATCAGTCTCTATATTATCAGTGTGCTGTAAATCAGTCTCTATATTATCAGTGCTGCAAATCAGTCTCTATATTATCAGTGAGTTGCAAATCAGTCTCTATATTATCAGTGTGCTGTAAATCAGTCTCTATATTATCAGTGAGTTGCAAATCAGTCTCTATATTATCAGTGAGTTGTAAATCAGTCTCTATATTATCAGTGTGCTGTAAATCAGTCTCTATATTATCAGTGAGTTGTAAATCAGTCTCTATATTATCAGTAAAATAAAAGCAAAATACTGCGGATGCTGGAAATCTGAAACAAAAACAAGAAATGCTGGATTCACTCAGCAGGTCTGGCAGCATCTGTGGAAAGAGAAGCAGAGTTAATGTTTCGGGTCAGTGACCGTTCCGAAGAAGGGTCACTGACCCGAAACGTTAACTCTGCTTCTCATTCCACAGATGCTGCCAGACCTGCTGAGTGAATCCAGCATTTCTTGTTTTTGTTCTATATTATCAGTGTGCTGTAAATCAGTCTCTATATTATCAGTGTGCTGTAAATCAGTCTCTATATTATCAGTGAGTTGCAAATCAGTCTCTATATTATCAGTGTGCTGTAAATCAGTCTCGATATTATCAGTGAGCTGTAAACCAGTCTCTATATTATCAGTGAGTTGTAAATCAGTCTCTATATTACCAGTGAGTTGTAAATCAGTCTATATATTATCAATGTGTTGTAAATCAGTCTCTATATTATCAGTGTGATGTAAATCAGTCTCTATATTATCAGTGTGTTGTAAATCAATCTGAATATTGACGGTGAGTTTTAAATCAGTCTCTGCATTATCAGTGAGTTTTAAATCATTCTCTATATTAACAATGAGTTTTAAATCAGTCTATATATTATCAGTGTGTTGTAAATCAATCTGTATATTATCAGTGAGTTTTAAATCAGTCTCTATATTATCAGTGAGTTGTGAATCAGTCTCTATATTATCAGTGAGTTGTAAATCAGTCTATATATTATCAGTGAGTTGTAAATCAGTCTCTATATTATCAGTGTGCTGTAAATCAGTCTCCATATTATCAGTGTGCTGTAAATCAGTCTCTATATTATCAGCGTGCTGGAAATCAGTCTCTATATTATCAGTGTGCTGTAAATTAGTCTCTATATTATCAGTGTGCTGTAAATCAGTCTCCATATTATCAGTGTGCTGTAAATCAGTCTCTATATTATCAGCGTGCTGGAAATCAGTCTCTATATTATCAGTGTGCTGTAAATTAGTCTCTATATTATCAGTGTGCTGTAAATCAGTCTCTATATTATCAGCGTGCTGTAAATCAGTCTCTATATTATCAGTGAGTTGTAAATCAGTCTCTATATTATCAGTGAGTTGTAAATCAGTCTCGATATTATCAGTGTGCTGTAAATCAGTCTCTATATTATCAGTGTGCTGTAAATTAGTCTCTATATTATCAGTGTGCTGCAAATCAGTCTCTATATTATCAGTGAATTGTAAATCAGTCTCTATATTATCAGTGAGTTGTAAATCAGTCTCTATATTATCAGTGAGTTGTAAATCAGTCTCTATATTATCAGTGAGTTGTAAATCAGTCTCTATATTATCAGTGTGCTGTAAATCAGTCTCTATATTATCAGTGAGCTGTAAATCAGTCTCTATATTATCAGTGAGTTGTAAATCAGTCTCCATATTATCAGTGAGTTGTAAATCAGTCTCCATATTATCAATGTCTTGTAAATCAGTCTCTATATTATCAATGTGTTGTAAATCAGTCTCCAGATAATCAGTGAGCGGTGAATCAGTCTCTGTATTATCAATGTGTTGTAAATCAGTCTCTATATTATCAGTGAGTTGTAAATCAGTCTCCATATTATCAGTGAGTTGTAAATCAGTCTCTATATTATCAGTGAGCGGTGAATCAGTCTCTGTATTATCAATGTGTTGTAAATCAGTCTCTGTTTTATCAATGTGCTGGAAATCAGTCTCTATATTATCAATGTGTTGTAAATCAGTATGTTTTTTATCAGTGAGCTGTAAAGCAGTCTCTATATTATCAATGTGCTATAAATCAGTTTCTATATTATCAGTGAGCTGTGAATCAGTCTCTATATGATCAATGTGTTGTAAATCAGTATGTTTTTTATCAGTGAGTTCTAAATTAGTCTCTATATTATCAGTGTGCTGTAAATCAGTCTCTATATTATCAGTGAGCTGTAAATCAGTCTCTATATTATCAATGTGTTGTAAATCAGTATGTTTTTTATCAGTGAGTTCTAAATTAGTCTCTATATTATCAGTGTGCTGTAAATCAGTCTCTATATTATCAGTGTGCTGTAAATCAGTCTCTATATTATCAGTGTGCTGTAAATTAGTCTCTATATTATCAGTGTGCTGTAAATTAGTCTCTATATTATCAGTGAGTTGTAAATCAGTCTCTATATTATCAGTGTGCTGTAAATTAGTCTCTATATTATCAGTGTGCTGTAAATTTGTCTCTATATTATCAGTGTGCTGTAAATTAGTCTCTATATTATCAGTGAGTTGTAAATCAGTCTCTATATTATCAGTGTGCTGTAAATTAGTCTCTATATTATCAGTGTGCTGTAAATCAGTCTCTATATTATCAGTGCGCTGTAAATCAGTCTCTATATTATCAGTGTGCTGTAAATCAGTCTCTATATTATCAGTGTGCTATAAATTAGTCTCTATATTATCAGTGTGCTGTAAATTAGTCTCCATATTATCAGTGTGCTGTAAATCAGTCTCTATATTATCAGTGAGTTTTAAATCATTCTCTATATGCACAATGAGTTTTAAATCAGTCTCTATATTATCAATGAGTTTTAAATCAGTCTCTATATTATCAGTGAGTTGTAAATCAGTCTCTATATTATCATTGAGCTGTAAATCAGTCTCTATATCATCAGGGAGTTGTAAATCAGTCTCGATATTATCAGTGAGTTGTAAATCAGTCTCTATATTATCAGTGAGTTTTAAATCAGTCTCTTTATTAACAATGAGTTTTACATCAGTCTCTATATTATCAGTGAGTTTTAAATCAGTCTCTATATTATCAGTGAGTTGTAAATCAGTCTCCATATTATCATTGAGCTGTGAATCAGTCTCCATATTATCAGTGTGCTGTAAATCAGTCTCGATATTATCAGTGAGTTTTAAATCAGTCTATATATTATCAGTGAGTTGTAAATCAGTCTCTATATTATCAGTGAGTTGTTAATCAGTCTCTATATTATCAGTGAGCTGTGAATCAGTCTCGCTATTATCATTGAGCTTTAAATCAGTCTCCATATTACCATTGATTTGTAAATCAGTCTCTGTACCTTCAGTGAGTGGTAAATCAGTCTCTATATTATCAATGTGATGTAAATCAATCTGTATATTATCAGTGAGTTTTAAATCAGTCTCTATATTATCAGGGAGTTGTAAATCAGTCTCTATATTATCAGTTATCTGTAAATCAGTCTCTATATTATCATTGAGCTGTAAGTCAGTCTCTATATTATCAGTGAGCTGTAAATCAGTCTCTATATTATCAGGGAGTTGTAAATCAGTCTCTATATTATCAGTTAGCTGTAGATCAGTCTCCATATTATCAGTGAGTTGTAAATCAGTCTCTATATTATCAGTTAGCTGTAGATCAGTCTCTATATTATCATTGAGCTGTATATCAGTCTCTATATTATCATTGAGCTGTAAATCAATCTCTATATTATCAGTGAGTTGTAAATCAGTCTCTATATTATCAGTTAGCTGTAGATCAGTCTCTATATTATCATTGAGCTGTAAATCAGTCTCTATATTATCAATGTGTTGTAAATCAGTATGTTTTTTATCAGTGAGTTCTAAATCAGTCTCTATATTATCAGTGTGCTGTAAGTCAGTCTCTATATTATCCGTGTGCTGTAAATCAGTCTCTATATTATCAGTGTGCTGTAAATTAGTCTCTATATTATCAGTGAGTTGTAAATCAGTCTCTATATTATCAGTGTGCTGTAAATTAGTCTCTATATTATCAGTGTGCTGTAAATTTGTCTCTATATTATCAGTGTGCTGTAAATTAGTCTCTATATTATCAGTGAGTTGTAAATCAGTCTCTATATTATCAGTGTGCTGTAAATTAGTCTCCATATTATCAGTGTGCTGTAAATCAGTCTCTATATTATCAGTGCGCTGTAAATCAGTCTCTATATTATCAGTGCGCTGTAAATCAGTCTCTATATTATCAGTGTGCTGTAAATCAGTCTCTATATTATCAGTGAGCTGTGAATCAGTCTCGCTATTATCATTGAGCTTTAAATCAGTCTCCATATTACCATTGATTTGTAAATCAGTCTCTGTACCTTCAGTGAGTGGTAAATCAGTCTCTATATTATCAATGTGATGTAAATCAATCTGTATATTATCAGTGAGTTTTAAATCAGTCTCTATATTATCAGTGAGCTGTGAATCAGTCTCTATATTATCAATGTGTTGTAAATCAGTATGTTTTTTATCAGTGAGTTCTAAATTAGTCTCTATATTATCAGTGTGCTGTAAATCAGTCTCTATATTATCAGTGAGCTGTAAATCAGTCTCTATATTATCAATGTGTTGTAAATCAGTATGTTTTTTATCAGTGAGTTCTAAATTAGTCTCTATATTATCAGTGTGCTGTAAATCAGTCTCTATATTATCAGTGTGCTGTAAATCAGTCTCTATATTATCAGTGTGCTGTAAATTAGTCTCTATATTATCAGTGAGTTGTAAATCAGTCTCTATATTATCAGTGTGCTGTAAATTAGTCTCTATATTATCAGTGTGCTGTAAATTTGTCTCTATATTATCAGTGTGCTGTAAATTAGTCTCTATATTATCAGTGAGTTGTAAATCAGTCTCTATATTATCAGTGTGCTGTAAATTAGTCTCTATATTATCAGTGTGCTGTAAATCAGTCTCTATATTATCAGTGCGCTGTAAATCAGTCTCTATATTATCAGTGTGCTGTAAATCAGTCTCTATATTATCAGTGTGCTATAAATTAGTCTCTATATTATCAGTGTGCTGTAAATTAGTCTCCATATTATCAGTGTGCTGTAAATCAGTCTCTATATTATCAGTGAGTTTTAAATCATTCTCTATATGCACAATGAGTTTTAAATCAGTCTCTATATTATCAATGAGTTTTAAATCAGTCTCTATATTATCAGTGAGTTGTAAATCAGTCTCTATATTATCATTGAGCTGTAAATCAGTCTCTATATCATCAGGGAGTTGTAAATCAGTCTCGATATTATCAGTTAGCTGTAAATCAGTCTCTATATTATCATTGAGCTGTAAATCAGTCTCTATATTATCAGTGAGTTGTAAATCAGTCTCTATATTATCAGTGAGTTTTAAATCAGTCTCTTTATTAACAATGAGTTTTACATCAGTCTCTATATTATCAGTGAGTTTTAAATCAGTCTCTATATTATCAGTGAGTTGTAAATCAGTCTCCATATTATCATTGAGCTGTGAATCAGTCTCCATATTATCAGTGTGCTGTAAATCAGTCTCGATATTATCAGTGAGTTTTAAATCAGTCTCTATATTATCAATGTGTTGTAAATCAGTATGTTTTTTATCAGTGAGTTCTAAATCAGTCTCTATATTATCAGTGTGCTGTAAATTAGTCTCCATATTATCAGTGTGCTGTAAATTTGTCTCTATATTATCAGTGTGCTGTAAATTAGTCTCTATATTATCAGTGAGTTGTAAATCAGTCTCTATATTATCAGTGTGCTGTAAATTAGTCTCCATATTATCAGTGTGCTGTAAATCAGTCTCTATATTATCAGTGCGCTGTAAATCAGTCTCTATATTATCAGTGCGCTGTAAATCAGTCTCTATATTATCAGTGTGCTGTAAATCAGTCTCTATATTATCAGTGAGCTGTGAATCAGTCTCGCTATTATCATTGAGCTTTAAATCAGTCTCCATATTACCATTGATTTGTAAATCAGTCTCTGTACCTTCAGTGAGTGGTAAATCAGTCTCTATATTATCAATGTGATGTAAATCAATCTGTATATTATCAGTGAGTTTTAAATCAGTCTCTATATTATCAGGGAGTTGTAAATCAGTCTCTATATTATCAGTTAGCTGTAAATCAGTCTCTATGTTATCATTGAGCTGTAAGTCAGTCTCTATATTATCAGTGAGCTGTAAATCAGTCTCTATATTATCAGGGAGTTGTAAATCAGTCTCTATATTATCAGTTAACTGTAGATCAGTCTCCATATTATCAGTGAGTTGTAAATCAGTCTCTATATTATCAGTTAGCTGTAGATCAGTCTCTATATTATCATTGAGCTGTATATCAGTCTCTATATTATCATTGAGCTGTAAATCAGTCTCTATATTATCAGTGAGTTGTAAATCAGTCTCTATATTATCAGTTAGCTGTAGATCTGTCTCTATATTATCATTGAGCTGTAAATCAGTCTCTATATTATCAATGTGTTGTAAATCAGTATGTTTTTTATCAGTGAGTTCTAAATCAGTCTCTATATTATCAGTGTGCTGTAAATCAGTCTCTATATTATCCGTGTGCTGTAAATCAGTCTCTATATTATCAGTGTGCTGTAAATTAGTCTCTATATTATCAGTGAGTTGTAAATCAGTCTCTATATTATCAGTGTGCTGTAAATTAGTCTCTATATTATCAGTGTGCTGTAAATTTGTCTCTATATTATCAGTGTGCTGTAAATTAGTCTCTATATTATCAGTGAGTTGTAAATCAGTCTCTATATTATCAGTGTGCTGTAAATTAGTCTCCATATTATCAGTGTGCTGTAAATCAGTCTCTATATTATCAGTGCGCTGTAAATCAGTCTCTATATTATCAGTGCGCTGTAAATCAGTCTCTATATTATCAGTGTGCTGTAAATCAGTCTCTATATTATCAGTGAGCTGTGAATCAGTCTCGCTATTATCATTGAGCTTTAAATCAGTCTCCATATTACCATTGATTTGTAAATCAGTCTCTGTACCTTCAGTGAGTGGTAAATCAGTCTCTATATTATCAATGTGATGTAAATCAATCTGTATATTATCAGTGAGTTTTAAATCAGTCTCTATATTATCAGTGAGCTGTGAATCAGTCTCTATATTATCAATGTGTTGTAAATCAGTATGTTTTTTATCAGTGAGTTCTAAATTAGTCTCTATATTATCAGTGTGCTGTAAATCAGTCTCTATATTATCAGTGAGCTGTAAATCAGTCTCTATATTATCAATGTGTTGTAAATCAGTATGTTTTTTATCAGTGAGTTCTAAATTAGTCTCTATATTATCAGTGTGCTGTAAATCAGTCTCTATATTATCAGTGTGCTGTAAATCAGTCTCTATATTATCAGTGTGCTGTAAATTAGTCTCTATATTATCAGTGAGTTGTAAATCAGTCTCTATATTATCAGTGTGCTGTAAATTAGTCTCTATATTATCAGTGTGCTGTAAATTTGTCTCTATATTATCAGTGTGCTGTAAATTAGTCTCTATATTATCAGTGAGTTGTAAATCAGTCTCTATATTATCAGTGTGCTGTAAATTAGTCTCTATATTATCAGTGTGCTGTAAATCAGTCTCTATATTATCAGTGCGCTGTAAATCAGTCTCTATATTATCAGTGTGCTGTAAATCAGTCTCTATATTATCAGTGTGCTATAAATTAGTCTCTATATTATCAGTGTGCTGTAAATTAGTCTCCATATTATCAGTGTGCTGTAAATCAGTCTCTATATTATCAGTGAGTTTTAAATCATTCTCTATATGCACAATGAGTTTTAAATCAGTCTCTATATTATCAATGAGTTTTAAATCAGTCTCTATATTATCAGTGAGTTGTAAATCAGTCTCTATATTATCATTGAGCTGTAAATCAGTCTCTATATCATCAGGGAGTTGTAAATCAGTCTCGATATTATCAGTTAGCTGTAAATCAGTCTCTATATTATCATTGAGCTGTAAATCAGTCTCTATATTATCAGTGAGTTGTAAATCAGTCTCTATATTATCAGTGAGTTTTAAATCAGTCTCTTTATTAACAATGAGTTTTACATCAGTCTCTATATTATCAGTGAGTTTTAAATCAGTCTCTATATTATCAGTGAGTTGTAAATCAGTCTCCATATTATCATTGAGCTGTGAATCAGTCTCCATATTATCAGTGTGCTGTAAATCAGTCTCGATATTATCAGTGAGTTTTAAATCAGTCTCTATATTATCAATGTGTTGTAAATCAGTATGTTTTTTATCAGTGAGTTCTAAATCAGTCTCTATATTATCAGTGTGCTGTAAATTAGTCTCCATATTATCAGTGTGCTGTAAATTTGTCTCTATATTATCAGTGTGCTGTAAATTAGTCTCTATATTATCAGTGAGTTGTAAATCAGTCTCTATATTATCAGTGTGCTGTAAATTAGTCTCCATATTATCAGTGTGCTGTAAATCAGTCTCTATATTATCAGTGCGCTGTAAATCAGTCTCTATATTATCAGTGCGCTGTAAATCAGTCTCTATATTATCAGTGTGCTGTAAATCAGTCTCTATATTATCAGTGAGCTGTGAATCAGTCTCGCTATTATCATTGAGCTTTAAATCAGTCTCCATATTACCATTGATTTGTAAATCAGTCTCTGTACCTTCAGTGAGTGGTAAATCAGTCTCTATATTATCAATGTGATGTAAATCAATCTGTATATTATCAGTGAGTTTTAAATCAGTCTCTATATTATCAGGGAGTTGTAAATCAGTCTCTATATTATCAGTTAGCTGTAAATCAGTCTCTATGTTATCATTGAGCTGTAAGTCAGTCTCTATATTATCAGTGAGCTGTAAATCAGTCTCTATATTATCAGGGAGTTGTAAATCAGTCTCTATATTATCAGTTAACTGTAGATCAGTCTCCATATTATCAGTGAGTTGTAAATCAGTCTCTATATTATCAGTTAGCTGTAGATCAGTCTCTATATTATCATTGAGCTGTATATCAGTCTCTATATTATCATTGAGCTGTAAATCAGTCTCTATATTATCAGTGAGTTGTAAATCAGTCTCTATATTATCAGTTAGCTGTAGATCAGTCTCTATATTATCATTGAGCTGTAAATCAGTCTCTATATTATCAATGTGTTGTAAATCAGTATGTTTTTTATCAGTGAGTTCTAAATCAGTCTCTATATTATCAGTGTGCTGTAAATCAGTCTCTATATTATCCGTGTGCTGTAAATCAGTCTCTATATTATCAGTGTGCTGTAAATTAGTCTCTATATTATCAGTGAGTTGTAAATCAGTCTCTATATTATCAGTGTGCTGTAAATTAGTCTCTATATTATCAGTGTGCTGTAAATTTGTCTCTATATTATCAGTGTGCTGTAAATTAGTCTCTATATTATCAGTGAGTTGTAAATCAGTCTCTATATTATCAGTGTGCTGTAAATTAGTCTCTATATTATCAGTGTGCTGTAAATCAGTCTCTATATTATCAGTGCGCTGTAAATCAGTCTCTATATTATCAGTGTGCTGTAAATCAGTCTCTATATTATCAGTGTGCTATAAATTAGTCTCTATATTATCAGTGTGCTGTAAATTAGTCTCCATATTATCAGTGTGCTGTAAATCAGTCTCTATATTATCAGTGAGTTTTAAATCATTCTCTATATGCACAATGAGTTTTAAATCAGTCTCTATATTATCAGTGAGTTTTAAATCAGTCTCTATATTATCAGTGAGTTGTAAATCAGTCTCTATATTATCATTGAGCTGTAAATCAGTCTCTATATCATCAGGGAGTTGTAAATCAGTCTCTATATTATCAGTTAGCTGTAAATCAGTCTCTATATTATCATTGAGCTGTAAATCAGTCTCTATATTATCAGTGAGTTGTAAATCAGTCTCTATATTATCAGTGAGTTTTAAATCAGTCTCTTTATTAACAATGAGTTTTAAATCAGTCTCTATATTATCAGTGAGTTTTAAATCAGTCTCGATATTATCAGTGAGTTGTAAATCAGTCTCCATATTATCATTGAGCTGTGAATCAGTCTCCATATTATCAGTGTGCTGTAAATCAGTCTCTATATTATCAGTGAGTTGTTAATCAGTCTCTATATTATCAGTGAGTTGTTAATCAGTCTCTATATTATCAGTGAGCTGTGAATCAGTCTCGCTATTATCATTGAGCTTTAAATCAGTCTCCATATTACCATTGATTTGTAAATCAGTCTCTGTACCTTCAGTGAGTGGTAAATCAGTCTCTATATTATCAATGTGATGTAAATCAATCTGTATATTATCAGTGAGTTTTAAATCAGTCTCTATATTATCAGGGAGTTGTAAATCAGTCTCTATATTATCAATTAGCTGTAAATCAGTCTCTATATTATCATTGAGCTGTAAATCAGTCTCTATATTATCAGTGAGCTGTAAATCAGTCTCCATATTATCAGTGAGTTGTAAATCAGTCTCTATATTATCAGAGAGTTTTAAATCAGTCTCTATATTATCAGTGAGTTGTAAATCAGTCTCCATATTATCAGTGAGTTGTAAATCAGTCTCTATATTATCAGAGAGTTTTAAATCAATCTATATATTATCAGTGAGCTGTAAATCAGTCTCTATATTATCAGTGAGTTGTTAATCAGTCTCTATATTATCAGTGAGTTGTTAATCAGTCTCTATATTATCAGTGAGCTGTGAATCAGTCTCGCTATTATCATTGAGCTTTAAATCAGTCTCCATATTACCATTGATTTGTAAATCAGTCTCTGTACCTTCAGTGAGTGGTAAATCAGTCTCTATATAATCAGTGAGTTGTAAATCATTCTCTATATTAACAGTGAGTTTTAAATCAGTCTCCATATTATCAGTGAGCTGTAAATCAGTCTCCATATTATCAGTGAGCTGTAAATCAGTCTCTGTATTATCAGTGAGTTGTAAATCATTCTCCATATTATCAGTGAGCTGTAAATCAGTCTCCATATTATCAGTGAGTTGTAAATCAGTCTCCATATTATCAGTGAGCTGTAAATCAGTCTCTATATTATCAGTGAGCTGTAAATCAGTCTCTATATTATCAATGTGTTGTAAATCAGTCTCTATATTATCAATGTGTTGTAACTCAGTCTCTATATTATCAGTGAGTTGTAAATCAGTCTCCATATTATCAGTGAGTTGTTAATCAGTCTCTATATTATCAGTGAGTTGTAAATCAGTCTCTATATTATCAGTGAGTTGTAAATCAGTCTCCATATTATCAGTGAGTTGTTAATCAGTCTCTATATTATCAGTGAGTTGTAAATCAGTCTCCATATTATCAGTGAGTTGTTAATCAGTCTCTATATTATCAGTGAGTTGTAAATCAGTCTCTATATTATCAATGTGTTGTAAATCAGTCTCTATATTATCAGTGAGTTGTAAATCAGTCTCTATATTATCAATGTGTTGTAAATCAGTCTCTATATTATCAATGTGTTGTAAATCAGTCTCTATATTGTCAGTGAGTTGGAAATCAGTCTCTATATTATCGGTGAGTTGTAAATCAGTCTCTATATTATCAGTGAGCTGTAAATCAGTCTCCCTATTATCAATGTGTTGTAAATCAGTCTCTATATTATCAGTGAGTTGTAAATCAGTCTCTATATAATCAATGTGTTGTAAATCAGTCTCTATATTATCAGTGAGCTGTAAATCAGTCTCTATATTATCAATGTGTTGGAAATCAGTCTCTATATTATCGGTGAGTTGTAAATCAGTCTCTATATTATCAGTGAGCTGTAAATCAGTCTCTATACTACCAGTGAGATGTAAATCAGTCTGTTTATTATCAGTGAGTTGTAAATCAGTCTCTATATTATCAGTTAGCTGTAGATCTGTCTCTATATTGTCTGTGAGTTGTAAATCAGTCTCTATATTATCAGTGAGTTGTAAATCAGTCTCTATATTATCAGAGAGTTGTAAATCAGTCTGTATATTATCAGTTAGTTGTAGATCAGTCTGTATATTATCAATGAGCTGTAAATCAGTCTCTATATAATCAGTGAGTTGTAAAGCATTCTCCATATTATCAGTGAGTTGTAAATCAGTCTGTATATTATCAGTTAGCTGTAGATCAGTCTGTATATTATCAATGAGCTGTAAATCAGTCTCTGTTTTATCAGTGAGTTGTAAATCAGTCTCCATATTATCAGTGAGTTGTAAATCAGTCTCTATATTATCAGTGA
Organism: Heterodontus francisci; assembly: GCF_036365525.1. NCBI lineage: Eukaryota > Metazoa > Chordata > Chondrichthyes > Heterodontiformes > Heterodontidae > Heterodontus > Heterodontus francisci. The sequence continues at coordinate 58,008,328 of NC_090402.1, forward strand.
GCGGTGAAAATCAGTCTCTATATTATCAGTGAGCTGTAAATCAGTCTCCATATTATCAGTGAGTTGTAAATCAGTCTCTATATTATCAGTTAGCTGTAAATCAGTCTCTATATTATCAGTGAAGTGGAAATCAGTCTCTATATTATCAGTGAGCTGTAAATCAGTCTCCATATTATCAGTGAGTTGTAAGTCAGTCTCTATATTATCAGTGAGCTGTAAATCAGTCTCCATATTATCAGTGAGTTGTAAATCAGTCTCTATATTATCAGTGAGTTGTAAATCAGTCTCTATATTATCAGTGAGCGGTGAATCAGTCTCTGTATTATCAATGTGTTGTAATTCAGTCTCTATATTATCAGTGAGATGTAAATCTGTCTCTATATTATCAGTGAGCTGTAAATCAGTCTCTATATTATCAGTGAGTTGTTAATCAGTCTCTATATTATCAGTGAGTTGTAAATCAGTCTCTATATTATCAATGTGTTGGAAATCATTCTCTATATTATCAGTGAGTTGTAAATCAGTCTCTATATTATCAATGTGTTGGAAATCAGTCTCTATATTATCAGTGAGTTGTAAATCAGTCTCCATATTATCAGTGAGTTGTAAATCAGTCTCTATATTATCAATGTGTTGTAAATCAGTCTCTATATTACCAGTGAGTTGTAAATCAGTCTCTATAATATCAATGTGTTGTAAATCAGTCTCTATATTATCAATGTGTTGTAAATCAGTCTCTATATTGTCAGTGAGTGGGAAATCAGTCTCTATATTATCGGTGAGTTGTAAATCAGTCTCTATATTATCAGTGAGCTGTAAATCAGTCTCCCTATTATCAATGTGTTGTAAATCAGTCTCTATATTATCAGTGAGTTGTAAATCAGTCTCTATATTATCAATGTGTTGTAAATCAGTCTCTATATTATCAGTGAGCTGTAAATCAGTCTCTATATTATCAATGTGTTGGAAATCAGTCTCTATATTATCGGTGAGTTGTAAATCAGTCTCTATATTATCAGTGAGCTGTAAATCAGTCTCTATATTATCAGTGAGTTGGAAATCAGTCTCTATATTATCAGTGAGTTGTAAATCAGTCTCTATATTATCAGTGAGCTGTAAATCAGTCTCCATATTACCATTGATTTGTAAATCAGTCTCTGTACCTTCAGTGATTGGTAAATCAGTCTCTATATTATCAATGTGATGTAAATCAATCTGTATATTATCAGTGAGTTTTAAATCAGTCTCTATATTATCAGGGAGTTGTAAATCAGTCTCTATATTATCAGTTAGCTGTAAATCAGTCTCTATATTATCATTGAGCTGTAAATCAGTCTCTATATTATCAGTGAGCTGTAAATCAGTCTCTATATTATCAGGGAGTTGTAAATCAGTCTCTATATTATCAGTTAGCTGTAGATCAGTCTCCATATTATCAGTGAGTTGTAAATCAGTCTCTATATTATCAGTTAGCTGTAGATCAGTCTCTATATTATCATTGAGCTGTATATCAGTCTCTATATTATCATTGAGCTGTAAATCAGTCTCTATATTATCAGTTAGCTGTAGATCAGTCTCTATATTATCATTGAGCTGTAAATCAGTCTCTATATAATCAGTGAGTTGTAAATCATTCTCTATATTAACAGTGAGTTGTAAATCATTCTCTATATTAACAGTGAGTTGTAAATCAGTCTCCATATTATCAGTGAGCTGTAAATTAGTCTCTGTATTATCAGTGAGTTGTAAATCATTCTCCATATTATCAGTGAGCTGTAAATCAGTCTCCATATTATCAGTGAGTTGTAAATCAGTCTCCATATTATCAGTGAGCTGTAAATCAGTCTCTATATTATCAGTGAGCTGTAAATCAGTCTCTATATTATCAATGTGTTGTAAATCAGTCTCTATATTATCAATGTGTTGTAACTCAGTCTCTATATTATCAGTGAGTTGTAAATCAGTCTCCATATTATCAGTGAGTTGTAAATCAGTCTCTATATTATCAATGTGTTGTAAATCAGTCTCTATATTATCAGTGAGTTGTAAATCAGAAACTTTTTCCCCGGGTGGAGCAAAGCGTTACAAGGGGTCATAAATTTAAGGTGAAGGGTGGGAGATATAAGGGGGATGTCAGGGGAAGGTTCTTTACCCAGAGAGTGGTCGAGGCATGGAATGCCTTGCCCGGGGAAGTTGTTGAGTCAGAAACTTTAGGGACTTTCAAAAGGCTTTTGGATAGGTATATGGATAAAGGAGAATGATGGGGTATAGATTAAATTGTCCTTGACAGAGGACAAAGGATCGGCACAACATTGTGGGCCGAAGGGCCTGTTCTGTGCTGTATGTTCTATGTTCTATGTTCTATGTTCTATATTATCAATGTGTTGTAAATCAGTCTCTATATTATCAATGTGTTGTAAATCAGTCTCTATATTGTCAGTGAGTTGGAAATCAGTCTCTATATTATCGGTGAGTTGTAAATCAGTCTCTATATTATCAGTGAGCTGTAAATCAGTCTCCCTATTATCAATGTGTTGTAAATCAGTCTCTATATTATCAGTGAGTTGTAAATCAGTCTCTATATAATCAATGTGTTGTAAATCAGTCTCTATATTATCAGTGAGCTGTAAATCAGTCTCTATATTATCAATGTGTTGGAAATCAGTCTCTATATTATCGGTGAGTTGTAAATCAGTCTCTATATTATCAGTGAGCTGTAAATCAGTCTCTATATTATCAGTGAGTTGTAAATCAGTCTCTATATTATCAGTTAGCTGTAAATCAGTCTCTATACTACCAGTGAGATGTAAATCAGTCTGTTTATTATCAGTGAGTTGTAAATCAGTCTCTATATTATCAGTTAGCTGTAGATCTGTCTCTATATTGTCTGTGAGTTGTAAATCAGTCTCTATTTTATCATTGAGTTGTAAATCAGTCTCTATATTATCAGAGAGTTGTAAATCAGTCTGTATATTATCAGTTAGTTGTAGATCAGTCTGTATATTATCAATGAGCTGTAAATCAGTCTCTGTATAATCAGTGAGTTGTAAAGCATTCTCCATATTATCAGTGAGTTGTAAATCAGTCTGTATATTATCAGTTAGCTGTAGATCAGTCTGTATATTATCAATGAGCTGTAAATCAGTCTCTGTTTTATCAGTGAGTTGTAAATCAGTCTCCATATTATCAGTGAGTTGTAAATCAGTCTCTATATTATCAGTTAGCTGTAAATCAGTCTCTATATTATCAGTGAAGTGGAAATCAGTCTCTATATTATCAGTGAGCTGTAAATCAGTCTCCATATTATCAGTGAGTTGTAAATCAGTCTCTATATTATCAGTTAGCTGTAAATCAGTCTCTATATTATCAGTGAAGTGGAAATCAGTCTCTATATTATCAGTGAGCTGTAAATCAGTCTCCATATTATCAGTGAGTTGTAAATCAGTCTCTATATTATCAGTGAGCTGTAAATCAGTCTCCATATTATCAGTGAGTTGTAAATCAGTCTCTATATTATCAGTGAGTTGTAAATCAGTCTCTATATTATCAGTGAGCGGTGAATCAGTCTCTGTATTATCAATGTGTTGTAATTCAGTCTCTATATTATCAGTGAGATGTAAATCTGTCTCTATATTATCAGTGAGCTGTAAATCAGTCTCTATATTATCAGTGAGTTGTTAATCAGTCTCTATATTATCAGTGAGTTGTAAATCAGTCTCTATATTATCAATGTGTTGGAAATCAGTCTCTATATTATCAGTGAGTTGTAAATCAGTCTCTATATTATCAGTGAGCGGTGAATCAGTCTCTGTATTATCAATGTGTTGTAAATCAGTCTCTATATTATCAGTGAGCTGTAAATCAGTCTCCCTATTATCAATGTGTTGTAAATCAGTCTCTATATTATCAGTGAGTTGTAAATCAGTCTCTATATAATCAATGTGTTGTAAATCAGTCTCTATATTATCAGTGAGCTGTAAATCAGTCTCTATATTATCAATGTGTTGGAAATCAGTCTCTATATTATCGGTGAGTTGTAAATCAGTCTCTATATTATCAGTGAGCTGTAAATCAGTCTCTATATTATCAGTGAGTTGTAAATCAGTCTCTATATTATCAGTTAGCTGTAAATCAGTCTCTATACTACCAGTGAGATGTAAATCAGTCTGTTTATTATCAGTGAGTTGTAAATCAGTCTCTATATTATCAGTTAGCTGTAGATCTGTCTCTATATTGTCTGTGAGTTGTAAATCAGTCTCTATATTATCAGTGAGTTGTAAATCAGTCTCTATATTATCAGAGAGTTGTAAATCAGTCTGTATATTATCAGTTAGTTGTAGATCAGTCTGTATATTATCAATGAGCTGTAAATCAGTCTCTATATAATCAGTGAGTTGTAAAGCATTCTCCATATTATCAGTGAGTTGTAAATCAGTCTGTATATTATCAGTTAGCTGTAGATCAGTCTGTATATTATCAATGAGCTGTAAATCAGTCTCTGTTTTATCAGTGAGTTGTAAATCAGTCTCCATATTATCAGTGAGTTGTAAATCAGTCTCTATATTATCAGTGAGCGGTGAAAATCAGTCTCTATATTATCAGTGAGCTGTAAATCAGTCTCCATATTATCAGTGAGTTGTAAATCAGTCTCTATATTATCAGTTAGCTGTAAATCAGTCTCTATATTATCAGTGAAGTGGAAATCAGTCTCTATATTATCAGTGAGCTGTAAATCAGTCTCCATATTATCAGTGAGTTGTAAATCAGTCTCTATATTATCAGTGAGCTGTAAATCAGTCTCCATATTATCAGTGAGTTGTAAATCAGTCTCTATATTATCAGTGAGTTGTAAATCAGTCTCTATATTATCAGTGAGCGGTGAATCAGTCTCTGTATTATCAATGTGTTGTAATTCAGTCTCTATATTATCAGTGAGATGTAAATCAGTCTCTATATTATCAGTGAGCTGTAAATCAGTCTCTATATTATCAGTGAGTTGTTAATCAGTCTCTATATTATCAGTGAGTTGTAAATCAGTCTCTATATTATCAATGTGTTGGAAATCAGTCTCTATATTATCAGTGAGTTGTAAATCAGTCTCTATATTATCAATGTGTTGGAAATCAGTCTCTATATTATCAGTGAGTTGTAAATCAGTCTCCATATTATCAGTGAGTTGTAAATCAGTCTCTATATTATCAATGTGTTGTAAATCAGTCTCTATATTACCAGTGAGTTGTAAATCAGTCTCTATAATATCAATGTGTTGTAAATCAGTCTCTATATTATCAATGTGTTGTAAATCAGTCTCTATATTGTCAGTGAGTGGGAAATCAGTCTCTATATTATCGGTGAGTTGTAAATCAGTCTCTATATTATCAGTGAGTTGTAAATCAGTCTCTATATTATCAATGTGTTGTAAATCAGTCTCTATATTATCAGTGAGCTGTAAATCAGTCTCTATATTATCAATGTGTTGGAAATCAGTCTCTATATTATCGGTGAGTTGTAAATCAGTCTCTATATTATCAGTGAGCTGTAAATCAGTCTCTATATTATCAGTGAGTTGGAAATCAGTCTCTATATTATCAGTGAGTTGTAAATCAGTCTCTATATTATCAGTGAGCTGTAAATCAGTCTCCATATTACCATTGATTTGTAAATCAGTCTCTGTACCTTCAGTGAGTGGTAAATCAGTCTCTATATTATCAATGTGATGTAAATCAATCTGTATATTATCAGTGAGTTTTAAATCAGTCTCTATATTATCAGGGAGTTGTAAATCAGTCTCTATATTATCAGTTAGCTGTAAATCAGTCTCTATATTATCATTGAGCTGTAAATCAGTCTCTATATTATCAGTGAGCTGTAAATCAGTCTCTATATTATCAGGGAGTTGTAAATCAGTCTCTATATTATTAGTTAGCTGTAGATCAGTCTCCATATTATCAGTGAGTTGTAAATCAGTCTCTATATTATCAGTTAGCTGTAGATCAGTCTCTATATTATCATTGAGCTGTATATCAGTCTCTATATTATCATTGAGCTGTAAATCAGTCTCTATATTATCAGTTAGCTGTAGATCAGTCTCTATATTATCATTGAGCTGTAAATCAGTCTCTATATTATCAGTGAGCTGTAAATCAGTCTCCATATTATCAGTGAGTTGTAAATCAGTCTCCATATTATCAGTGAGTTGTAAATCAGTCTCTATATTATCAATGTGTTGTAAATCAGTCTCTATATTATCAGTGAGTTGTAAATCAGTCTCTATATTATCAATGTGTTGTAAATCAGTCTCTATATTATCAATGTGTTGTAAATCAGTCTCTATATTGTCAGTGAGTTGGAAATCAGTCTCTATATTATCGGTGAGTTGTAAATCAGTCTCTATATTATCAGTGAGCTGTAAATCAGTCTCGCTATTATCAATGTGTTGTAAATCAGTCTCTATATTATCAGTGAGTTGTAAATCAGTCTCTATATAATCAATGTGTTGTAAATCAGTCTCTATATTATCAGTGAGCTGTAAATCAGTCTCTATATTATCAATGTGTTGGAAATCAGTCTCTATATTATCGGTGAGTTGTAAATCAGTCTCTATATTATCAGTGAGCTGTAAATCAGTCTCTATATTATCAGTGAGTTGTAAATCAGTCTCTATATTATCAGTTAGCTGTAAATCAGTCTCTATACTACCAGTGAGATGTAAATCAGTCTGTTTATTATCAGTGAGTTGTAAATCAGTCTCTATATTATCAGTTAGCTGTAGATCTGTCTCTATATTGTCTGTGAGTTGTAAATCAGTCTCTATTTTATCATTGAGTTGTAAATCAGTCTCTATATTATCAGAGAGTTGTAAATCAGTCTGTATATTATCAGTTAGTTGTAGATCAGTCTGTATATTATCAATGAGCTGTAAATCAGTCTCTATATAATCAGTGAGTTGTAAAGCATTCTCCATATTATCAGTGAGTTGTAAATCAGTCTGTATATTATCAGTTAGCTGTAGATCAGTCTGTATATTATCAATGAGCTGTAAATCAGTCTCTGTTTTATCAGTGAGTTGTAAATCAGTCTCCATATTATCAGTGAGTTGTAAATCAGTCTCTATATTATCAGTTAGCTGTAAATCAGTCTCTATATTATCAGTGAAGTGGAAATCAGTCTCTATATTATCAGTGAGCTGTAAATCAGTCTCCATATTATCAGTGAGTTGTAAATCAGTCTCTATATTATCAGTGAGCTGTAAATCAGTCTCCATATTATCAGTGAGTTGTAAATCAGTCTCTATATTATCAGTGAGTTGTAAATCAGTCTCTATATTATCAGTGAGCGGTGAATCAGTCTCTGTATTATCAATGTGTTGTAATTCAGTCTCTATATTATCAGTGAGATGTAAATCTGTCTCTATATTATCAGTGAGCTGTAAATCAGTCTCTATATTATCAGTGAGTTGTAAATCAGTCTCTATATTATCAATGTGTTGGAAATCAGTCTCTATATTATCAGTGAGTTGTAAATCAGTCTCTATATTATCAATGTGTTGGAAATCAGTCTCTATATTATCAATGTGTTGTAAATCAGTCTCTATATTATCAGTGAGTTGTAAATCAATGTGTTGGAAATCAATGTGTTGGAAATCAGTCTCTATATTATCAATGTGTTGTAAATCAGTCTCTATATTATCAGTGAGTTGTAAATCAGTCTCCATATTATCAATGTGTTGTAAATCAGTCTCTATATTATCAATGTGTTGTAAATCAGTCTCTATATTGTCAGTGAGTTGGAAATCAGTCTCTATATTATCGGTGAGTTGTAAATCAGTCTCTATATTATCAATGTGTTGGAAATCAGTCTCTATATTATCGGTGAGTTGTAAATCAGTCTCTATATTATCAGTGAGCTGTAAATCAGTCTCTATATTATCAGTGAGTTGGAAATCAGTCTCTATATTATCAGTGAGTTGTAAATCAGTCTCTATATTATCAGTGAGCTGTAAATCAGTCTCCATATTATCAGTGAGTTGTAAATCAGTCTCGATATTATCAGTTAGCTGTAAATCAGTCTCTATATTACCAGTGAGATGTAAATCAGTCTGTTTATTATCAGTGAGTTGTAAATCAGTCTCTATATTATCAGTTAGCTGTAGATCAGTCTCCATATTGTCTGTGAGTTGTAAATCAGTCTCTATATTATCAGTGAGTTGTAAATCAGTCTCTATATTATCAGAGAGTTGTAAATCAGTCTGTATATTATCAGTTAGCTGTAGATCAGTCTGTATATTATCAATGAGCTGTAAATCAGTCTCTAAATACTCAGTGAGTTGTAAATCATTCTCTATATTATCAGTGAGTTGTAAATCAGTCTGTATATTATCAGTTAGCTGTAGATCAGTCTGTATATTATCAATGAGCTGTAAATCAGTCTCTATATTATCAGTGAGTTGTAAATCAGTCTCCATATTATCAGTGAGTTGTACATCAGTCTGCATATTATCAGTGAGCTGTAAATCAGTCTCTATATTATCAGTGAGCGGTGAATCAGTCTCCATATTATCAGTGAGTTGTAAATCAGTCTCTGTATTATCAATGTGTTGTAAATCAGTCTCTATATTATCAATGTGTTGTAAATCAGTCTCTATATTATCAGTGAGTTGTAAATTAGTCTCTATATTATCAGTGAGTTGTTAATCAGTCTCTATATTATCAGTGAGTTGTAAATTAGTCTCTATATTATCAGTGAGTTGTTAATCAGTCTCTATATTAACAGTGAGTTGTAAATCAGTCTCTATATTATCAGTGAGTTGTAAATCAGTCTCTATATTATCAGTGAGTTGTTAATCAGTCTCTATTTTATCAGTGAGTTGTAAATCAGTCTCTATATTATCAATGTGTTGTAAATCAGTCTCCATATTATCAGTGAGTTGTAAATCAGTCTCCATATTATCGGTGAGTTGTAAATCAGTCTCTATATTATCAGTGAGTTGTAAATCAGTCTCTATATTATCAGTGAGTTGTAAATCAGTCTCCATATTATCAGTGAGTTGTAAATCAGTCTCCATATTATCAGTGAGCTGTAAATCAGTCTCTAAAATACCAGTGAGCGGTGAATCAGTCTCTGTATTATCAATGTGTTGTAAATCAGTCTCTATATTATCAGTGAGCGGTGAATCAGTCTCTGTATTATCAATGTGTTGTAAATCAGTCTCCATATTATCAGTGAGCTGTAAATCAGTCTCTATATTATCAGTGAGCAGTAAATCAGTCTCTATATTATCAGTGAGTTGTTAATCAGTCTCTATATTATCAATGTGTTGGAAATTAGTCTCTATATTATCAGTGAGTTGTAAATAAGTCTCTATCTTATCAGTGAGTTGTAAATCAGTCTCTATATTATCAGTGAGTTGGAAATCAGTCTCTATATTATCAGTGAGTTGTTAATCAGTCTCTATTTTATCAGTGAGTTGTAAATCAGTCTCGAGATTATCAATGTGTTGGAAATCAGTCTCTATATTATCAGTGAGTTGTAAATCAGTCTCCATATTATCAATGTGTTGTAAATCAGTCTCTATATTATCAGTGAGCTGTAAATCAGTCTCTATATTATCAATGTGTTGGAAATCAGTCTCTATATTATCAATGTGTTGTAAGTCAGTCTCTATATTATCAGTGAGCTGTAAATCAGTCTCTGTATTATCAATGTGTTGGAAATCAGTCTCTATATTATCAATGTGTTGTAAATCAGTCTCCATATTATCAGTGAGTTGTAAATCAGTCTCCATATTATCGGTGAGTTGTAAATCAGTCTCTATATTATCAGTGAGTTGTAAATCAGTCTCTATATTATCAGTGAGTTGTAAATCAGTCTCTATATTATCGGTGAGTTGTAAATCAGTCTCTATATTATCAGTGAGTTGTAAATCAGTCTCTATATTATCAGTGAGTTGTAAATCAGTCTCTATATTACCAGTGAGATGTAAATCAGTCTGTTTATTATCAGTGAGTTGTAAATCAGTCTCTATATTATCAGTTAGCTGTAGATCAGTCTCTATATTGTCTGTGAGTTGTAAATCAGTCTCTATATTACCAGTGTGCTGTAAATCAGTCTCTGTATTATCAGTGATTTGTAAATCATTCTCTATATTATCAGTGAGTTGTAAATCAGTCTCCATATTATCAGTGAGTTGTAAATCAGTCTCCATATTATCAGTGAGCTGTAAATCAGTCTCTAAAATACCAGTGAGCGGTGAATCAGTCTCTGTATTATCAATGTGTTGTAAATCAGTCTCTATATTATCAGTGAGCGGTAAATCAGTCTCCATATTATCAGTGAGTTGTAAATCAGTCTCCATATTATCAGTGAGCTGTAAATCAGTCTCTATATTATCAGTGAGTTGTAAATCAGTCTCTATATTATCAGTGAGCGGTAAATCAGTCTCCATATTATCAGTGAGTTGTAAATCAGTCTCCATATTATCAGTGAGCTGTAAATCAGTCTCTATATTATCAGTGAGCTGTAAATCAGTCTCTATATTATCAGTGAGTTGTAAATCAGTCTCTATATTATCAGTGAGCTGTAAATCAGTCTCTATATTATCAATGTGTTGTAAATCAGTCTCTATATTATCAATGTGTTGTAAATCAGTCTCTATATTATCAATGTGTTGTAAATCAGTCTCTATATTATCAGTGAGTTGTAAATCAGTCTCCATATTATCAGTGAGTTGTAAATCAGTCTCCATATTATCAATGTGTTGTAAATCAGTCTCTATATTATCAGTGAGCTGTAAATCATTCTCTATATTATCAATGTGTTGGAAATCAGTCTCTGTATTATCAATGTGTTGTAAATCCGTCTCTACATTATCAGTGAGTTGTAAATTAGTCTCTATATTATCAATGTGTTGTAAATCAGTCTCTGTATTATCAATGTGTTGTAAATCAGTCTCTATATTATCAGTGAGTTGTAAATTAGTCTCTATATTATCAGTGAGTTGTTAATCAGTCTCTATATTATCAGTGAGTTGTAAATCAGTCTCTATATTATCAATGTGTTGTAAATCAGTCTCTGTATTATCAATGTGTTGTAAATCAGTCTCTATATTATCAATGTGTTGTAAATCAGTCTCTATATTATCAGTGAGTTGTAAATTAGTCTCTATATTATCAGTGAGTTGTTAATCAGTCTCTATATTATCAGTGAGTTGTAAATTAGTCTCTATATTTTCAGTGAGTTGTTAATCAGTCTCTATATTAACAGTGAGTTGTAAATCAGTCTCTATATTATCAGTGAGTTGTAAATCAGTCTCTATATTATCAGTGAGTTGTTAATCAGTCTCTATTTTATCAGTGAGTTGTAAATCAGTCTCTATATTATCAATGTGTTGTAAATCAGTCTCCATATTATCAGTGAGTTGTAAATCAGTCTCCATATTATCGGTGAGTTGTAAATCAGTCTCTATATTATCAGTGAGTTGTAAATCAGTCTCTATATTATCAGTGAGTTGTAAATCAGTCTCGATATTATCGGTGAGTTGTAAATCAGTCTCTATATTATCAGTGAGCTGTAAATCAGTCTCTATATTATCAGTGAGTTGTAAATCAGTCTCGATATTATCGGTGAGTTGTAAATCATTCTCTATATTATCAGTGAGTTGTAAATCAGTCTCCATATTATCAGTGAGTTGTAAATCAGTCTCCATATTATCAGTGAGCTGTAAATCAGTCTCTATATTATCAGTGAGCGGTGAATCAGTCTCTGTATTATCAATGTGTTGTAAATCAGCCTCCATATTATCAGTGAGCTGTAAATCAGTCTCTGTATTATCAATGTGTTGGAAATCAGTCTCTATATTATCAATGTGTTGTAAATCAGTCTCCATATTATCAGTGAGTTGTAAATCAGTCTCCATATTATCGGTGAGTTGTAAATCAGTCTCTATATTATCAGTGAGTTGTAAATCAGTCGCTATATTATCAGTGAGTTGTAAATCAGTCTCTATATTATCAGAGAGTTGTAAATCAGTCTGTATATTATCAGTTAGCTGTAGATCAGTCTGTATATTATCAATGAGCTGTAAATCAGTCTCTATATAATCAGTGAGTTGTAAATCATTCTCTATATTATCAGTGAGTTGTAAATCAGTCTGTATATTATCAGTTAGCTGTAGATCAGTCTGTATATTATCAATGAGCTGTAAATCAGTCTCTGTATTATCAGTGAGTTGTAAATCATTCTCTATATTATCAGTGAGTTGTAAATCAGTCTCCATATTATCAGTGAGTTGTAAATCAGTCTCCATATTATCAGTGAGCTGTAAATCAGTCTCTATATTATCAGTGAGCGGTGAATCAGTCTCTGTATTATCAATGTGTTGTAAATCAGCCTCCATATTATCAGTGAGCTGTAAATCAGTCTCTATATAATCAGTGAGTTGTAAATCATTCTCTATATTATCAGTGAGTTGTAAATCAGTCTGTATATTATCAGTTAGCTGTAGATCAGTCTGTATATTATCAATGAGCTGTAAATCAGTCTCTATATAATCAGTGTGCTGTAAATCAGTCTCTGTATTATCAGTGAGTTGTAAATCATTCTCTATATTATCAGTGAGTTGTAAATCAGTCTCCATATTATCAGTGAGCTGTAAATCAGTCTCTATATTATCAGTGAGCTGTAAATCAGACTATATATTATCAGTGAGTTGTAAATCAGTCTCTATATTATCAGTGAGCTGGAAATCAGTCTCTATATTATCAGTGAGTTGTTAATCAGTCTCCATATTATCAGTGAGTTGTAAATCAGTCTCTATATTATCAATGTGTTGGAAATCAGTCTCTATATTATCAGTGAGTTGTAAATCAGTCTCCATATTATCAGTGAGCTGTAAATCAGTCTCTATATAATCAGTGAGTTGTAAATCATTCTCTATATTATCAGTGAGTTGTAAATCAGTCTGTATATTATCAGTTAGCTGTAGATCAGTCTGTATATTATCAATGAGCTGTAAATCAGTCTCTATATAATCAGTGTGCTGTAAATCAGTCTCTGTATTATCAGTGAGTTGTAAATCATTCTCTATATTATCAGTGAGTTGTAAATCAGTCTCCATATTATCAGTGAGCTGTAAATCAGTCTCTATATTATCAGTGAGCTGTAAATCAGACTATATATTATCAGTGAGTTGTAAATCAGTCTCTATATTATCAGTGAGCTGGAAATCAGTCTCTATATTATCAGTGAGTTGTTAATCAGTCTCCATATTATCAGTGAGTTGTAAATCAGTCTCTATATTATCAATGTGTTGGAAATCAGTCTCTATATTATCTGTGAGTTGTAAATCAGTCTCCATATTATCAATGTGTTGTAAATCAGTCTCTATATTATCAGTGAGCTGTAAATCAGTCTCTATATTATCAATGTGTTGTAAATCAGTCTCTATATTATCAGTGAGTTGTAAATTAGTCTCTATATTATCAGTGAGTTGTTAATCAGTCTCCATATTATCAGTGAGTTGTAAATCAGTCTATGTATTATCAATGTGTTGTAAATCAGTCTCTATATTATCAGTGAGTTGTAAATCAGTCTCTATATTATCAATGTGTTGGAAATCAGTCTCTATATTATCAGTGAGTTGTAAATCAGTCTCTATATTATCAATGTGTTGGAAATCAGTCTCTATATTATCAGTGAGTTGTAAATCAGTCTCCATATTATCAATGTGTTGTAAATCGGTCTCTATATTATCAGAGAGCTGTAAATCAGTCTCTATATTATCAATGTGTTGGAAATCAGTCTCTATATTATCAATGTGTTGTAAATCAGTCTCCATATTATCAGTGAGTTGTAAATCAGTCTCCATATTATCGGTGAGTTGTAAATCAGTCTCTATATTATCAGTGAGTTGTAAATCAGTCTCTATATTATCGGTGAGTTGTAAATCAGTCTCTATATTATCTGTGAGTTGTAAATCAGTCTCTATATTATCATTGAGTTTTCAATCAGTCTCTGTATTATCAGTGAGCTGTAAATCAGTCTCTATATTATCAGTGAGTTGTAAATCAGTCTCCATATTATGGGTGAGTTGTAAATCAGTCTCTATATTATCATTGAGTTTTCAATCAGTCTCTGTATTATCAGTGAGTTGTAAATCAGTCTCTATATTATCGGTGAGTTGTAAATCAGTCTCCATATTATCAGTGAGTTGTAAATCAGTCTCCATATTATCAATGTGTTGTAAATCGGTCTCTATATTATCAGTGAGTTGTAAATCAGTCTCTATTTTATCAGTGAGCTGTAAATCAGTCTCTATATTATCAGTGAGTTGTAAATCAGTCTCCATATTATGGGTGAGTTGTAAATCAGTCTCTATATTATCATTGAGTTTTCAATCAGTCTCTGTATTATCAATGTGTTGTAAATCAGTCTCTATATTATCAATGTGTTGTAAATCAGTCTCTATATTGTCAGTGAGTTGGAAATCAGTCTCTATATTATCGGTGAGTTGTAAATCAGTCTCTATATTATCAGTGAGCTGTAAATCAGTCTCCCTATTATCAATGTGTTGTAAATCAGTCTCTATATTATCAGTGAGTTGTAAATCAGTCTCTATATAATCAATGTGTTGTAAATCAGTCTCTATATTATCAGTGAGCTGTAAATCAGTCTCTATATTATCAATGTGTTGGAAATCAGTCTCTATATTATCGGTGAGTTGTAAATCAGTCTCTATATTATCAGTGAGCTGTAGATCTGTCTCTATATTGTCTGTGAGTTGTAAATCAGTCTCTATATTATCAGTGAGCTGTAAATCAGTCTCTATATTATCAATGTGTTGGAAATCAGTCTCTATATTATCGGTGAGTTGTAAATCAGTCTCTATATTATCAGTTAGCTGTAGATCTGTCTCTATATTGTCTGTGAGTTGTAAATCAGTCTCTATATTATCAGTGAGTTGTAAATCAGTCTCTATATTATCAGAGAGTTGTAAATCAGTCTGTATATTATCAGTTAGTTGTAGATCAGTCTGTATATTATCAATGAGCTGTAAATCAGTCTCTATATAATCAGTGAGTTGTAAAGCATTCTCCATATTATCAGTGAGTTGTAAATCAGTCTGTATATTATCAGTTAGCTGTAGATCAGTCTGTATATTATCAATGAGCTGTAAATCAGTCTCCATATTATCAGTGAGTTGTAAATCAGTCTCTATATTATCAGTGAGCTGTAAATCAGTCTCCATATTATCAGTGAGTTGTAAATCAGTCTCTATATTATCAGTTAGCTGTAAATCAGTCTCTATATTATCAGTGAAGTGGAAATCAGTCTCTATATTATCAGTGAGCTGTAAATCAGTCTCCATATTATCAGTGAGTTGTAAGTCAGTCTCTATATTATCAGTGAGCTGTAAATCAGTCTCCATATTATCAGTGAGTTGTAAATCAGTCTCTATATTATCAGTGAGTTGTAAATCAGTCTCTATATTATCAATGTGTTGGAAATCAGTCTCTATATTATCAGTGAGTTGTAAATCAGTCTCTATATTATCAATGTGTTGGAAATCAGTCTCTATATTATCAGTGAGTTGTAAATCAGTCTCCATATTATCAGTGAGTTGTAAATCAGTCTCTATATTATCAATGTGTTGTAAATCAGTCTCTATATTACCAGTGAGTTGTAAATCAGTCTCTATAATATCAATGTGTTGTAAATCAGTCTCTATATTATCAATGTGTTGTAAATCAGTCTCTATATTGTCAGTGAGTGGGAAATCAGTCTCTATATTATCGGTGAGTTGTAAATCAGTCTCTATATTATCAGTGAGCTGTAAATCAGTCTCCCTATTATCAATGTGTTGTAAATCAGTCTCTATATTATCAGTGAGTTGTAAATCAGTCTCTATATTATCAATGTGTTGGAAATCAGTCTCTATATTATCAGTGAGCTGTAAATCAGTCTCTATATTATCAATGTGTTGGAAATCAGTCTCTATATTATCGGTGAGTTGTAAATCAGTCTCTATATTATCAGTGAGCTGTAAATCAGTCTCTATATTATCAGTGAGTTGGAAATCAGTCTCTATATTATCAGTGAGTTGTAAATCAGTCTCTATATTATCAGTGAGCTGTAAATCAGTCTCCATATTACCATTGATTTGTAAATCAGTCTCTGTACCTTCAGTGATTGGTAAATCAGTCTCTATATTATCAATGTGATGTAAATCAATCTGTATATTATCAGTGAGTTTTAAATCAGTCTCTATATTATCAGGGAGTTGTAAATCAGTCTCTATATTATCAGTTAGCTGTAAATCAGTCTCTATATTATCATTGAGCTGTAAATCAGTCTCTATATTATCAGTGAGCTGTAAATCAGTCTCTATATTATCAGGGAGTTGTAAATCAGTCTCTATATTATCAGTTAGCTGTAGATCAGTCTCCATATTATCAGTGAGTTGTAAATCAGTCTCTATATTATCAGTTAGCTGTAGATCAGTCTCTATATTATCATTGAGCTGTATATCAGTCTCTATATTATCATTGAGCTGTAAATCAGTCTCTATATTATCAGTTAGCTGTAGATCAGTCTCTATATTATCATTGAGCTGTAAATCAGTCTCTATATAATCAGTGAGTTGTAAATCATTCTCTATATTAACAGTGAGTTGTAAATCAGTCTCCATATTATCAGTGAGCTGTAAATCAGTCTCTGTATTATCAGTGAGTTGTAAATCATTCTCCATATTATCAGTGAGCTGTAAATCAGTCTCCATATTATCAGTGAGTTGTAAATCAGTCTCCATATTATCAGTGAGCTGTAAATCAGTCTCTATATTATCAGTGAGCTGTAAATCAGTCTCTATATTATCAATGTGTTGTAAATCAGTCTCTATATTATCAATGTGTTGTAACTCAGTCTCTATATTATCAGTGAGTTGTAAATCAGTCTCCATATTATCAGTGAGTTGTAAATCAGTCTCTATATTATCAATGTGTTGTAAATCAGTCTCTATATTATCAGTGAGTTGTAAATCAGAAACTTTTTCCCCGGGTGGAGCAAAGCGTTACAAGGGGTCATAAATTTAAGGTGAAGGGTGGGAGATATAAGGGGGATGTCAGGGGAAGGTTCTTTACCCAGAGAGTGGTCGAGGCATGGAATGCCTTGCCCGGGGAAGTTGTTGAGTCAGAAACTTTAGGGACTTTCAAAAGGCTTTTGGATAGGTATATGGATAAAGGAGAATGATGGGGTATAGATTAAATTGTCCTTGACAGAGGACAAAGGATCGGCACAACATTGTGGGCCGAAGGGCCTGTTCTGTGCTGTATGTTCTATGTTCTATGTTCTATGTTCTATATTATCAATGTGTTGTAAATCAGTCTCTATATTATCAATGTGTTGTAAATCAGTCTCTATATTGTCAGTGAGTTGGAAATCAGTCTCTATATTATCGGTGAGTTGTAAATCAGTCTCTATATTATCAGTGAGCTGTAAATCAGTCTCCCTATTATCAATGTGTTGTAAATCAGTCTCTATATTATCAGTGAGTTGTAAATCAGTCTCTATATAATCAATGTGTTGTAAATCAGTCTCTATATTATCAGTGAGCTGTAAATCAGTCTCTATATTATCAATGTGTTGGAAATCAGTCTCTATATTATCGGTGAGTTGTAAATCAGTCTCTATATTATCAGTGAGCTGTAAATCAGTCTCTATATTATCAGTGAGATGTAAATCAGTCTGTTTATTATCAGTGAGTTGTAAATCAGTCTCTATATTATCAGTTAGCTGTAGATCTGTCTCTATATTGTCTGTGAGTTGTAAATCAGTCTCTATTTTATCATTGAGTTGTAAATCAGTCTCTATATTATCAGAGAGTTGTAAATCAGTCTGTATATTATCAGTTAGTTGTAGATCAGTCTGTATATTATCAATGAGCTGTAAATCAGTCTCTATATAATCAGTGAGTTGTAAAGCATTCTCCATATTATCAGTGAGTTGTAAATCAGTCTGTATATTATCAGTTAGCTGTAGATCAGTCTGTATATTATCAATGAGCTGTAAATCAGTCTCTGTTTTATCAGTGAGTTGTAAATCAGTCTCCATATTATCAGTGAGTTGTAAATCAGTCTCTATATTATCAGTTAGCTGTAAATCAGTCTCTATATTATCAGTGAAGTGGAAATCAGTCTCCATATTATCAGTGAGTTGTAAATCAGTCTCTATATTATCAGTGAGCTGTAAATCAGTCTCCATATTATCAGTGAGTTGTAAATCAGTCTCTATATTATCAGTGAGTTGTAAATCAGTCTCTATATTATCAGTGAGCGGTGAATCAGGCTCTGTATTATCAATGTGTTGTAATTCAGTCTCTATATTATCAGTGAGATGTAAATCTGTCTCTATATTATCAGTGAGCTGTAAATCAGTCTCTATATTATCAGTGAGTTGTTAATCAGTCTCTATATTATCAGTGAGTTGTAAATCAGTCTCTATATTATCAATGTGTTGGAAATCAGTCTCTATATTATCAGTGAGTTGTAAATCAGTCTCTATTATCAATGTGTTGGAAATCAGTCTCTATATTATCAGTGAGTTGTAAATCAGTCTCCATATTATCAGTGAGTTGTAAATCAGTCTCTATATTATCAATGTGTTGTAAATCAGTCTCTATATTACCAGTGAGTTGTAAATCAGTCTCTATAATATCAATGTGTTGTAAATCAGTCTCTATATTATCAATGTGTTGTAAATCAGTCTCTATATTGTCAGTGAGTGGGAAATCAGTCTCTATATTATCGGTGAGTTGTAAATCAGTCTCTATATTATCAGTGAGCTGTAAATCAGTCTCCCTATTATCAATGTGTTGTAAATCAGTCTCTATATTATCAGTGAGTTGTAAATCAGTCTCTATATTATCAATGTGTTGGAAATCAGTCTCTATATTATCGGTGAGTTGTAAATCAGTCTCTATATTATCAGTGAGCTGTAAATCAGTCTCTATATTATCAGTGAGTTGGAAATCAGTCTCTATATTATCAGTGAGTTTTAAATCAGTCTCTATATTATCAGGGAGTTGTAAATCAGTCTCTATATTATCAGTTAGCTGTAAATCAGTCTCTATATTATCATTGAGCTGTAAATCAGTCTCTATATTATCAGTGAGCTGTAAATCAGTCTCTATATTATCAGGGAGTTGTAAATCAGTCTCTATATTATTAGTTAGCTGTAGATCAGTCTCCATATTATCAGTGAGTTGTAAATCAGTCTCTATATTATCAGTTAGCTGTAGATCAGTCTCTATATTATCATTGAGCTGTATATCAGTCTCTATATTATCATTGAGCTGTAAATCAGTCTCTATATTATCAGTTAGCTGTAGATCAGTCTCTATATTATCATTGAGCTGTAAATCAGTCTCTATATAATCAGTGAGTTGTAAATCATTCTCTATATTAACAGTGAGTTGTAAATCAGTCTCCATATTATCAGTGAGCTGTAAATCAGTCTCCATATTATCAGTGAGCTGTAAATCAGTCTCTGTATTATCAGTGAGTTGTAAATCATTCTCCATATTATCAGTGAGCTGTAAATCAGTCTCCATATTATCAGTGAGTTGTAAATCAGTCTCCATATTATCAGTGAGCTGTAAATCAGTCTCTATATTATCAGTGAGCTGTAAATCAGTCTCTATATTATCAATGTGTTGTAAATCAGTCTCTATATTATCAATGTGTTGTAACTCAGTCTCTATATTATCAGTGAGTTGTAAATCAGTCTCCATATTATCAGTGAGTTGTAAATCAGTCTCTATATTATCAATGTGTTGTAAATCAGTCTCTATATTATCAGTGAGTTGTAAATCAGTCTCTATATTATCAATGTGTTGTAAATCAGTCTCTATATTATCAATGTGTTGTAAATCAGTCTCTATATTATCAATGTGTTGGAAATCAGTCTCTATATTATCGGTGAGTTGTAAATCAGTCTCTATATTATCAGTGAGCTGTAAATCAGTCTCGCTATTATCAATGTGTTGTAAATCAGTCTCTATATTATCAGTTAGCTGTAAATCAGTCTCTATACTACCAGTGAGATGTAAATCAGTCTGTTTATTATCAGTGAGTTGTAAATCAGTCTCTATATTATCAGTTAGCTGTAGATCTGTCTCTATATTGTCTGTGAGTTGTAAATCAGTCTCTATTTTATCATTGAGTTGTAAATCAGTCTCTATATTATCAGAGAGTTGTAAATCAGTCTGTATATTATCAGTTAGTTGTAGATCAGTCTGTATATTATCAATGAGCTGTAAATCAGTCTCTATATAATCAGTGAGTTGTAAAGCATTCTCCATATTATCAGTGAGTTGTAAATCAGTCTGTATATTATTAGTTAGCTGTAGATCAGTCTGTATATTATCAATGAGCTGTAAATCAGTCTCTGTTTTATCAGTGAGTTGTAAATCAGTCTCCATATTATCAGTGAGTTGTAAATCAGTCTCTATATTATCAGTTAGCTGTAAATCAGTCTCTATATTATCAGTGAAGTGGAAATCAGTCTCTATATTATCAGTGAGCTGTAAATCAGTCTCCATATTATCAGTGAGTTGTAAATCAGTCTCTATATTATCAGTGAGCTGTAAATCAGTCTCCATATTATCAGTGAGTTGTAAATCAGTCTCTATATTATCAGTGAGTTGTAAATCAGTCTCTATATTATCAGTGAGCGGTGAATCAGTCTCTGTATTATCAATGTGTTGTAATTCAGTCTCTATATTATCAGTGAGATGTAAATCTGTCTCTATATTATCAGTGAGCTGTAAATCAGTCTCTATATTATCAGTGAGTTGTAAATCAGTCTCTATATTATCAATGTGTTGGAAATCAGTCTCTATATTATCAGTGAGTTGTAAATCAGTCTCTATATTATCAATGTGTTGGAAATCAGTCTCTATATTATCAATGTGTTGTAAATCAGTCTCTATATTATCATTGAGTTGTAAATCAATGTGTTGGAAATCAATGTGTTGGAAATCAGTCTCTATATTATCAATGTGTTGTAAATCAGTCTCTATATTATCAGTGAGTTGTAAATCAGTCTCCATATTATCAATGTGTTGTAAATCAGTCTCTATATTATCAATGTGTTGTAAATCAGTCTCTATATTGTCAGTGAGTTGGAAATCAGTCTCTATATTATCGGTGAGTTGTAAATCAGTCTCTATATTATCAATGTGTTGGAAATCAGTCTCTATATTATCGGTGAGTTGTAAATCAGTCTCTATATTATCAGTGAGCTGTAAATCAGTCTCTATATTATCAGTGAGTTGGAAATCAGTCTCTATATTATCAGTGAGTTGTAAATCAGTCTCTATATTATCAGTGAGCTGTAAATCAGTCTCCATATTATCAGTGAGTTGTAAATCAGTCTCGATATTATCAGTTAGCTGTAAATCAGTCTCTATATTACCAGTGAGATGTAAATCAGTCTGTTTATTATCAGTGAGTTGTAAATCAGTCTCTATATTATCAGTTAGCTGTAGATCAGTCTCCATATTGTCTGTGAGTTGTAAATCAGTCTCTATATTATCAGTGAGTTGTAAATCAGTCTCTATATTATCAGAGAGTTGTAAATCAGTCTGTATATTATCAGTTAGCTGTAGATCAGTCTGTATATTATCAATGAGCTGTAAATCAGTCTCTAAATACTCAGTGAGTTGTAAATCATTCTCTATATTATCAGTGAGTTGTAAATCAGTCTGTATATTATCAGTTAGCTGTAGATCAGTCTGTATATTATCAATGAGCTGTAAATCAGTCTCTGTATTATCAGTGAGTAGTAAATCATTCTCTATATTATCAGTGAGTTGTAAATCAGTCTCCATATTATCAGTGAGTTGTACATCAGTCTGCATATTATCAGTGAGCTGTAAATCAGTCTCTATATTATCAGTGAGCGGTGAATCAGTCTCCATATTATCAGTGAGTTGTAAATCAGTCTCTATATTATCAGTGAGTTGTAAATCAGTCTCTATATTATCAGTGAGCGGTGAATCAGTCTCTGTATTATCAATGTGTTGTAATTCAGTCTCTATATTATCAGTGAGTTGTAAATCAGTCTCTATATTATCAGTGAGCAGTAAATCAGTCTCTATATTATCAGTGAGTTGTTAATCAGTCTCTATATTATCAATGTGTTGGAAATTAGTCTCTATATTATCAGTGAGTTGTAAATAAGTCTCTATCTTATCAGTGAGTTGTAAATCAGTCTCTATATTATCAGTGAGTTGTAAATCAGTCTCCATATTATCAATGTGTTGTAAATCAGTCTCTATATTATCAGTGAGCTGTAAATCAGTCTCTATATTATCAATGTGTTGGAAATCAGTCTCTATATTATCAATGTGTTGTAAGTCAGTCTCTATATTATCAGTGAGCTGTAAATCAGTCTCTGTATTATCAATGTGTTGGAAATCAGTCTCTATATTATCAATGTGTTGTAAATCAGTCTCCATATTATCAGTGAGTTGTAAATCAGTCTCCATATTATCGGTGAGTTGTAAATCAGTCTCTATATTATCAGTGAGTTGTAAATCAGTCTCTATATTATCAGTGAGTTGTAAATCAGTCTCTATATTATCGGTGAGTTGTAAATCAGTCTCTATATTATCAGTGAGTTGTAAATCAGTCTCTATATTATCAGTGAGTTGTAAATCAGTCTCTATATTACCAGTGAGATGTAAATCAGTCTGTTTATTATCAGTGAGTTGTAAATCAGTCTCTATATTATCAGTTAGCTGTAGATCAGTCTCTATATTGTCTGTGAGTTGTAAATCAGTCTCTATATTACCAGTGAGTTGTAAATCAGTCTCTATATTATCAGAGAGTTGTAAATCAGTCTGTATATTATCAGTTAGCTGTAGATCAGTCTGTATATTATCAATGAGCTGTAAATCAGTCTCTATATAATCAGTGTGCTGTAAATCAGTCTCTGTATTATCAGTGATTTGTAAATCATTCTCTATATTATCAGTGAGTTGTAAATCAGTCTCCATATTATCAGTGAGTTGTAAATCAGTCTCCATATTATCAGTGAGCTGTAAATCAGTCTCTAAAATACCAGTGAGCGGTGAATCAGTCTCTATATTAACAGTGAGTTGTAAATCAGTCTCTATATTATCAGTGAGTTGTAAATCAGTCTCCATATTATCAGTGAGCTGTAAATCAGTCTCTATATTATCAGTGAGTTGTAAATCAGTCTCTATATTATCAGTGAGCGGTAAATCAGTCTCCATATTATCAGTGAGTTGTAAATCAGTCTCCATATTATCAGTGAGCTGTAAATCAGTCTCTATATTATCAGTGAGTTGTAAATCAGTCTCTATATTATCAGTGAGCTGTAAATCAGTCTCTATATTATCAATGTGTTGTAAATCAGTCTCTATATTATCAATGTGTTGTAAATCAGTCTCTATATTATCAATGTGTTGTAAATCAGTCTCTATATTATCAGTGAGTTGTAAATCAGTCTCCATATTATCAGTGAGTTGTAAATCAGTCTCCATATTATCAATGTGTTGTAAATCAGTCTCTATATTATCAGTGAGCTGTAAATCATTCTCTATATTATCAATGTGTTGGAAATCAGTCTCTGTATTATCAATGTGTTGTAAATCCGTCTCTACATTATCAGTGAGTTGTAAATTAGTCTGTATATTATCAATGTGTTGTAAATCAGTCTCTGTATTATCAATGTGTTGTAAATCAGTCTCTGTATTATCAATGTGTTGTAAATCAGTCTCTATATTATCAGTGAGTTGTAAATTAGTCTCTATATTATCAGTGAGTTGTTAATCAGTCTCTATTATCAGTGAGTTGTAAATCAGTCTCTATATTATCAATGTGTTGTAAATCAGTCTCTGTATTATCAATGTGTTGTAAATCAGTCTCTATATTATCAATGTGTTGTAAATCAGTCTCTATATTATCAGTGAGTTGTAAATTAGTCTCTATATTATCAGTGAGTTGTTAATCAGTCTCTATATTATCAGTGAGTTGTAAATTAGTCTCTATATTATCAGTGAGTTGTTAATCAGTCTCTATATTAACAGTGAGTTGTAAATCAGTCTCTATATTATCAGTGAGTTGTAAATCAATCTCTATATTATCAGTGAGTTGTTAATCAGTCTCTATTTTATCAGTGAGTTGTAAATCAGTCTCTATATTATCAATGTGTTGGAAATCAGTCTCTATATTATCAGTGAGTTGTAAATCAGTCTCCATATTATCAATGTGTTGGAAATCAGTCTCTATATTATCAATGTGTTGTAAATCAGTCTCTATATTATCAGTGAGCTGTAAATCAGTCTCTGTATTATCAATGTGTTGGAAATCAGTCTCTATATTATCAATGTGTTGTAAATCAGTCTCCATATTATCAGTGAGTTGTAAATCAGTCTCCATATTATCGGTGAGTTGTAAATCAGTCTCTATATTATCAGTGAGTTGTAAATCAGTCTCTATATTATCAGTGAGTTGTAAATCAGTCTCGATATTATCGGTGAGTTGTAAATCAGTCTCT
The DNA here is from genome assembly GCF_036365525.1 of Heterodontus francisci. NCBI lineage: Eukaryota > Metazoa > Chordata > Chondrichthyes > Heterodontiformes > Heterodontidae > Heterodontus > Heterodontus francisci. The sequence continues at coordinate 58,032,907 of NC_090402.1, forward strand.
ATATTATCAGTGAGCTGTAAATCAGTCTCTATATTATCAGTGAGTTGTAAATCAGTCTCGATATTATCGGTGAGTTGTAAATCATTCTCTATATTATCAGTGAGTTGTAAATCAGTCTCCATATTATCAGTGAGTTGTAAATCAGTCTCCATATTATCAATGAGCTGTAAATCAGTCTCTATATAATCAGTGTGCTGTAAATCAGTCTCTGTATTATCAGTGAGTTGTAAATCATTCTCTATATTATCAGTGAGTTGTAAATCAGTCTCCATATTATCAGTGAGCTGTAAATCAGTCTCTATATTATCAGTGAGCTGTAAATCAGACTATATATTATCAGTGAGCTGTAAATCAGTCTCTATATTATCAGTGAGCGGTGAATCAGTCTCTGTATTATCAATGTGTTGTAAATCAGCCTCCATATTATCAGTGAGCTGTAAATCAGTCTCTGTATTATCAATGTGTTGGAAATCAGTCTCTATATTATCAATGTGTTGTAAATCAGTCTCCATATTATCAGTGAGTTGTAAATCAGTCTCCATATTATCGGTGAGTTGTAAATCAGTCTCTATATTATCAGTGAGTTGTAAATCAGTCGCTATATTATCAGTGAGTTGTAAATCAGTCTCTATATTATCAGAGAGTTGTAAATCAGTCTGTATATTATCAGTTAGCTGTAGATCAGTCTGTATATTATCAATGAGCTGTAAATCAGTCTCTATATAATCAGTGAGTTGTAAATCATTCTCTATATTATCAGTGAGTTGTAAATCAGTCTGTATATTATCAATGAGCTGTAAATCAGTCTCCATATTATCGGTGAGTTGTAAATCATTCTCTATATTATCAGTGAGTTGTAAATCAGTCTCCATATTATCAGTGAGTTGTAAATCAGTCTCCATATTATCAGTGAGCTGTAAATCAGTCTCTATATTATCAGTGAGCGGTGAATCAGTCTCTGTATTATCAATGTGTTGTAAATCAGCCTCCATATTATCAGTGAGCTGTAAATCAGTCTCTATATAATCAGTGTGTTGTAAATCATTCTCTATATTATCAGTGAGTTGTAAATCAGTCTGTATATTATCAGTTAGCTGTAGATCAGTCTGTATATTATCATTGAGCTTTAAATCAGTCTCCATATTACCATTGATTTGTAAATCAGTCTCTGTCCCTTCAGTGAGTTGTAAATCAGTCTCTGTATTATCAGTGAGTTGTAAATCATTCTCTATATTATCAGTGAGCAGTAAATCAGTCTCTATATTATCAGTGAGTTGTTAATCAGTCTCTATATTATCAATGTGTTGGAAATTAGTCTCTATATTATCAGTGAGTTGTAAATAAGTCTCTATCTTATCAGTGAGTTGTAAATCAGTCTCTATATTATCAGTGAGTTGGAAATCAGTCTCTATATTATCAGTGAGTTGTTAATCAGTCTCTATTTTATCAGTGAGTTGTAAATCAGTCTCGAGATTATCAATGTGTTGGAAATCAGTCTCTATATTATCAGTGAGTTGTAAATCAGTCTCCATATTATCAATGTGTTGTAAATCAGTCTCTATATTATCAGTGAGCTGTAAATCAGTCTCTATATTATCAATGTGTTGGAAATCAGTCTCTATATTATCAATGTGTTGTAAGTCAGTCTCTATATTATCAGTGAGCTGTAAATCAGCCTCTGTATTATCAATGTGTTGGAAATCAGTCTCTATATTATCAATGTGTTGTAAATCAGTCTCCATATTATCAGTGAGTTGTAAATCAGTCTCCATATTATCGGTGAGTTGTAAATCAGTCTCTATATTATCAGTGAGTTGTAAATCAGTCTCTATATTATCAGTGAGTTGTAAATCAGTCTCTATATTATCGGTGAGTTGTAAATCAGTCTCTATATTATCAGTGAGTTGTAAATCAGTCTCTATATTACCAGTGAGATGTAAATCAGTCTGTTTATTATCAGTGAGTTGTAAATCAGTCTCTATATTATCAGTTAGCTGTAGATCAGTCTCTATATTGTCTGTGAGTTGTAAATCAGTCTCTATATTACCAGTGAGTTGTAAATCAGTCTCTATATTATCAGAGAGTTGTAAATCAGTCTGTATATTATCAGTTAGCTGTAGATCAGTCTGTATATTATCAATGAGCTGTAAATCAGTCTCTATATAATCAGTGTGCTGTAAATCAGTCTCTGTATTATCAGTGATTTGTAAATCATTCTCTATATTATCAGTGAGTTGTAAATCAGTCTCCATATTATCAGTGAGTTGTAAATCAGTCTCCATATTATCAGTGAGCTGTAAATCAGTCTCTAAAATACCAGTGAGCGGTGAATCAGTCTCTATATTAACAGTGAGTTGTAAATCAGTCTCCATATTATCAGTGAGCTGTAAATCAGTCTCTATATTATCAGTGAGCTGTAAATCAGTCTCTATATTATCAGTGAGTTGTAAATCAGGCTCTATATTATCAGTGAGCTGTAAATCAGTCTCTATATTATCAATGTGTTGTAAATCAGTCTCTATATTATCAATGTGTTGTAAATCAGTCTCTATATTATCAGTGAGTTGTAAATCAGTCTCCATATTATCAGTGAGTTGTAAATCAGTCTCCATATTATCAATGTGTTGTAAATCAGTCTCTATATTATCAGTGAGCTGTAAATCATTCTCTATATTATCAATGTGTTGGAAATCAGTCTCTGTATTATCAATGTGTTGTAAATCCGTCTCTACATTATCAGTGAGTTGTAAATTAGTCTCTATATTATCAATGTGTTGTAAATCAGTCTCTGTATTATCAATGTGTTGTAAATCAGTCTCTATATTATCAGTGAGTTGTAAATTAGTCTCTATATTATCAGTGAGTTGTTAATCAGTCTCTATATTATCAGTGAGTTGTAAATCAGTCTCTATATTATCAATGTGTTGTAAATCAGTCTCTGTATTATCAATGTGTTGTAAATCAGTCTCTATATTATCAATGTGTTGTAAATCAGTCTCTATATTATCAGTGAGTTGTAAATTAGTCTCTATATTATCAGTGAGTTGTTAATCAGTCTCTATATTAACAGTGAGTTGTAAATCAGTCTCTATATTATCAGTGAGTTGTAAATCAGTCTCTATATTATCAGTGAGTTGTTAATCAGTCTCTATTTTATCAGTGAGTTGTAAATCAGTCTCTATATTATCAATGTGTTGGAAATCAGTCTCTATATTATCAGTGAGTTGTAAATCAGTCTCCATATTATCAATGTGTTGTAAATCAGTCTCTATATTATCAGTGAGCTGTAAATCAGTCTCTATATTATCAATGTGTTGGAAATCAGTCTCTATATTATCAATGTGTTGTAAATCAGTCTCTATATTATCAGTGAGCTGTAAATCAGTCTCTGTATTATCAATGTGTTGGAAATCAGTCTCTATATTATCAATGTGTTGTAAATCAGTCTCCATATTATCAGTGAGTTGTAAATCAGTCTCCATATTATCGGTGAGTTGTAAATCAGTCTCTATATTATCAGTGAGTTGTAAATCAGTCTCTATATTATCAGTGAGTTGTAAATCAGTCTCGATATTATCGGTGAGTTGTAAATCAGTCTCTATATTATCAGTGAGCTGTAAATCAGTCTCTATATTATCAGTGAGTTGTAAATCAGTCTCGATATTATCGGTGAGTTGTAAATCATTCTCTATATTATCAGTGAGTTGTAAATCAGTCTCCATATTATCAGTGAGTTGTAAATCAGTCTCCATATTATCAATGAGCTGTAAATCAGTCTCTATATAATCAGTGTGCTGTAAATCAGTCTCTGTATTATCAGTGAGTTGTAAATCATTCTCTATATTATCAGTGAGTTGTAAATCAGTCTCCATATTATCAGTGAGCTGTAAATCAGTCTCTATATTATCAGTGAGCTGTAAATCAGACTATATATTATCAGTGAGTTGTAAATCAGTCTCCATATTATCAGTGAGCTGTAAATCAGTCTCTATATTATCAGTGAGCGGTGAATCAGTCTCTGTATTATCAATGTGTTGTAAATCAGCCTCCATATTATCAGTGAGCTGTAAATCAGTCTCTGTATTATCAATGTGTTGGAAATCAGTCTCTATATTATCAATGTGTTGTAAATCAGTCTCCATATTATCAGTGAGTTGTAAATCAGTCTCCATATTATCGGTGAGTTGTAAATCAGTCTCTATATTATCAGTGAGTTGTAAATCAGTCGCTATATTATCAGTGAGTTGTAAATCAGTCTCTATATTATCAGAGAGTTGTAAATCAGTCTGTATATTATCAGTTAGCTGTAGATCAGTCTGTATATTATCAATGAGCTGTAAATCAGTCTCTATATAATCAGTGAGTTGTAAATCATTCTCTATATTATCAGTGAGTTGTAAATCAGTCTGTATATTATCAATGAGCTGTAAATCAGTCTCTGTATTATCAGTGAGTTGTAAATCATTCTCTATATTATCAGTGAGTTGTAAATCAGTCTCCATATTATCAGTGAGTTGTAAATCAGTCTCCATATTATCAGTGAGCTGTAAATCAGTCTCTATATTATCAGTGAGCGGTGAATCAGTCTCTGTATTATCAATGTGTTGTAAATCAGCCTCCATATTATCAGTGAGCTGTAAATCAGTCTCTATATAATCAGTGAGTTGTAAATCATTCTCTATATTATCAGTGAGTTGTAAATCAGTCTGTATATTATCAGTTAGCTGTAGATCAGTCTGTATATTATCAATGAGCTGTAAATCAGTCTCTATATAATCAGTGTGCTGTAAATCAGTCTCTGTATTATCAGTGAGTTGTAAATCATTCTCTATATTATCAGTGAGTTGTAAATCAGTCTCCATATTATCAGTGAGCTGTAAATCAGTCTCTATATTATCAGTGAGCTGTAAATCAGACTATATATTATCAGTGAGTTGTAAATCAGTCTCTATATTATCAGTGAGCTGGAAATCAGTCTCTATATTATCAGTGAGTTGTTAATCAGTCTCCATATTATCAGTGAGTTGTAAATCAGTCTCTATATTATCAATGTGTTGGAAATCAGTCTCTATATTATCAGTGAGTTGTAAATCAGTCTCTATATTATCAATGTGTTGGAAATCAGTCTCTATATTATCAGTGAGTTGTAAATCAGTCTCCATATTATCAATGTGTTGTAAATCAGTCTCTATATTATCAGTGAGCTGTAAATCAGTCTCTATATTATCAATGTGTTGGAAATCAGTCTCTATGTTATCAATGTGTTGTAAATCAGTCTCTATATTATCAGTGAGTTGTAAATTAGTCTCTATATTATCAGTGAGTTGTTAATCAGTCTCCATATTATCAGTAGTTGTAAATCAGTCTCTGTATTATCAATGTGTTGTAAATCAGTCTCTATATTATCAGTGAGTTGTAAATCAGTCTCTATATTATCAATGTGTTGGAAATCAGTCTCTATATTATCAGTGAGTTGTAAATCAGTCTCTATATTATCAATGTGTTGGAAATCAGTCTCTATATTATCAGTGAGTTGTAAATCAGTCTCCATATTATCAATGTGTTGTAAATCGGTCTCTATATTATCAATGTGTTGTAAATCGGTCTCTATATTATCAGAGAGCTGTAAATCAGTCTCTATATTATCAATGTGTTGGAAATCAGTCTCTATATTATCAATGTGTTGTAAATCAGTCTCCATATTATCAGTGAGTTGTAAATCAGTCTCCATATTATCGGTGAGTTGTAAATCAGTCTCTATATTATCAGTGAGTTGTAAATCAGTCTCTATATTATCGGTGAGTTGTAAATCAGTCTCTATATTATCTGTGAGTTGTAAATCAGTCTCTATATTATCATTGAGTTTTCAATCAGTCTCTGTATTATCAGTGAGCTGTAAATCAGTCTCTATATTATCAGTGAGTTGTAAATCAGTCTCCATATTATGGGTGAGTTGTAAATCAGTCTCTATATTATCATTGAGTTTTCAATCAGTCTCTGTATTATCAGTGAGTTGTAAATCAGTCTCTATATTATCGGTGAGTTGTAAATCAGTCTCTATATTATCATTGAGTTTTCAATCAGTCTCTGTATTATCAGTGAGCTGTAAATCAGTCTCTATATTATCAGTGAGTTGTAAATCAGTCTCCATATTATCAGTGAGTTGTAAATCAGTCTCCATATTATCAGTGAGTTGTAAATCAGTCTCTATATTATCAGTGTGCTGTAAATCAGTCTCTATATTATCAGTGTGCTGTAAATCAGTCTCTATATTATCAGTGTGCTGTAAATTAGTCTCTATATTATCAGTGAGTTGTAAATCAGTCTCTATATTATCAGTGAGTTGTAAATCAGTCTCTATATTATCAATGTGTTGGAAATCAGTCTCTATATTATCAGTGAGTTGTAAATCAGTCTCTATATTATCAATGTGTTGGAAATCAGTCTCTATATTATCAGTGAGTTGTAAATCAGTCTCCATATTATCAATGTGTTGTAAATCGGTCTCTATATTATCAGTGAGTTGTAAATCAGTCTCTATTTTATCAGTCTGCTGTAAATTAGTCTCTATATTATCAGTGAGCTGTAAATCAGTCTCTATATTATCAGTGAGTTGTAAATCAGTCTCTATATTATCATTGAGTTTTCAATCAGTCTCTGTATTATCAGTGAGCTGTAAATCAGTCTCTATATTATCGGTGAGTTGTAAATCAGTCTCTATATTATCATTGAGTTTTCAATCAGTCTCTGTATTATCAGTGAGCTGTAAATCAGTCTCTATATTATCAGTGAGTTGTAAATCAGTCTCCATATTATCAGTGAGTTGTAAATCAGTCTCTATATTATCAGTGTGCTGTAAATCAGTCTCTATATTATCAGTGTGCTGTAAATTAGTCTCTATATTATCAGTGAGTTGTAAATCAGTCTCTATATTATCAGTCTGCTGTAAATTAGTCTCTATATTATCAGTGTGCTGTAAATTAGTCTCTATATTATCAGTGTGCTGTAAATTAGTCTCTATATTATCAGTGTGCTATAAATTAGTCTCTATATTATCAGTGTGCTGTAAATTAGTCTCCATATTATCAGTGTGCTGTAAATCAGTCTCTATATTATCAGTGAGTTTTAAATCATTCTCTATATTAACAATGAGTTTTAAATCAGTCTCTATATTATCGGTGAGTTGTAAATCAGTCTCCATATTATCAGTGAGTTGTAAATCAGTCTCTATATTATCATTGAGCTGTAAATCAGTCTCTATATCATCAGGGAGTTGTAAATCAGCCTCTATATTATCAGTTAGCTGTAAATCAGTCTCTATATTATCATTGAGCTGTCAATCAGTCTCTATATTATCAGTGAGTTGTAAATCGGTCTCTATATTATCAGTGAGTTTTAAATCAGTCTCTTGATTAACAATGAGTTTTAAATCAGTCTCTATATTATCAGTGAGTTTTAAATCAGTCTCTATATTATCAGTGAGTTGTAAATCAGTCTCTATATTAGCATTGAGCTGTGAATCAGTCTCTATATTTTCAGTGTGCTGTAAATCAGTCTCTATATTATCAGTGAGTTGTAAATCAGTCTCTATATTATCTGTGAGTTGTTAATCAGTCTCTATATTATCAGTGAGCTGTGAATCAGTCTCGCTATTATCATTGAGCTTTAAATCAGTCTCCATATTACCATTGATTTGTAAATCAGTCTCTGTCCCTTCAGTGAATGGTAAATCAGTCTCTATATTATCAATGTGTTGTAAATCAATCTGTATATTATCAGTGAGTTTTAAATCAGTCTATATATTATCATTGAGCTGTAAATCAGTCTCTATATTATCAGGGAGTTGTAAATCAGTCTCTATATTATCAGTTAGCTGTAAATCAGTCTCTATATTATCATTGTGCTGTAAATCAGTCTCTATATTATCCGTTAGCTGTAGATCAGTCTCTATATTATCAGGGAGTTGTAAATCAGTCTCTATATTATCCGTTAGCTGTAGATCAGTCTCCATATTATCATTGAGCTGTATATCAGTCTCTATATTATCTGTGAGCTGTAAATCAGTCTCTATATTATCATTGAGCTGTATATCAGTCTCTATATTATCAGTTAGCTGTAGATCAGTCTCTATATTATCAGTTAGCTGTAGATCAGTCTCTATATTATCAATGTGTTGTAAATCAGTCTCCATATTATCAGTGAGTTGTAAATCAGTCTCTATATTATCGGTGAGTTGTAAATCAGTCTCTATATTATCGGTGAGTTGTAAATCAGTCTCTATATTATCAGTGAGTTGTAAATCAGTCTCTATATTATCGGTGAGTTGTAAATCAGTCTCTATATTATCTGTGAGTCGTAAATCAGTCTCTATATTATCATTTAGTTTTCAATCAGTCTCTGTATTATCAGTGAGCTGTAAATCAGTCTCTATATTATCATTGAGTTGTAAATCAGTCTCTGTATTATCAGTGAGTTGTAAATCAGTCTCCATATTATGGGTGAGTTGTAAATCAGTCTCTATATTATCATTGAGTTTTCAATCACTCTCTGTATTATCAGTGAGCTGTAAATCAGTCTCTATATTATCAGTGAGTTGTAAATCAGTCTCCATATTATCAGTGAGTTGTAAATCAGTCTCCATATTATCAGTGAGTTGTAAATCAGTCTCCATATTATCAGTGAGTTGTAAATCAGTCTCTATATTATCAGTGTGCTGTAAATCAGTCTCTATATTATCAGTGTGCTGTAAATCAGTCTCTATATTATCAGTGTGCTGTAAATCAGTCTCCATATTATCAGTGAGTTGTAAATCAGTCTCTATATTATCAGTGTGCTGTAAATTAGTCTCTATATTATCAGTGTGCTGTAAATCAGTCTCGAGATTATCAGTGTGCTGTAAATCAGTCTCTATATTATCATTGAGCTGTAAATCAGACTATATATTATCAGTGAGTTGTAAATCAGTCTCGATATTATCGGTGAGTTGTAAATCATTCTCTATATTATCAGTGAGTTGTAAATCAGTCTCCATATTATCAGTGAGTTGTAAATCAGTCTCCATATTATCAGTGAGCTGTAAATCAGTCTCTATATTATCAGTGAGCGGTGAATCAGTCTCCATATTATCAATGTGTTGTAAATCAGCCTCCATATTATCAGTGAGCTGTAAATCAGTCTCTGTATTATCAATGTGTTGGAAATCAGTCTCTATATTATCAATGTGTTGTAAATCAGTCTCCATATTATCAGTGAGTTGTAAATCAGTCTCCATATTATCGGTGAGTTGTAAATCAGTCTCTATATTATCAGTGAGTTGTAAATCAGTCGCTATATTATCAGTGAGTTGTAAATCAGTCTCTATATTATCAGAGAGTTGTAAATCAGTCTGTATATTATCAGTTAGCTGTAGATCAGTCTGTATATTATCAATGAGCTGTAAATCAGTCTCTATATAATCAGTGAGTTGTAAATCATTCTCTATATTTTCAGTGAGTTGTAAATCAGTCTGTATATTATCAGTTAGCTGTAGATCAGTCTGTATATTATCAATGAGCTGTAAATCAGTCTCTGTATTATCAGTGAGTTGTAAATCATTCTCTATATTATCAGTGAGTTGTAAATCAGTCTCCATATTATCAGTGAGTTGTAAATCAGTCTCCATATTATCAGTGAGCTGTAAATCAGTCTCTATATTATCAGTGAGCGGTGAATCAGTCTCTGTATTATCAATGTGTTGTAAATCAGTCTCTATATAATCAGTGAGTTGTAAATCATTCTCTATATTATCAGTGAGTTGTAAATCAGTCTGTATATTATCAGTGAGTTGTAAATCAGTCTCTATATTATCAGTGAGTTGTAAATCAGTCTCTATATTATCAATGTGTTGGAAATCAGTCTCTATATTATCAGTGAGTTGTAAATCAGTCTCTATATTAACAATGTGTTGGAAATCAGTCTCTATATTATCAGTGAGTTGTAAATCAGTCTCCATATTATCAATGTGTTGTAAATCGGTCTCTATATTATCAGTGAGTTGTAAATCAGTCTCTATTTTATCAGTCTGCTGTAAATTAGTCTCTATATTATCAGTGAGCTGTAAATCAGTCTCTATATTATCAGTGAGTTGTAAATCAGTCTCCATATTATGGGTGAGTTGTAAATCAGTCTCTATATTATCATTGAGTTTTCAATCAGTCTCTGTATTATCAGTGAGTTGTAAATCAGTCTCTATATTATCGGTGAGTTGTAAATCAGTCTCTATATTATCATTGAGTTTTCAATCAGTCTCTGTATTATCAGTGAGTTGTAAATCAGTCTCCATATTATCAGTGAGTTGTAAATCAGTCTCCATATTATCAGTGAGTTGTAAATCAGTCTCTATATTATCAGTGTGCTGTAAATCAGTCTCTATATTATCAGTGTGCTGTAAATTAGTCTCTATATTATCAGTGTGCTGTAAATTAGTCTCTATATTATCAGTGTGCTATAAATTAGTCTCTATATTATCAGTGTGCTGTAAATTAGTCTCCATATTATCAGTGTGCTGTAAATCAGTCTCTATATTATCAGTGAGTTTTAAATCATTCTCTATATTAACAATGAGTTTTAAATCAGTCTCTATATTATCGGTGAGTTGTAAATCAGTCTCTATATTATCAGTGAGTTGTAAATCAGTCTCTATATTATCATTGAGCTGTAAATCAGTCTCTATATCATCAGGGAGTTGTAAATCAGCCTCTATATTATCAGTTAGCTGTAAATCAGTCTCTATATTATCATTGAGCTGTCAATCAGTCTCTATATTATCAGTGAGTTGTAAATCGGTCTCTATATTATCAGTGAGTTTTAAATCAGTCTCTTGATTAACAATGAGTTTTAAATCAGTCTCTATATTATCAGTGAGTTTTAAATCAGTCTCTATATTATCAGTGAGTTGTAAATCAGTCTCTGTATTATCAGTGAGATGTAAATCAGTCTCTATATTATCTGTGAGTTGTTAATCAGTCTCTATATTATCAGTGAGCTGTGAATCAGTCTCGCTATTATCATTGAGCTTTAAATCAGTCTCCATATTACCATTGATTTGTAAATCAGTCTCTGTCCCTTCAGTGAGTGGTAAATCAGTCTCTATATTATCAATGTGTTGTAAATCAATCTGTATATTATCAGTGAGTTTTAAATCAGTCTATATATTATCATTGAGCTGTAAATCAGTCTCTATATTATCAGGGAGTTGTAAATCAGTCTCTATATTATCAGTTAGCTGTAAATCAGTCTCTATATTATCATTGTGCTGTAAATCAGTCTCTATATTATCCGTTAGCTGTAGATCAGTCTCTATATTATCAGGGAGTTGTAAATCAGTCTCTATATTATCCGTTAGCTGTAGATCAGTCTCCATATTATCATTGAGCTGTATATCAGTCTCTATATTATCTGTGAGTCGTAAATCAGTCTCTATATTATCATTGAGCTGTATATCAGTCTCTATATTATCATTGAGCTGTAAATCAGTCTCTATATTATCAGTGAGTTGTAAATCAGTCTCTATATTATCAGTTAGCTGTAGATCAGTCTCTATATTATCAATGTGTTGTAAATCAGTCTCCATATTATCAGTGAGTTGTAAATCAGTCTCTATATTATCGGTGAGTTGTAAATCAGTCTCTATATTATCGGTGAGTTGTAAATCAGTCTCTATATTATCAGTGAGTTGTAAATCAGTCTCTATATTATCGGTGAGTTGTAAATCAGTCTCTATATTATCTGTGAGTCGTAAATCAGTCTCTATATTATCATTGAGTTTTCAATCAGTCTCTGTATTATCAGTGAGCTGTAAATCAGTCTCTATATTATCATTGAGTTGTAAATCAGTCTCTGTATTATCAGTGAGTTGTAAATCAGTCTCCATATTATGGGTGAGTTGTAAATCAGTCTCTATATTATCATTGAGTTTTCAATCAGTCTCTGTATTATCAGTGAGCTGTAAATCAGTCTCTATATTATCAGTGAGTTGTAAATCAGTCTCCATATTATCAGTGAGTTGTAAATCAGTCTCCATATTATCAGTGTGCTGTAAATCAGTCTCTATATTATCAGTGTGCTGTAAATCAGTCTCTATATTCTCAGTGTGCTGTAAATTAGTCTCTATATTATCAGTGAGTTGTAAATCAGTCTCTATATTATCAGTCTGCTGTAAATTAGTCTCTATATTATCAGTCTGCTGTAAATCAGTCTCTATATTATCCGTTAGCTGTAGATCAGTCTCTATATTATCAGTGAGTTTTAAATCATTCTCTATATTAACAATGAGTTTTAAATCAGTCTCTATATTATCAGTGAGTTTTAAATCAGTCTCTATATTATCAGTGAGTTTTAAATCATTCTCTATATTAACAATGAGTTTTAAATCAGTCTCTATATTATCAGTGAGTTGTAAATTAGTCTCTATATTATCAGTGAGTTGTAAATCAGTCTCTTGATTAACAATGAGTTTTAAATCAGTCTCTATATTATCAGTGAGTTTTAAATCAGTCTCTATATTATCAGTGAGTTGCAAATCAGTCTCTATATTAGCATTGAGCTGTGAATCAGTCTCTATATTATCAGTGTGCTGTAAATCAGTCTCTATATTATCAGTGTGCTGTAAATCAGTCTCTATATTATCAGTGTGCTGTAAATCAGTCTCTATATTATCAGTGAGTTGTAAATCAGTCTCTATATTATCTGTGAGTTGTTAATCAGTCTCTATATTATCAGTGAGCTGTGAATCAGTCTCGCTATTATCATTGAGCTTTAAATCAGTCTCCATATTACCATTGATTTGTAAATCAGTCTCTGTCCCTTCAGTGAGTGGTAAATCAGTCTCTATATTATCAATGTGTTGTAAATCAATCTGTATATTATCAGTGAGTTTTAAATCAGTCTCCATATTATCAGGGAGTTGTAAATCAGTCTCTATATTATCAGTTAGCTGTAGATCAGTCTCCATATTATCAGTGAGTTGTAAATCAGTCTCTATATTATCAGTTAGCTGTAGATCAGTCTCTATATTATCATTGAGCTGTATATCAGTCTCTATATTATCATTGAGCTGTAAATCAGTCTCTATGTTATCATTGAGCTGTAAATCAGTCTCTATATTATCATTGAGCTGTATATCAGTCTCTATATTATCAGTGAGTTGTAAATCAGTCTCTATATTATCAGTTAGCTGTAGATCAGTCTCTCTATTATCAGTGAGATGTATATCAGTCTGTTTATTATCAGTGAGTTGTAAATCAGTCTCTATATTATCAGTTAGCTGTAGATCAGTCTCTATATTGTCAGTGAGTTGTAAATCAGTCTCTATATTATCAGTGAGTTGTAAATCAGTCTCTATATTATCAGTGAGTTGTAAATCAGTCTCTATATTATCAGTGTGCTGTAAATCAGTCTCTATATTATCAGTGAGTTGTAAATCAGTCTCTGTATTATCAGTGTGCTGTAAATCAGTCTCTATATTATCAGGGAGTTGTAAATCAGTCTCTATATTATCAGTGAGTTGGAAATCAGTCTCTGTATTATCAGTGTGCTGTAAATCAGTCTCTATATTATCAGTGAGTTGTAAATCAGTCTCTATATTATCAGTTAGCTGTAAATCAGTTTCTATATTATCAGTGAGTTGTAAATCAGTCTCCATATTATCAGGGAGTTGTAAATCAGTCTCTATATTATCAGTTAGCTGTAGATCAGTCTCCATATTATCAGTGAGCTGTAAATCAGTCTCTATATTATCATTGTGCTGTAAATCAGTCTCTATATTATCAGTTTGCTATAAATCAGTTTCTATATTATCAGTGAGTTGTAAATCAGTTTCTATATTATCAGTGTGCTTTAAATCAGTCTCTATATTATCAGTTTGCTATAAATCAGTTTCTATATTATCAGTGAGTTGTAAATCAGTCTCCATATTATCAGTGAGTTGTAAATCAGTCTCCATATTATCAGTGAGCTGTAAATCAGTCTCTATATTATCAGTGAGCTGTAAATCAGTCTCCCTATTATCAATGTGTTGTAAATCAGTCTCTATATTATCAGTGAGTTGTAAATCAGTCTCTATATTATCAATGTGTTGTAAATCAGTCTCTATATTATCAATGTGTTGTAAATCAGTCTCTATATTATCAGTGAGTTGTAAATCAGTCTCCATATTATCAGTGAGTTGTAAATCAGTCTCTATATTATCAATGTGTTGTAAATCAGTCTCTATATTATCAGTGTGCTGTAAATCAGTCTCTATATTATCAGTGAGTTGTAAATCAGTCTCTGTATTATCAGTGTGCTGTAAATCAGTCTCTATATTACCAGTGAGATGTAAATCAGTCTGTTTATTATCTGTGAGTTGTAAATCAGTGTCCATATTATCAGTTAGCTGTAGATCAGTCTCTATATTGTCAGTGAGTTGTAAATCAGTCTCTATATTATCAGTGAGTTGTAAATTAGTCTCCATATTATCAGCGAGTTGTAAATCAGTCTCCATATTATCAGTGAGCTGTAAATCAGTCTCCATATTATCAGTGAGTTGTAAATCAGTCTCCATATTATCAGTGAGCTGTAAATCAGTCTCTATATTATCAGTGAGCTGTAAATCAGTCTCTATATTATCAGTGAGTTGTAAATCAGTCTCTATATTATCAGTGAGCTGTAAATCAGTCTCCCTATTATCAATGTGTTGTAAATCAGTCTCTATATTATCAGTTAGCTGTATATCAGTCTCCATATTATCAGTGAGTTGTAAATCAGTCTCTATATTATCAGTGAGCTGTAAATCAGTCTCTATATTATCAGTGAGTTGTAAATCAGTCTCTATATTATCAGTGAGCTGTAAATCAGTCTCCCTATTATCAATGTGTTGTAAATCAGTCTCTATATTATCAGTGAGTTGTAAATCAGTCTCTATATTATCAGGGAGTTGTAAATCAGTCTCTATATTATCAGTGTGCTGTGAATCTGTCTCTATTATCAGTGAGCTGTAAATCAGTCTCAATATTATCAGTGAGCTGTAAATCAGTCTCTATATTATCAATGTGTTGTAAATCAGTCTCCATGTTATCAGTGAGTTGTAAACCAGTCTCTATATTATCAGTGAGCTGTAAATCAGTCTCTATATTATCAGTGAGCTGTAAATCAGTCTCTATATTATCATTGTGCTGTAAATCAGTCTCTATATTATCAGTGAGCTGTAAATCAGTCTCTATATTATCAGGGAGTTGTAAATCAGTCTCTATATTATCAGTTAGCTGTAGATCAGTCTCCATATTATCAGTGAGTTGTAAATCAGTCTCTATATTATCAGTTAGCTGTAGATCAGTCTCTATATTATCATTGAGCTGTATATCAGTCTCCATATTATCAGTGAGTTGTAAATCAGTCTCTATATTATCAGTTAGCTGTAGATCAGTCTCTATATTATCATTGAGCTGTAAATCAGTCTCTATATTATCAGGGAATTGTAAATCAGTCTCTATATTATCAGTGTGCTGTAGATCAGTCTCTATATTATCATTGAGCTGTAAATCAGTCTCTATATTATCATTGAGCTGTGAATCAGTCTCTATTATCATTGAGCTGTAAATCAGTCTCTATATTATCAGGGAGTTGTAAATCAGTCTCTATATTATCAGTGTGCTGTAGATCAGTCTCTATATTATCATTGAGCTGTAAATCAGTCTCTATATTATCATTGAGCTGTCAATCAGTCTCTATATTATCAGGGAGTTGTAAATCAGTCTCTATATTATCAGTGAGCTGTGAATCAGTCTCTATTATCATTGAGCTGTAAATCAGTCTCAATATTATCAGTGAGCTGTAAATCAGTCTCTATATTATCAGTGAGTTGTAAATCAGTCTCTATATTATCGGTGAGTTGTAAATCAGTCTCTATATTATCAGTGAGTTGTAAATCAGTCTCTGTATTATCAGCGTTGTAAATCAGTCTCCATATTATCGGTGATTTGTAAATCAGTCTCAATATAGAGACTGATTTACAACTCACTGATAATATAGAGACTGATTTGCAACGCTGATAATACAGAGACTAATTTACAACTCACTGATAATATGGAGACTGATTTACAGCTCACTGATAATATAGAGACTGATTTACAACTCACTGATAATATAGAGACTGATATACAGCTCACTGATAATACAGAGACTGATTGAAAACTCAATGATAATATAGAGACTGATTTACAACTCACTGATAATATAGAGACTGATTTACAACTCACTGATAATATAGAGACTGATTTACAACTCTGATAATATAGAGACTAATTTACAACTCACTGATTATATTATCAGTGAGTTGTAAATCAGTCTCTATATTATCAGTGAGTTGTAAATTAGTCTCTATATTATCATTGAGTTGTAAATCAGTCTCTATATTATCAGTGAGCTGTAAATCAGTCTCCATATTATCAGTGAGTTGTAAATTAGTCTCTGTATTATCAGCGTTGTAAATCAGTCTCCATATTATCGGTGATTTGTAAATCAGTCTCTATATTATCGGTGAGTTGTAAATCAGTCTCTATATTATCAGTGAGTTCTAAATCAGTCTCTATATTATCAGTGAGCGGTGAATCAGTCTCTATATTGTCATTGAGCTGTAAATCAGTTTCTATATTATCAGTGAGTTGTAAATCAGTTTCTATATTATCAGTGAGTTGTAAATCAGTTTCTATATTTTCAGTGTGCTTTAAATCAGTCTCTATATTATCAGTTTGCTATAAATCAGTTTCTATATAATCAGTTTGCTATAAATCAGTTTCTATATTATCAGTGAGTTGTAAATCAGTTTCTGTATTATCAGTGAGTTGTAAATCAGTCTCTATATTATCAGTGAGCTGTGAATCAGTGTCTCTTTTAACAGTGATCTGTAAACCAGTCTCTGTATTAATCATAAGCTGTAAATCGGGGAGTTTCGAGAGGCGGGGTCAGCTGGCAGCTATCGTTGGGCAGCCTTTCATGTCCCTAGCATGCCCGCTTGCCATGGGTAAACTGGACGCGGGTGAGGGCCATTACGTGGCAGTTAGGTCTTCACTTATGGCTCTTGTTTGGCCTCGGGCGGATGGGCCGTTCTCCCCCCAGCCCCCCAACCCTCGCTTAACCACCGTACAGTTGGCCGGAGGTGAGAGCGGAGCGGGAAGGCCTCCCAGAGCCTCCCGCTCAATTTTACGCCACCCCCATGCCACCATCCGACCTGCTGTGGTGGTGTAAAATTCAGCCCAGGATTTCTAATTATTCTTTCATCAAAGACTTTAACAGAGTTGAAACTTCGAACTCTGGGAAAAGCGAGATAAAGCTCCCTCTCATGTCATCCCCATCCTTTCAGATTTCCATATTGACCCTGACTTCCTCCACCCATCCCCACAAGCAGCAGTTCCTTCACTGACATTTTGAAAATTATCCAATTAAATTTCGACAGGATCCATTATGCCAGAACTAAACACAAGGCAGTGCTGACTCACAAAGTGGAACAGTTCTCAGCTTCACTCAACGCAATAGGGAGGATGGGATCCCTTCCCGGGTTCCCGGGTTCGTCTCACTGCAGTCCTGACTGTTAGTCACAGCCAGTGTGGGGCTGCTGACTGAGCTGGGAGTCATTACTGAGGTGATTTGTGGTAATGCTCGCACATGCTCAACTCTCAGTGGCTGTACGTTGACCCCACAGGAGGGAGGTAGAAGAAGGGACAAATCCTGGTGCTTTTCACTGACTTCTGCTCCAACTTTAAAGAAAACAACCGACCTTCAAACTGTCAGTGAGAATCAGCACCATTCTCTGCACATACAGACTCCATCTTTACCTGGGAACAGTGACACACCAGCAGACACATGTACATCACACGCTCCAGTCCTCCGTGCACCCCACGTTATTATTATAGATTATCAGTGCACTGTAATTCCATTCCTGTAGTGTCAGTGGAATACAGATCAGTCCTTATATTATGAGTGTGTTATAAATCAGACTGCATATTATTACTGAGCGGGAAATCAGTCTCTATATTATCAGACCTGCAAATCAGTCATTATATTCTCAGCTTTTAATCAGTGCCTATGTTGTTAGTGAACTTTAAATCCAACTCTGAATTATCAGTGCGCTGTTAATCAGTCCCTATGTTCTTGACAAACTGTAAATCAGTCCTTATACTAGCAGAGACTCGGTAAACATTTACAGTGAAATGAGTATCTTTATTGCAATGGTACTTCTTTCAATCCTCATCCCATGCAATTGCATCTTCCCATGCCATCCCTCTCATACCATACTCCCTTCAACTCCATTCCTTTCATCTCTGTCACATCCCCATCCCATCGCCCATTCCATTCCTTCTTTCTATGCCATCCACATCCCCAACTCCATCCCTCGCATGACATCCCATCCTATTCCCATTCCACACTTTCCACTCATGCCTTCCTCACCCCACCCTCTCTCCATCCATGCCGTTCCCTACGCCCTCCTTAACCATCTTTGTCAAGAGTACAGAAACTAAGGCTGGGGATCTGGGAGCCAGTGAGCAAGGGCGGGGAGCAGTGGGACCAGGGAGGGAGGGCAGGGCCAGGGCCCAGTGAGTGAGGGTGGAGAGCAGTGGGGCCAGGGCTCAGTGAGTGAGGGTGGGGAACAGCGGGACCAGGGCTCAGTGAGTGAGGGTGGGGAGCAGCGGGGCCATGGCTCAGTGAGTGAGGGTGGGGAACAGCGGGGCCAGGGCTCAGTGAGTGAGGGTGGGGAGCAGCGTGGCCAGGGCTCAGTGAGTGAGGGTGGGGAACAGCGGGGCCAGGGCTCAGTGAGTGAGGGTGGGGAACAGCGGGGCCAGGGCCCGGTGAGTGAGGGTGGGGAGCAGCGGGGCCAGGGCTCAGTGAGTGAGGGTGGGGAACAGCGGGGCCAGGGCTCAGTGAGTGAGGGTGGGGAACAGCGGGTGCCAGGGCCAAGTGAGGGTGGGGAACAGCGGTGCCAGGGCCCAGTGAGTGAGGGTGGGGAACAGCAGGGCCAGGGCTCAGTGAGTGAGAGTGGGCAGCAGCGGGTGCCACGGCCCAGTGAGTGAGGGTGGGGAGCAGCGGGGCCAGGGCCTAGTGAGTGAGGGTGGGGAACAGCGGTGCCAGGGCCCAGTGAGTGAGGGTGGGGAACAGCGGGGCCAGGGCTCAGTGAGTGAGAGTGGGGAGCAGCGGGTGCCAGGGCCCAGTGAGTGAGGGTGGGGAGCAGATGGTGCCATGGCCCAGTGAGTGAGGGTGGGGAGCAGCGGGGCCAGGGCTCAGTGAGAGAGGGTGGGGAACAGATGGTGCCAGGGCCCAGTGAGTGAGGGTGGGGAACAGCGGGGCCTGGGCCCGGTGAGTGAGGGTGGGGAGCAGCGGGGCCAGGGCTCAGTGAGTGAGGGTGGGGAACAGCGGGGCCAGGGCTCAGTGAGTGAGGGTGGGGAACAGCGGGTGCCAGGGCCAAGTGAGGGTGGGGAACAGCGGTGCCAGGGCCCAGTGAGTGAGGGTGGGGAGCAGCGGGGCCAGGGCCCAGTGAGTGAGGGTGGGGAACAGCGGGGCCAGGGCTCAGTGAGTGAGGGTGGGGAGCAGATGGTGCCAGGGCCCAGTGAGTGAGGGTGGGGAGCAGATGGTGCCAGAGCCCAGTGAGTGAGGGTGGGGAGCAGCGGGGCCAGGGCTCAGTGAGAGAGGGTGGGGAACAGATGGTGCCAGGGCCCAGTGAGTGAGGGTGGGGAGCAGTGGGGCCACGGCTCAGTGAGAGAGGGTGGAGAACAGATGGTGCCAGGGCCCAGTGAGTGAGGGTGGGGAGTAGCGGGGCCAGGGCCTAGTGAGTGAGGGTGGGGTGCAGCGGGACCAGGGCTCAGTGAGTGAGGGTGGGGAGCAGCGGGGCCAGGGCCTAGTGAGTGAGGGTGGGGTGCAGAGGGACCAGGGCCCAGTGAGTGAGGGTGGGGAACAGCGGTGCCAGGGCCCAGTGAGTGAGGGTGGGGAACAGCGGTGCCAGGGCTCAGTGAGTGAGGGTGGGGAGCAGCGGGATCAGGGCCCAGTGAGTGAGGGTGGGGAGCAGCGGGTGCCAGGGCCAAGTGAGTGAGGGTGGGGAGCAGCAGGACCAGGGCCCAGTGAGTGGGGGTGGGGAGCAGCGGGTGCCAGGGCCAAGTGAGGGTGGGGAACAGCGGTGCCAGGGCCCAGTGAGTGAGGGTGGGGAACAGCGGTGCCAGGGCTCAGTGAGTGAGGGTGGGGAGCAGCAGGACCAGGGCCCAGTGAGTGGGGGTGGGGAGCAGCAGGACCAGGGCCCAGTGAGTGAGGGTGGGGAGCAGCAGGTGCCAGGGCCAAGTGAGGGTGGGGAACAGCGGTGCCAGGGCCCAGTGAGTGAGGGTGGGGAACAGCGGTGCCAGGGCTCAGTGAGTGAGGGTGGGGAGCAGCGGTGCCAGGGCCCAGTGAGTGAGGGTGGGGAACAGCGGTGCCAGGGCCCAGTGAGTGAGGGTGGGGAGCAGCGGATGCCAGGGGCCAGTAAGTCAGGTACGTGCACCAGGATCCACCCACCTAATCAACCCACCAATCAGAAAATGCAGACAGATGGAAACTATTATATAAGTTTATTATATCAGCTTTACATCAGTCCCTATATGAACAGAGAGCTGTAAATTAATCCCTCCTTCTTTGGCAGTCCCACGGGATCAGGGATGACTTGCTTCCACTCCGGTTTGTTTGGTTCTGATATGGCTGCGAAATCCAATGTGTGATCTGCAGATTCTGCCACATGAATAGTTTGGAAGTTTCATTGCTCTCTCCGAAACCTCAACTTCACCTCTGCATGTTCCCGACAAAGTCCCGCGAAGTGAACGATGCCTTCCTAAATGAGCTTTATCCATAGGAACATTGGAGTAGGAGTAGGCCATTCTGCCCATCAAGCCTGCTCTGCCATTCAATTAGATTATGGCTGATCATCTACCTCAATGCCATTTTCCCACACTATCCCAATATCCCTTGAGTTCATTAATATCTAGATATCTATCGATTTCTGTCTTGAACATACTCAATGATTGAGCTTCCCCAGCCCTCTGGGGTAGAGAATTCCAAAGATTCGTCACCCACTGAATGAAGAAATTCCTCTTAATCTCTGTCTTAAATGGCCTGCCCCTTATTCTGAGAAGATGTCTCCTGGTTCTAAACTCACCAGTCAATGGAAACATCCCATCTACATACACCCTGTCACGCCTGTAAGACTTTTGTAAGTTTCAATGAGATTACCTCATTCTTCGAAGCTCTAGAGAATATAGGCCTAGTTTCCTCAATATCTCCTCATAAGACAATCCCGCCATTCCAGGGATTAGTCTGGTGAGCCTCCATTGCACTCTTTCTATGGTAAGTATATCCTTCCTTTGATGAGGAGACCAAAACTGTACATAATACTGCACGTGAGGTCTCACCAAGACTCGATACAATTGCGGAAAGATTTCTTTACTGCTGTACTCGAAACCTCTTGCGATGAAGGCAAACATAAGATCTCCCTTCCTAACTGCTTGCTGCATCTGCATGCTAGCTTTTAGTGACTCATGAAGAACCTTAAATACAGTTAATTTTTCAAGTACTACCTCTTTATTAATACCAATTTCATCCAGTTCCTCATTTTCACAAGGCCTTTGGTTCCCTAGTATTTCTGGGAGATTATCAGTTTCTTCCTCCATGAAGACAGACACAAAGTAATTGTTTAATGTCTCTGCCATTTCCCTATTCTCCATTATAAATTCTCCTGTCTCCACCTGTAATGGAGCCACATTTGTCCTTGCTAATCTTTTCCTTTTCACATACCTGAAGAAGCTTTTAGAGTCCGTATTTATGTTTCTCGCGAGCTGGCATTCATATTCTCTTTTCCCTTTCTTTATCAGTTTCTTGGTCATCCTTTGTTGGATTCTAAATTGCTCCCAATCCTCCATTTTTTCTGACAACCTATAAGTCACTTCCTTTGATCTAATGCAATCTTTAACTTCTTTTGTTAGCTATGGTTGATTCATCTTTCCTGTTGGGGTTTTGTGTCTTCGAGGAATTTATATTTGTTGTAGACCATGTAATACTTCTTTAAATACCAGTCAATGCTTGTCTACTGTAAAATCTTTTAGTGTATTTTCCCAATCCACCATAGTGAATTGGCCTTTATACCTTGATGGTTTCCTTTGTTCAGATTTAAGATCCCAGTTTCAGAATGAATTATATCACTTTCAAACTTAATATAAAATTATATCATATTATGGTCACTATTTCCCAAAGGCTCCCTAATAGCAAGGTTATTAATTAGCCCTTTCTCATTACATAATATAAATCTAAAATAGTCCGATCCATAGTTGGTTCTGCAAAGTACTGCTCCAGAAACCCATCTCGTACACACTCCACGAATTCATCCTCCACAGCATTAGTGCTGATTGGTTTACTCAGTCTAAATGTAAACTGAAGACACCCATTATTACTGTATTACCCATGTTACATGCAGCTCTAATTTCCTGATTTATACCGTGTTTATCTGTTTTCTGGCCTATAAACAACTCCCACCAATGTTTGCTGTCCCTTGCTGTTTCTCAGCTCCAGCCAAACTGATTTTACATCTTGATCCTTTGATCTAAGATCCTCTCTCACTAATGTACTGATCTCATCCCTTATTAAGAGTGCTACCCCAGCTCCTTTTCCTTTTTGCCTATCCTTCCTAAATGATAAATAGCCTTGAATATTCAGTTCCCAGTCTTGGTCACCCTGTAACCATGTCTCTGTAATGGCAATTAAATCATTTACCTCTTTTTGTGCCTTCAAATCATCTACCATGTTGTGAATGCTGTGTGCATTCAGACGGGTGTTGGAACTTTGTCTTTTTAACATTATTCTGCATTCTGATCTTATTTGATGCATGTGTTCACTTCGTCTGTCTTCTCATTTTGCTTACTACTTTTCTACTTCCTGTTACCAGTTTTGCTTCCCTCCAATCTTCCCTTCCTGCCACACTCAGATTATCAATTCCCTTATTGCTACCTTACTCTCTTGCCTTCTCCTCTTTCTCTAAATTATCACATCTTCCCTCACTTGGTCCCTTGCCCCACTATTTAGTTTAAAGACCTCTCTAGCACACTGGTTATATGACTCACCAGAACACTAGTCCCAGCACGGTTCAGATGAAGATGTCCCAATGATACAGTTCCCACTTTCCAGGACTGGTGCTAGTGGCCCATGAATCAAAACCCATTCCTTCCACACCAATCTTTGAGCCACACATTTAACTCTCTAATCTTATTTACCCTACTCCAATTTGTCTGTGGCTCAGGTAATAACCTAAAGATTAATACCTTTGAGGTTGTGCTTTTTAATTTAGCTCCGAGCTGCTCATACTCTCTGTGCAGAACCTCTTTCCTAGTTCTATCTATGTCATTGGTACCCACGTGGATCATGACAACTGAATCCGCCCCCTCCGACTGCAGGTTCCTCTCCAGCAGATGTCCTGAACCCTGGCGGTGGGGAGGCAGCACAGCCATCTGCACTCTCGCTCTAGGCTGCAGAGAATTATGTCTATCCCCCCTGACTATACTGTCCTCTAATACCACTGCATTCCTATTTACTCCTCCCACTTGAATGGCTTCCATGGTCGGTTTGCTCATCCACCCTGCAGCCCTCACTCTCATCTACACAAGCTGAAAGGACCTCAAACCTGCTGGACAATTGCAAGGGCTGAGGCTCCTCTACTTGCTTCTCAATCCCCTTACCTGCCTCACTCACAATCACACCTTACTGTCCCTGAACACTGACCAAATCAGAAGACCCTATCGTATGGGGCATGACTGCCTTCTGGAACAAAGTATTTGGGTAACCTTCCCCCTCCCTGATGCATCGCAGTGTCTGTAGCTCGGCCTCCAGCTCACTGACTCTGAGCCGAAGCTCCTCGAGCTGCAGACACTGCAGATGTGGTAGTCGTGGATCACACTGGTGTCCACCAGCTCCCAAAGCTACAGCTACAACACATCACCTGCCCTGCCATCTTTATTGTGTTTTAATTAACTATTTGATTAATGATTTCATTAATTCAAAAATAAAGTTTATTTTTTTTAAATTATTGCCTTTGCTCACCAATCATTCATGTAACTAATTTAAACCTTAGTAATATTAATAAATGTTACCACTGATAAGGTAGTTACTTGAGGGTTATTTTTTAAAGAATATTTTATGTTTTTTTAATATTCCAGCTATTTACACACAAACACTAACAGCAATTACTCACCAACCGATCAATTTATGGCTTTCCTGTAATGTCACTGTTAGTTTTACTTTTACATCCTTCCTTCAAACCCAGGGCGTGCCAACTTCCAGCCAGCCTGCTTCTCTGGTGTCCCAGGTTAGTGTAGGCCCCGATCCTCAAGCTGGATTTATATTCTCCCTGTTCAGTGTGTTTCCTCGTAGGTCCACTGCCTCCGGTCCCCCAGGTAAGTGTAAGTCCTGAACCTTGGGCTGGATTTATACTATACCCTAACACGCCCCTGCCATAACATATTTCCTCACATGTAAGCCGCCTCTCTGCTCTCCCAGGTAAGTGTTGGTCCAGAACCTCTGACTGGTTTTATACTCTTCCTCTCCAGTGCGTTTCTTCGCAGGTCTGCTGCATCTCCATTCTCCCATGTATGTGTAGCTCCGAGCTTCAGGCTGGATTTATACGCTCCGTCACCAGCATGTTTCCTCACAGGTCCGCTGCCTCTCTGGTTCCCAGGAATGTGTAGGCCCCAAGCCATGGGCTGGATTTATATGCTCCCTCTCTAGTGTGTTTCCTTGCAGGTCCGCTACCTCTCCAGTCTCCCAGGTAACTGTAGGCCCGTAACTTGGGCTGGATTTATACTCTCCCTCTCCAGTGGACTCTAAAATGGGGCATTCTCTCCTTCCATGGGTCATTGTCTGAGCATTAGCTGTAACACAATACTTGCCCATCTGAAGGTAAGCGTAGTTAGTGCTATTCCTACCCCATCTGTGGACGGTTATGTCACACGTTGGTGACTCGGTCCAAGGTAAACCCACACGCAGGCTTCGCTGGATTCCTGGTGTCACACTGACATATGTATGCCCCTCCCCTTTCTGACCAACGCTCCATATTTGGACTGTCCCATGTTAGATTCATTTTGATTAAGCGGGATGGATATCTTGGTCCATCATCCCGATTGACTCTACATTAAAACTTCCCACTCATCTTCTACCCATAGGCAGGATAACCACATTACCACTGGAACTATGGCTTCTTTCCCATAATCCCTGCCTGCTTTAACCAAGAATGACAACCCATGCTGTCTGGCCTCTGAAGAATAATCGTGTTCTACCAGCCAGCCATTAAGCTTATTTTCATTGACAAAAGAGGGGATGTGATTGTTCCCGCTATCTGATCTAACATGTAACTCCCATACATTGAGCACACAATTGCTCACTGACACTGGACACAAAAAGGTCATGTTACATTCATTATAATGATACCATCCTTCCATCATATATTGACTTAAAAGATGCTCCAGCTCTCTTTTTACCTGTATCCATTTTGTGGATCGTTCTTGCTAAGTATTATTTTCCTAGCCCTTCAACTGTCTCTCTGAACTTTAATTTTACTCTGTCTGATCATTACCAATGTGTTTAATTTATCCTGATTATTGTCAAGTCATTTTCCCTATAAAGCATGTATCAATGCCTTGATAATTTGAAATGTTGTCTCACTGTACTGGCCAGATCAACCATTTCATGCCATGCTGTTTGTCAAGTAGGTGAACATGTCTGAGACCCACTCTTCAGAGCATTTCACCATGCATTTTCATGTTAGTTGCTTCACATGTAACAAATCACATCTGCATACTTACACTGGTATCCCAGTATCATGTCACTCATTCTTGACTCTCCGGTGATTTTATCAAAAGATCAAGGATGACGGAGGGCGGGGTGGGGGGTTGCTGGTGTCTGTCTGAGATCTTTACTTATCTCCCTCTGCATGGTCCCAATGTATCGGCTAGTTGCAAGACTATCACATGTAGCTCTCTTTACCTGGCTAGTCAATGCCCCATTTTTCACATGTCCCTGAGTGGTTTCCCCATGAACTGGGGTCCATTGTCCGATATGACCTACCTGGGAACTCCAAATAGGCTGCAAATGGCACTTAGTATTTTGGCAATCATTGTGTGTGATGTATTGTGCAATTAATAGAATACTTTGAGAAGTAGTCAGTGACAATTAAGAATTATCCCCATGGACATGGAATAAATTAAACACAATCTTGGCCCATGGATAAGTAGGCACCTCGTGAGGCATGAATGATTCCTTTTGCTGACTTGGCATGCTTTCTTGGCATGCCTCAGACTGCTTCACTGTAACCTCAAAGTTGTTGTGGATGCCTGACCAACAGACTGTTTCTCTGGCCAATCTTCTGGTCCGATCAATGCCCATATGAGATTCGTGTAGTTGTTGTAGTATGTCATGTCTCAATGCTCCCGGTATGAAAACCTGTTTACATTTAAAAATATCTCCTCGGAATACACCAAGTTTATCTGGGTATGTCCAAAACTGGCTCACGGGCTCCTGGACATCCTGAATCGAGTCTGGCCAATCTTCTACGGTTGTGTTAGTGTTGAATCATCGCTGTTTCAAACTGCAATTGTTGACATTTCTGCTGCCTGAAGTTCATATGGTCCACATGGAGTACATCCATTAGCTCCACATCTATCAAATTGACTTGTAAATGTTTACTTCTGCAGCTTTTGCCAGACTGGGTAACCTGCTTAGCGTGTCGAACATAACCATCAGATTGCCAAGTTTGTATCCCACGTCACAGTCGTAAAATTGCATTTTTACCAATAGAGTCATATCGTGTCTGTGCTGGCCATCAAGCACCTAACTATTCTAATCCCATTTTCCAGCACTTGGCCCATTGCCTTGTATGCTATGGCATTTCAAGTTCTCATCTAAATACTTCTTAAATGTTGTGAGGGTTACTGCCTCTACCACCTCTTCGGGCAGTGCGTTCCAGATTCCAACTACCCTCTGGGTGAAATTTTTTTCCTCAAATCCCCTCTAAACCTCCTGCACCTTACCTTAAATCTATGCCCCCTGGTTATTGACCCCTCTGCAAAGAGAAAAAGTTTCTTCCTACCTGATCTATCAATGCCCCTCATAATTTTATACACCTCAATCATGCCCCCCTCAGCCTTCTGTGCTCCAAGGAAAACAACCCTCGCCTTTTCAGTCTCTCTTCATAGCTGAAATACTCCAGCCCCGGCAACATCCTGGTGAATCTCCTTTGTACCCTCTCCAGTGCAATCACATCCTTCCTATAGTGTGGTGACCAGAACTGTACACAGTACTCCAACTGTGGCCTAACTAGCGTTTTATACAGCTCCATCGTAACCTCCCTGCTCTTATGTTCTATGCCTCAGCGAATAAAGGCAAGTATCCCATATGCCTTTCTAACCACCTTATCTACCTGTGCTGCTGCCTTCAGTGATCTATGGACAAGTATACCAAGGTCCCTCTGACCCTCTGTACTTCCTAGGGTCCTACCATCCGTTGTATATTCCCTTGCCTTGTTAGTCCTCCCAAAATGCATCACCTCACACTTCTCAGGATTAAATTCCATTTGTCACTGCTCCGCTCATCTTACCAGCCCATCTATATCGTCCTGTAATCTAAGGCTTTCCTCCTCACTATTTACAATACCACCAATTTCGTGTCATCCACGAACTTACGGATCATACCTCCTATATTCACGTCAAAATCATTAATGTACACTACAAACAGCAAGGGTCCCAGCACCTATCCCTGCGGTACACCACTGGTCACAGGCTTGCAATCACAAAAACAACCCTCGACCATCACCCTCTGCCTCCTGCCACTAAACCAATTTTGGATCAATTCGCCAAATTGCCCTGGATCCCATGGGCTCTTACCTTCTTAACCAATCTCCCAAGCGGAACCTTATCAAAAGCCTTACTGAAGTCCATGTCGACTACATCAACTGCTTTACCCTCATCTACACATCTAGTCACCTCCTCGAACAATTCAATCAAGTTAGTTAGACACGATCTCCCCCGACAAAGCCATGCTGACTATCCCTGATTAATCCTTGCCTCTCCAAGTGGAGATTAATTCTGTCCCTCAGAATATTTTCCAATAGTTTCCCAACCAATAACATTAGACTCAGCGACCTTAATTACCTGGTTTATCCCTGCACCTTTCTTGAATAATGGTATTACATTCACTGTCCTCCAGTCCTCTGGTACCTCTCCTGTGGCCAGAGAGGATTTGAAAATTTGTGTCAGAGCCCCTGCTATCTCCTTCGTTGCCTCACATAGCAGCCTGGGATACATCTCATCTGGGCCTGGGGATTTATCCACTTTGAAGCCCGCTAAAACAGCTAATACTTCCTCCCTTTCAAAGCTAATTTGTTCAAGTATATCACAATCCCCCTCCTTGATCTCTACACCTACATCGTCCTTCTCCATAGTGAACACAGATGAAAAGTAATCATTTAAAACCTCACCTACATCCTCTGGCTCCACACACAGATTGCCACTTTGGTCCCTAATGGGCTCTACTCTTTCCCTGGTTATCCTCTTGCCCTTAATATACTTATAAAATGCCGTAGGATTTTCCTTTATCTTGCCTGCCAGTGTTTTTTCATGTCCCCTCTTCACCCTCCTAATTACTTTTTTAAGTACCCCCCTAAACCTTCTATACTCCTGTAGTGCCTCCGCTGTTTTCAGCGATCTGAATCTGCCATAAGCCTCCTTTTTTTCCCCTTATCCAATCCTCTATATCCCTTGACATCCAGGGTTCCCTAGACTTGTTGGTCCTACCCTTCACCTTAATGGGTACATGTTGGCTCTGAACTCTCACTATTTCCTCTTTGAATGACTCCCACTGGTCTGATGTAGACTTTCCTACAAGTAGCTGTTCCCAGTCCACTTTGGCCAGATTCTGTTTTATCATATTGAAATCGGCCTTCCCCCAATTCAGTACCTTTATTTCAGGTCATTCTTTGTCCTTTTCCATAACTACCTTAAATCTTACAGAGTTATGGTCATTATCCCCAAAATGCTCCCCCACTGACACGTCTACCACTTGTCCAGCTTCGTTCCCTAGGATTAGGTCCAGTATTGCCCCTTCTCTTGTAGGACTTTCTAAGCACAGGCTCAAAAAGCTCTCCTGTTTGCATTTTAAGAATTCTGCCCCCTGTAAGCCTTTTGCACTAAGACTATCCCAGTTGATATTGGGGAAGTTGAAATCCCCTACTATTATTACCCTATTATTTTTACACCTCTCTGAGATGCGCCTACATATCTGCTCCTCTATCTCTCCCTGACTGTTTGGAGGCCTGTAGTGCACTCCCAGCAAGTGATTGCCCCCTTTTTGTTTTTAAGTTCTACCCATATGGCCTCATTTCAGGAACCTTCTAAGATATCATCCCTCCTTACTGCAGTAATTGACTCCTTGATCAACAGTGCAATGCCACCATCTCTTTTATCCCCTCCCCTGTCATGCCTGTAGATTCTATACCCTGGAATATTGATCAGTCAGTCCTGTCCCTCTCGCAACCATGTCTCTGATAGCAATAATGTAATATTCCCATGTGCTAATCAACACCCTCAATTCATCTGCCTTACTAGTAAGACTCCTTGCATTAAAATAGATGCAATCCAGTCTTGCATTTTTCACTTGTGCCTTAACAGGTCTCTATTTGCTCTGCCTTCCAGACTGACTCAGTTTCTCTTCTATATTTGGCTGTGCATCACGTTCTACTGTATCTCCACTCTGTATCCCATCCCCCTGCCAAATTAGTTTAAACCACGCCCCCGCCCTCCCCAACAGAACTAGCAAACCTCCCAGCAAGGATGTTGGTCCCGTTCCGGTTCAGGTGCAACCCGTCCAACTTGTACAGGTCCCACCTTTGCCAGACACAGTCCCAGTGATCCAGGAATCTAAAGCCCTCCCTCCCGCACCATCTCCGCAGCCACACATCCATCTGCTCTATCCTCCTATTCCTATACTCACTCACACGTGGCACTGGGAGTAATCCAGAGATTACAACCTTTGAGGTCCTCCTTTTTAATCTGCTACCTCGCTCCCTAAATTCTTGTTGCAGGACCTCATCGCTCTTTCTACCTATGTCGTTGGTACCAATGTGTACCACAGCCTCTGACTGTTCACCCTCCCCTTTCAGAATGTCCTGCAGCCGCTCCGTGACATCCTTGACCCTAGCACCAGGGAGGCAACATACCATCTTGGAGTCATGTTTGACGCCACAGAAATGCCTATCTGTACCCCTTCTGATAGAATCCCCTATCACTATAGCTCTCCCACTCCTTTTCCTCCCCTCCTGTGCAGCTGAGCCACCCGTGGTGCCACAGACATGGTTTTTGTTGCAGTCCCCTGAGAAGCTATCTCCCCCAAAAGTATCCAAAGTGGAAAATCTGTTCGATAGGGAGTTGGACCCAGGGGACTCCTGCACTACCTGCCTAGTTCTTCTACTCTGCCTGGCAGTCGCCCATTCCCTTTCTGCCTGAGCAGTCTTTACCTGCGGTGTGACCACCTCTCTGTACATGCTATGCACGATGTTCTCAGAGTAGCGGATGCTCCACAGTGTCTGCAGCTGCCACTCCAGATCCGAAACGCAGATTTTGAGTAGCTGCAGCTGGAGACACTTCCTGCACACGTGTTCGCCCTGGACAGTGAAAGTGTCCCTGACTTCCCACATTGCACAGGAAGAGCACTCCATGTTGCCGAGCTACCCTGCTGTGACCTACCCTTAATTTATCCCCTTAAATTACCTTAGATTATTTACACTAGGGACCTTGATTCCCTAAAAAACAATTACCTACTATATTAAAAAAAACTGTAACCTTTCCCTTTACTTTAGTTACTTCCCCAGCTATTTAGAGTTATTCCCTAACAGCAGTGACTCACCAACCAATCACCTTGCAGCTTTCCTGTGATGTCACTGTTGGCTTTTTTTTTCAAAACTCCGGTGCGCTTGAAGAGGTCCGACTGCGTTTCCACACAAGTCCGACTACTCTCCGCTCTTGAAGGTACGTGAAGGCCCCGAACCTCGTGCTGGATTTGTACTCTGCCGGTTCTCGGTGTTTCCACACAGGTCCGACTGCTCTCTGCTCCTGAAGGTAAGTAGGCATTGCAATCTCGGGGACGTGCTAGTCAATGGCTTCTTCCAAATTATCTTGAGCAGTTTGTGGTCTGTTTCTATTACATATCTCTTCCCAAATAGGTATTTGTGAAAATGCATAATTCCAAACACCAAGGCTAATGTTTGTCTTTCAATTTTCTAGTGGTTTGACTGCACTGGAGGCAAAGATTTCTTTTTTAATTCTTTCATGGGATGTGGGCGTTGCTGGCTAGGCCAGTATTTATTCCCCATCACTAATGTCAATGTAAAGATCAGCCCAACAACTACAGGCCAGTCAGTTTAACTTCAGTGGTGGGGAAACTCCTAGAAACAATAATTTGGGACCAAATTAATAGTCACATGGACAAATGCAGGCTATTTAATTAAAGCCAGCATGGACTTGTTAAGGGAAAATCATGTTTAACTAACTTGTTGGAGAGTTAACAGAGAGGGTAGATGAGGGCAATGCTGGTGATGTGGTGTACATAGACTTCCAGAAGGCATTTGATACAGTGCTACACAACAGACGTGTGAGCAAAATTACAGCTCATGAAATAAAAGGGACAGTAGCACATGGATATGAAATTGGCTGAGTGACAGGAAACAGAGCAGTGTTCATGGATGTTCTTTGGGCTGGAGGAAAGTTTGTAATGAAGTTCCCCAGAGGTCAGTGTTGGGACTCTTGCTCTTCCTGATATATATTAATAACCGAGACCTTGGTGGACAGGGCACAATTTCAAAGTTTGCAGATGATACACAACTTGGAATAATTGTGAACAGTGAGGAGGATAGTGTAGAACTTGGAAAGGACATAGACATGTTGGTGGAATGGGCGGACAAGTGGCAGATGAAGTTCAATGCAGAGAAATGTGAAGTCATTTGTTTTGGTAGGAAGAACATGGAGAGACAATAATAACATAAAGTGTACAATTCTAAAGCGGGTGCAAGAGCAGAGGGACCTAGGAATATATGTGCTTAAGTTATTGAAGATGACAAGATGTATAAACCAATTGGGCGGCACAGTGGCACAGTAGCTAGCACCGCAGCCTCACAGCTCCAGTGACCCAGGTTTGATTCTGTGTACTGCCTGTGTGGAGTGTGCAATTTCTCCCTGTGACTGCGTGGGTTTCTGCTGGGTGCTCTGGTTTCCTCCCAGAGACTTGCAGTTTGATAGGTACATTGACCATTGTAAATTGCCCCTAGTGTAGGTAGGTGGTAGGAGAATTGTGGGGTTGCAGTAGGGAATATAGGGAGTATTACATCCAGTTCTGGGCACCTCACTTTTGGAAAGAAGTGAAGGTCTTGGACAGAGTGCAGAAAAGATTCACAAGAATGGTTCCAGGGATGAGGACCTTTAGGTATGAAGACAGATTGGAGAAGCTGGGTCTGTTTTCCTCGAAGAAGAGAAGGCGGAGAGGAAATTTGATAGTGATATTCAAAATCATGAGGGGTCTGGACAGAGTGGATAGGGAAAAAACTGTTCCCACTAGAAAAAGGATTGTGAATGAGAGGGCACAGATTTACAGTGATTGACAAAAGAAGCAATAGTGATATCAGGAAAAACTTCTTCACATAGCGAGTGGTTATGATCTGGAATGCACTGGCTCAGAGTGTGGTGGAGGCAGGTTCAATCGAAGCATTCAAAAGGGAATTAGATTGTTAAATGAAAAGGAAGAATGTGCAGCGTTACAAGAAGACGACGATGGAATGGCATTCGGTGAATTGCTCATTCAGAGTGCTGATGCAGACACGATGGGCCAAATGGCCTCATTCTGCACTGTAACAATTCTGTGATTGTGAATTACACTTGAGACGGTGGTGGTGAGCTGCCTTCTTGAACTGCTACAGTCCATGTGGGGTAGGTACACCCACAGTGCTGTTTGGAAGGGAGTTCCAGGATTTTGACCAAATGGCAGTGAAGGAATGGTGTTAGAGTTCCAAGTCAGGATGGTGTGTGACTTGGAGGGGAACCTGCAGGTGGTGGTGTTCCCATGCATCTGCTGCCCTTGTCCTTCTAGGTGGTGGAGGTCGCGGGTTTGGAAGGTGCTGTCGAAGGAGCCTTGGTGAGTTGCTGCATTGCATCTTGTAGATGGTATACACTGCTGCCACTGTGCGTTGGAGATGGAGGGAGTGAATGTTGAAGATGGTAGATGGGGTGCCAATCAAATGGGCTGCTTTGTCCTGGATGGTGTTGAGCTTCTTGAGTATTGTTGGAGCTGCACCCATCCAGGCAAGTGGAGAGTATTCCATCACACTCCTGACTTGTGCCTTGTAGATGGTAGTCAGACTCTGGGAGTCAGCAGGTGAGGTAGATAGTGGGGGAATTCAGTTATGGCAATGTGACTGACTGTCAAGGGAAGATGGTTGGATTCTCTTGATGCAAATAAAATAGGCTTGCCTTTCTGCAGGATACATGCTCTTAATCCTTTCTGGGATGTGTCCACTTCAAGAGTGGTCAGCTCTCTGGGGTCATAGAACTGTAACAACGATGCTTTCAATATTGACTTCTTCAGTTCCTGGAAAATAGGTTGGTGGTCTTCGTGACAATGAAAAGAATCATAAAATCATAGAAAGTTCATGACATTGAAAGAGGCCACTTGGTCCATCATGTATGCACCGACCAAAATAAAACAAAAAAAGCCACCCAGCCGAATCCCACTTTCCAGCTTTTGGTCTGTAGCCCTGCAGGTTACAATACTTCAGCTGCACATCCAGGCACCTTTTAAATGAGATGAGGTTTTCTGTCTCGAACACCCCTTCAGGCAGTGAATTCCAAGCACCTTGTACTTCAATAATTCTCATAGAGACAATGCTTTCTGCACAAAATTTGGGATATGCCAAGATATACGATCCATATACACCTGAAAGAGATCTTGGCTAATTGATAGCCCAAATGGAAGACATTGAAAACAATAACAACCGAATGAGGTGCAGAATCTAGTCAGCTCTGAGACCTCTCAGCCAAATGTGCCGACCAATTCTTCAAATCAAATTTTGAGAAATTTGGCTTCTGCAAACTTCAGGTTGAGCTCTTCCAGTCTGGGAATCTTGTGTGGACAATGCTTGAGTGCTTTGTTTAACCTTCTCAGGTCCAGGCAGACTCTAAGTCCGACTTTCTTGACTAGACTTGTGATTGGGCTGCATCAATCCATGTGTTCTTGCACTTTTCTGATGATCCCACCGGTTTCCATCTTGTCCATTTCGACTTTCAACTTGGACTGAATGTGATGCAGCATTTGCATTGTGGGTTGATGGATGGCATGTTGCCCTCTGATACATGTACAGTTGCAGCTTCCTTGAAACTGCCAATTCTCTCAAAGCAATCTGGGTACTGTGCTGTTACATTACTGACTGAAGTGATGGGTGTATCTTCTGATACTGGTTTGCCCACGGCACCTGGTTGATGCCATGTATCGTCACCAAGGTTAAATCTCGGCATGCCAGTGGATCCACAATTACTGGGCCTTTTGTCTCTATGGTGTAGAATGTTTGCAGCGCCCAGGATGACTGGTTATATTTACATTCTATCACGATGGAATCTAACAATTTTACAGCAGTTGGTTTCACCATGACCTTCCATTTCTTTGGGCACATTTCTTGTAGAATCCACAGAGGGACTCTGTTTGCACATGCCCTTGTATCTATTTTGGCCAATAACGAACGTTTGCCAACTTTTTATGGACAGGTAATCTGGATCGTGGCAAAAACTTCAGATGATGCAATGACATCTATGCATTCTGTGATGCGGACAGTATGGGAAGTGTGCTCACCTCACCTACCATCAGCTTGCTTTTCATTGTGTCATGCAGAGCCCCAACTACCAAGAATGAGGCACATTAATTTTGCCACATGAACATTGATGTTTAAACTGTTACTGGAGTAAAGAAAGAACTTGCTTTTTAAAAGAAAGCAATGCCAGACCCTTGACGGGAAGGACATTGGCATATTAACAGACGGTGCTTAAAGAGGACAAATGACTATTCCTCGCTCCAATTTAATCCACAATGGACTTTTGATTACCAGACGTTGAGGGTGGAGGAGCTCACATTCCAGGTTAACTGCTAAGATGGCCGAATACACAAACAAACGTGGTCAGACCAGTTTAGTCACATGATTATCTGGCTGTTGGAGTCTCTTGAATTTGAACTTGCCACAGAATTTTAAACTGGCAGAAAGCTCATTGCTCCTGGACTGAGAACATCTCTCTCCTGTCTGCTCCCATCTCTTTCTCACTGAACTGAAGACCCATTGAGGATACATGAACCCCAAGAGAAAAACGTCTCCCACAGTGAACAAGGTTTAAGAAGAATACTGGGCCCCAACGAAAATCAAAATCTACCTACAATCAAGGACCCTACAGTGAGCTCGAAGCACAGTAACAAACCCCCTTCAGAGATTGCCTCAAGCTTATTCACTTTATTTATCTTCTCTTTTCTGTCCCTATTTCTTGTGTGTATCGCATGAAATAAAAACAAATGCTGGAAATGCTCAACAGGGGTCTGGCAGCATCTGTGGAGAGAGAGGCAGAGCTAACGTTTCAGTTCAGTGACCTTTCATCAGACACTTCATGTGTGTATCGCATGTGCATGCTTGCATGGGCGCGTCGTGTAGAGCTAGACATTAACCAAATTACAGTTTAAGTTTAAGTTTTAATAAATTCCACTTTTCTTCTTTAAATCTAAGAAAGCCTGTTGTTGCTCATTTCTTTGCCTTATAATTGGAAAGCAGTGAACAAGGATCCACCAAAGGGGGAGCTCAAAACACAGTGTGTTTAAAAATGAAATCCTGTTACAATAAGACCAGGTGAAGGCTGAAAGAGACCCTTCGACACCTTTCTCACCTGGTCATAACAATTGCCACTATTCTGTTACCTCATGTATGCTTTTCCTGCCAAATCTGGTCCAGTCTTTATTGCTACCTGAAGATACAGTCTGCTTGTGATCCGCTGGAACCTTTACATGACTCATCACTGTTCCTTCAACCTTTACTCTTCTACATTGTTTCTGCCAGTGATCCTCCATGCTACATGCTTTGTAGAAATCCAAGAATGCTGGGCAACCTTTTGGAAAGTCCACATCTCTTACACGGCTTCCCAGGCTTGGATACTCCCATCAATGTGTTCACCATCGAGGTTGTACATAGACCTTGTAGACTCTGTCGGCACACAATGGTGGCTTCATATTTACATCCGTCCTTAAACAGTTCACCAATGCTACAATCTTTGGGTTTCTCTCGCGGGTCTTTCTGAAATGTATCGATTCACCCAGCTCGGTAATTCTTTCTGCTCGCTTGGTGTCTGAAAAGTTGCAGGATGCACCCTTTTCCCTGCTCCTACTAATAAAGTGTTCAATGGGCTCTTGGAGTTGCTGGCAGAATGCCATAAACTCTAGTCTATGAATGCGAAAATTAATTTGGACTCTTAATTGGTCTTTTAGAGTTGTCCAGATTTTCTTTGGATTCCCTTGGTCCTCTTCTGTGAACCCAGATGTATTTAGTCAATGTAGGCCTTCATTTCCAATCAAAACACTGATTTTGATTTTGATAGCATGATTATCTGGCTCAGAGACTCCCAGGTCGATGAACCAAAGCTCTGTTCTTTGCTTGAACAATCTGGCCTCCAATAATAAATGGGCTGCTTTCCAATTGATGCTTGCAAATTTTGCGGTAATTTTTTCTGTTTTTTCATGACTTTCCTGCTGCTTTCTGTGTTTTAAAACGATGTCCCTGTCGTTTCACTGCTCAGAGCCTGAATGCTGCAGTCACTGTACACACTGCAGTTCCTCAGCTTGCCACAGCTTTTCCTATTGCTGAAGCAGTAGTTGAGATGGATGGCGTTGTTGTTGCTTTTGCACACTTATTCCTGACTCCTCTCGCGAAGCTCGGCTGTGATGGGAATGCACCTCAATGCTTGCACAGCCTGTAATGGCAACACAGACTTTTACTTTAGTTTTCACTGTTAACAATCACAACCCTTCTCTGCCCAATGGCAACGATGGTTCTGATTTCCCTTGCTTGTGATCGATCCGGCTGCCTGTGCCCCAGTAACTCTCCTTCCCTAGCTGAGCAGCGCTATACCTCCCAACACACTGCTCCAATTTTTAAAACTTACAGAATTTGCTGCGTAGTCTTCAGTTTTTACACCACACACTCTTTGTTGACTGAATTTGACTCCACAGTTAATTATTGCTTACCAGTCATTTCCAGTATCTTCACTATCGATGGTTCTATGCTGCGCCTGTCAAGCTTAGATTTCCAGAATCTTTGAGTCTTCAACTCTTCACCACCGCTGGCTGATGTTGTATTTGATGGACTCTAAAATTTAAAAAATCTCCACTGCTGCTGCCATATTGTGTTTTCTTTTCCTTGTGCTTACTGAGACTTCTGACATCAAGGCACTAACCACACATCAGTTAACACTTGAATGGTGAGTTCCTTTATTGAGGATAGTAGCATGGCATTACATTGCAAGAAAACATCTCTGGTCTGTTTCGTGATCAGCAGCAGACTGAGAGTGAGACAGTCACATGGTATGTTACATCATTTCCTCCCTAGCAAGGTCCATTGAAAATGTAACTACACCCACTTAAAGGTATAATACAACAGCTGGCACCGGTATTTTCATTCCCAGCCCACCTCTGTTTCCATCCCAGG
This sequence comes from Heterodontus francisci, assembly GCF_036365525.1. NCBI lineage: Eukaryota > Metazoa > Chordata > Chondrichthyes > Heterodontiformes > Heterodontidae > Heterodontus > Heterodontus francisci. The sequence goes on from NC_090402.1 coordinate 58,070,729, forward strand.
CGAGACTTGAAATTTTAGCCCTAAAGTATCAGTAGGTTGTATTTCCATCTAGATTACTATCAACAGTAAATCATTGGTTATAATATCTATGATTTGTATATCTCTCCCCCTATTATCAGTGAGTTGTAAATCAGTCCCTATATTATCGGTGAACTGTAAATATTATCAGTGGCCTATAATTCAATCCCTACACTGTCAGTGAACTTTAAATCTATGTCTATATCGTCAGCGAGCTGTAAATCAGTAGTATGTTAATAATGATGTGTAAATCAATCCCTATGTTATCAGGTAACTTTAAATCAGTCTCTGTATTTTCAATGAGCTATAAATTAATCCATATATTATCACTGACATTTAATTCCCTCTCTGTATTATCACTGAGCTGCATCTCCGTCCCCATATTATCACTTAGCTACAAATCCATCAATATGTTATCAGTGAGCTGTAAATCAGTCCCTAGATTGTCAATGAGCTTGTAATCCATGCCTATACTTTCATTGAGCTGTTTGGAAACTTTAAGAGAAGTAACAAGATCTGGTTCTATTGCGAGGCGACAAAACCAAATCATTAAAAGGAAGATTGCATTGCTCGCTATCGATGGGACCTCATTACTTCCATCTCTGCATCCTGGAGGACAGAACTTAAAAAACTACCTGAGGAAGATCCTGATTTTGTTGTACTGTGAGACTTTTTATGCCCTTTTGCTGATAAGACTGCTCAGTGGATCCGTAAGGACAACCTTTGTTGCATCTGGGTGTTAATGTGTAACATTTAAGATATACATACATTGATCGTGATTTAACTGTTAGTTCATGTTTAATTTATGTAAATTTTGCTTTGGTTTCCTAAATTGGGATCAGTTGGTGGATTTGATTCTTTTGATTCATTGGTGGTCTCCATGAGGATCATAACATATCACTGAGCTGTAAATCAGTCTCTTTATTATCAGGGAACTGTATATTATTATTCTTATATTATCGATATTTAGCTTAATGAGATGGTGGTCAGTTCATGTGTGGTGCTGACTCTTGACTGACCACCATCTCAGCATCTCAAAGCTAAGCATCAAGATCCATCCTCTTAGAGGTCCCCAAGGCATGAAGGTCCAGAAGCGTTTCAATGTCTCAAGGGTCAAACGGACGGTCATGAAGGAATCTCTCTCAGAGAAACTCGAGAGTCACCTGTGTACAGTGAAAATGGACACTCACTGCATCGAGGATGACTGGAGGACCTTCATGGATATGGTGTCCTCCACTGCTCTAGAGGTCCTTGGCCTTACCTCTCGTAAGCATCAAGATTGGTTCAACAAAAACACTGAGGTGATCCAGAAACTACTGGAGGAGAAACATCGCCTCCATAGGGCTTACCGCAATGACAAGTCATCACTATCCAAGCACAATGTCTACCAAAACATCTGCAGGACTATCCAGTGCAAGCTCAGAGAGTGGCAAGACACTTGACTGCATCAGAAAGTAGACACGTTCAAGTCATATGCCAACCATGATGCTCTGAAATCAGTCTACAGGCCCCAGTCTACTGGTTCATCACAATCCTCATTGCCAACAGGTCAACACTGCTCCCAGAAAAAACCCAAATTCGAGAAAGATGGGCAAAGCACTTTAACCACATCCTCAATCAGCCTTCATCCACCAACGAAGAAGCTATCAATAGGCTACCACAGGTTGCCATCAACTGTTCTCTCGATTATTAGGAACAACAAAAGCTATGAAATGCTTTTCTGATGGCAAAGCTCCAGGAGGTGATTCTATCCCAGCTGAGGTGTACAAGGCTGGAAGCCAATGTCTGGTCAAGAAGTTCTCTGAACTCCTCCTGTCTGTGTGGGAGTGTTACAAGCTTACAGGACAAAATTCTTGCTTGTACTGTGTCTTTACTGAACTGATCCTGTGATGGCTGCTTGCAGTGAGTGCCTCATGGTGCAGTCACATGACTATGGCAAGCCAGGAGGCACATTAGTACAGTATTGCATTTCAATCCCAAACATCCCCCTTTACAAACAAAAAAGAACAAAAATAAATTGCACGCATTATCATTTACACTGTGAGTTGCCCAACTTACCCACTATGCACACAACTGCTCCCATGCATTAGCAGTTTGTTATTCTCATTAATCTCTACACATGTATTGCACACATAGGGCTGAATTTTATTTGAGTGCCGAGCTGTGCAGTGGCGCCCTTTAAACTCAGTGGGGTGCCCGCATTTAGCGGCTGCTGCAGAGCCCCCGCGATATTACGCACGGGGGCTCATTAGCATCACTGCGCCGAGCTGCCCTCCCCATATTATGTGGGGAGAGACAGGACATTCAGCGCAGTGAGAGTATCTTTGCCAGCTATGCAGCGGGTACTGGGACCCTATTTTAAGCATCCCAGCACCTGCTTCCTGACAGCTGTCAAATAAATACTTACCTGACTGCTGAAGTTTGAGGCTGCTGTCAATCTGGCAGCAAAGCAGAAAGTGCTGCAGAAATCCAGCAGGTCAGGCAGCATCTGTGGAGAGAGAAGCAGAGTTAACTTGTCTAAGTTCACAGACCTGAAAGTTAGCTCTGCTTCTCTCTCCACAGATACTGCCTGACCTGCTGAGTGATCCCAGCACTTTCCGCTTTGCTGCCACATACTTACCCTGCTGTGTCCCAGTGTCCTGTGAAGTTGTGATCCTCTTCTCCCACTCAAGTGTAACATTCCTTCTTGTAGGCGTGCTGCATCAGGGTGAATAATCTTAAATTTGCACATTCCAGGATGTGAGACTTAAATACACCATAAAAGGTATTGCAGAGGTTTACAGAGAACACACTGACACAAATGGGAATGCACGGGTGTCACAGCAAAGTAAATACGTCTTTCACTAAATGTTCCTCACCAACATGTGTGTCCTTTTCTCTGTGTGAATGATGTGTGCCAGCATGTAGCGCCAATGTCACATCCCTTTGCACTGTCGGCCCTTCAGAAGAGCCAACGTATGCAATAACATCATTGCTATGCCACATTACTCATGAGCATCTCCACAGATGCAGTGACATGGACATTGGCTCAGTCAGCTGCTGCCTCTAATGGTTTACACAGAGATGCTGCAGATGTGGACTGGTGCACTGCAGGTGAGCGAGGGTGATATGTCGCTTGCAAAGCTCATGTCGGTTCCTATGGTGAAGACAGCCTTTGTCTGATAAGCCACTGCCGTACATCCCTAGCTCACTTCTAGCCCTTCATGCAGAGCCTAGATGCCATCTGGCCTCCCATGCGTCATTCATGTTGTAGATCCTCAGTGTCCTCATAGTCCGATGAGGAATCCTGTTGATGTCTCTCCTCATCATGCCAGGTCTGGCCCCTATTGGGTGCGTAGTTGTACAGAGCAGCAAAGAAAGGAGCTGGCCTTTTCGGCCCATAGTACAGGGCAACACCCTATCCATACAGGCACTGGAGGCGCTCTTTCAGCATGCAGATCTCCTGCTCAATGATGGTTCATGTAGCTCTGTGGCTGGCATTGTATCTCTCCTCTGCAGCAGTGGTGGAGTCTCTCACTGGTGTCAGGAGCCATGTCTGCAAAGGATAGCCCTTATCTCCAAGCAGCCACCCCTCCATCTGAGCCAGTTCAGTGAACAGCGATGGCAGCCGGGACTGGCACAAGACCCAGGTGTCATGGCAGCTGCCTGAGAAGCGGTCACACAGTCGCTGCAAGCATCTGCGGTATTCACATACTAGCCTCACCTAGATTGAGAGGGCTCCTTTAATGGTGACGTCTGCAGCTGGTAGCCTGGCAGTAGGCCTGATGGCCACATGAATGCAGTCTATGAACATTACAACCTATGGCTCTCTGGCACTGGTACTGAAACCTCTGGGCCTGGCTGTGAGAGTCCATCCTGAAGCGGACATGCTCACTGGCCCTCCGGAGCGGGGCATTGGTGACCTCCCTGATGCAGCAGTGCACTGCTGACTGTGTGACCCCACAAAGGTCTCTGGTAGGCCCCTGAAAAGCTGTACAGGTGTCACGGCTTGAGAATCGCTACCACTATGAGGAACAAAGGCATGGGATGTCCACTGGAGCCCATGGGCTGCAGGTCATCCTTGAGCAGGGCACAGAGACGTGTCACCACCCTCTCTAGATGTGCAATTGCCTCTGACACTGGTGCTCTGACATCCGATAGCATCTACTTCAATGATATTCTCCAGGAAGACATCGTAAACCTGTAAACACATCGTTGTACTCCTCTAGGATCTGTTCTGTAGTCAATGGTTTAGTGTGCTGTGACATGTTGCAAATCTCTTTTTGCATGTTGAGGGATACCAGTCCAAGCTTTAAACTTGCTTCCACTGAGATGAGTGGCTTTTGCTTGCCAGCTATGATCTGGAACTCCAGTTCTTTGTTCTTGTCATTGCATTGGTCTCTCAGAGTAACTTGCTCTCTCGGCACTAGTCTGGTGCTGTCATATAGCCTCAACCTTACTTTCGAGGGCTTCATTTTTGGATCATCATGTTGAGCCATTTCACACAGGTCTGTGCAGGTCATGATGTTGCATGATGCACCGGTGTCTATCTGACACTTTATGTTGACTTGATTATTCTCCTTCTGCAGTCATCATTCCAACAGTAACAAATCATTTATCACCTATTGACCTGACTGAACCAACAAGTTGTATGGTGTATAGTGATTCGACAGAATCTTCAGCTGATATCTCTCCAGTGGTCATCTGTACCTACTTTAATAATAAATACAAGAAATGCTGGAAATACTGAACCGGTCTGGCAGCATCTGTGGAGAGAGAAGCAGAGTTAACGTTTCAGGTCAGTGACCCTTCATCAGAACTGAAACGTTAACTCTGCTTTTCTCTCCACAGATGCCGCCAGACCTGTTCAGTATTTCCAGCATTTCTTGTTTTTATTTCAGATTTCCAGCATCTGCAGTATTTTGCTTTTATATCTGTACCTGCTTGTTGTGCTTCCTTCTAGGCAAACACTTGTGTGCAAAATGATTCGGCTTCTTACAGTGAGAACACTGCTCTCTCCATGCTGGATACGCCTTCTTTTCCTTTGTGTGATGTCCTCCGCAGTATTTGTATCCTGCACTTTGTCTGTGATCTTTTTGTCCTTTTGGCCTGGAATGTTTATCAGCATAATGCAAGGCCTGGTCTGTTCTGCTATTGTACGCTCCAGCTATTGATTTACAACCTCAACGCTTCTGCACATATTGATTGCTTTCCTGAGAGTGAGTTTGTCTTCTCTCAGTAGACGTGCACTGACTGCGGGATCTCTTATGCCCTAATACAATCCTATCTTTAATTACATCATCTTTTAATTGTGCAAATTCACAGGATTTTGCGAGCTGTGTTAATGCAGTCACATATTGATCAGTGGACTCTTTTTCACCTTGGGCCCTAATATTGAGCACACACCGTTCATAAGTTACATTAACTTGTGGTTCAAAGCATGCATTCGAGGCTTTCAAAATATCTGTTGTCTTTTTTTTTGTTCTTCAGAGAGATTTCGGGTGGTAGACATTTTGTAACAGTCTTTCCCCAACAGTGATAACAGTGTAGTTACTTGTAGGTGCTCTGGTTTGTTTATTAAAACTGTTGCAATTTTGTAATTTTGACATTACAGATGGAAAAACTGCCAATTCTGCTTCATATCACTGTTCATTTCAAATGGTGCAGAGGGGGAAATGTTTGCAGCCATTGTGTCTTACCTAGTATTTTCAGCTGTGGCCTGCTTCTGTGTTCCTTTTCTGTGGCTGGTTGTGGCTTTTAGCAGCTTTTAGCAGCTCTGAACATTCTTGTGCTTCTATACAGCTCTTCAACACTCAATCTCAACTCTAGTCTAACACCATGTTACGAGCTCACAGGACAACAGTCTTGTTTGTAGTGCATCTTTATTGAACTGAGCCTGTGATGGCTGCCTGCAGTGAGTGCCTCATGGTAGAAGTCACATGACTACAGAAAGCCAGGAAGCACATTAGTACAGTATTGCATTTCTATCCCAAACAGGAAGCAAAGAACCATCCTGCAAGAATACAGAGATGCTTCCATTGCCAACCTATACAAGCAGAAAGGAACTCACCAATCTTGTGACAATCACAGAAGAATCTCACTCCTCCACATTGTCAGCAAAATCTTCACCAGAATCACTCTGAACCATTTAGTGCAACATCTCGACCAGGACCTGTTACTCGAGAGACAGTACGGTTTCAGAACAGATCGAGGAATCACTGATATGGTGTTTGCAGGAGAAATGCCAAGAACAGAACATGGATCTCTGCCCCTGACCAAGGCCTTTGGCACAGCCAGTCATGATTGCCTTTGGAAGGTAATGGAGAAATTCACCTCCCTGAGAAATACATCACAATGGATTGACAATTCCATGACGGCATGCTCGAGTATGTCCTGGATAATGGTAAATCTTCTGACCCATTCGCAGTTAATAATGGAGTTAAACAGGGCTGTGTACCAGTACCAACCCTCTTCAGCATGTTTTTCATCTCCATACTCTCCGGTGCCTTCCAGGATGGTTTTCCTTGCATTGAAATCAGATATTGTATGGACAGGAAGCTGCTCGATCTGAGGCAAAATCCAAGGTCTCCAAGGACATACTTCACGATTTCCTGTTTTCTGATGACTGTGCACAAGTTGCTGGTTCAGAGCTGGACATACAATGTAGAATGGTCTTGTTCTCCAATGCATGAGACAATTTTGACCTTAATGAGCAGCATAAAGAAAACAGAAGTCATGTACCAGCCTGCTCCAGGAAAACCCTATCTCGAGTCCATGACCAGAACCTGACACCTCTCTCAGCAGCACACTCTCTCGAGCTGTCTATACCGCTGATGAGACACATGAAAGAATTACCAAAGCAAATGCCTTTGGCAGACTTCAATCATCAATCTGGGAATGCACAGGAGTAAATCTGCCTAAAACTGGAAGTCTATAGAGCAATAGTCCTGCCCACTGTGCTCTACGCATATGGAACTTAGACTGTGTACCAGCGTCATGCCAAGAGGCTCAACCACTTTCACCTGAGCTGCCTTCGGAAGCTTCTGAAGATCCAATGGCAGGACAAAATACCAGACAGTGAGGAGCTCACCCAAGCTGGCATACCAAGCATCCACACCATAGTGAGACAGTCACAGCTGAGCTGAGTTGTTCATGTCGCCAGAATGCTCGACACTCGCTCACCAAAGTGAATCTTCAGTGGAGAGCTAGAGTCTGGGGTACACTCTCATGGCAGTCAAAGGAAGCGCTACAAGGACACTCCGAAGGCTTCACTTAGGGATTTTGATATCGACCCCGAGTCCTGGGAGAAGCTCACCCAGGATCACTGCACCTGGCGCAAACAAGTAAAAATGAGTCTGGCCTCCTTTGAAAGCAGGCGCATATTCAGAGGCAGAGAGAAAACACAAAGAGAGGAAATCCCACGCCAGCAGCTCATCTAAAACTCAATTGTCTGCACAATCCTGCCTTATTTACAGTAGAACCTTCCGGGAGCAGATGGCCTTAGCAGTCACCTACATGCCCACCGGTAAAGGCCTAATACTTGACCCGAACCTGAAGGGACTTGACGACATGCATCAGGTTCGGGTCGGGTCCGGCCTCTGTTCTGGTTCTGGCTGTCAGGCTTGGGTTGGGTCAGGCCGGACACACACGGTAAGTGTTCTGCTGGTAAGTATTGAAATTAAAAAGCTCACCTGAGCTGGGAGTCCGGGACAAAACTGAGCCTGTGCAGTGAGCGAGTGATGGCACTTTGACTTCATCACGCATGTGCTGCAGCTTTGTGGAGCTTCCCAGTCGGAAGGTAAGTAAAGAGATGGTCAGGTTGGGCTTGGGTCGGGCCGAGTCGTGGGCGGGCTCGGCTCGGGGCAAAATTGGAGGGACTCGGGCCGGGTCGGGCTCAGGTCCGCTGTGGATCGGTCAGGTTCGGGTCGGGTTCTTTTTCCCGACCTGAGCAGGCCTTTACCCACTGGAACCCGACCAAACACCCCAGAAAATAGACATGGTTACCTTCACCTCAAAGGACAATCAACGACAAAAACATATTATTGGTGAACTGTAAATCATGTCTCTTTATTATCAATGTGCTGTAAATCAGTCCTTATGTTATCAGTGTCCTATAGTTCAGTCCCTACATTATCCGTGAGATGTAAATCAATCTCTATATTAGTGTGCTCTAAATCAGTCTCTATATTAGTGTGCTCTAAATCAGTCTCTATATTAGTGTGCTCTAAATCAATCTCTATATTAGTGTGCTCTAAATCAATCTCTATATTAGTGTGCTCTAAATCAATCTCTATATTAGTGTGCTCTAAATCAGTCTCTATATTAGTGTGCCCTAAATCAATCTCTATATTAGTGTGCCCTAAATCAATCTCTATATTAGTGTGCCCTAAATCAGTCTCTATATTAGTGTGCTCTAAATCAGTCTCTATATTAGTGTGCTCTAAATCAATCTCTATATTAGTGTGCTCTAAATCAGTCTCTATATTAGTGTGCTCTAAATCAATCTCTATATTAGTGTGCTCTAAATCAATCTCTATATTAGTGTGCTCTAAATCAGTCTCTATATTAGTGTGCTCTAAATCAGTCTCTATATTAGTGTGCTCTAAATCAATCTCTATATTAGTGTGCTCTAAATCAATCTCTATATTAGTGTGCTCTAAATCAGTCTCTATATTAGTGTGCTCTAAATCAGTCTCTATATTAGTGTGCTCTAAATCAATCTCTATATTAGTGTGCTCTAAATCAATCTCTATATTAGTGTGCTCTAAATCAATCTCTATATTAGTGTGCTCTAAATCAGTCTCTATATTAGTGTGCTCTAAATCAATCTCTATATTAGTGTGCTCTAAATCAGTCTCTATATTAGTGTGCTCTAAATCAATCTCTATATTAGTGTGCTCTAAATCAGTCTCTATATTAGTGTGCTCTAAATCAGTCTCTATATTAGTGTGCTCTAAATCAATCTCTATATTAGTGTGCTCTAAATCAGTCTCTATATTAGTGTGCTCTAAATCAGTCTCTATATCATCAGTGAGCAGAAAATCAATTCTTACATTATCAGTGAGCTTTCAATCCTTCTTTGTATTTTCAATGAGCTATATTATGTGAGATTATTATTGTATTAGATTATGTGAGATCTGTAAATCAGTCTCTATTTTGTCATTGAGCTGTGAATCAGTCTCTAGTATCAATAAGCAGTAAATCAACATCTATGTTATCAGTGAATGGCACTTACTCACCAATAGTCTGTCCATTGATGCCCAGTTTGGGTTCTGCCAGGATCTCTCATCTCCAGGCTTCATGGCAAAAGGGCAGAATTCCAGAGATGAGGTGAGAGTGACTGGTATCAAGGCAGCATTTGACTGAGTGTGGCATCAAGGAGTCACAATAAAATTGAAGTTAATGAGAATCAGGGGAAAACTCTCCACTGGCTGCAATCATATCCAGCACAAAGGAAGATGGTTATAGTTGTTGGAAGCCAATCATCTCAGGCCCAGGACATTGCTGCAGGAGATCCTCAGGGCAATGTCCCAGACCCAATCATCTTCAATTGCTTCAATAACCTTCCCTCAATCGTAAGGACAGAAGTGGGGGTGTTTGCTGATAATTGCACAGTTTTCAGTTTTATCCTTAACTCCTCAGTCTGTGCCCACATGCAGAAAGACCAGGACATTGTCCAGGCTTGAGCTGATGTGTGACATGAATATTACTTGCCACCTAAGGGCCAGGCAATGAGCATCTACAACAAAGAGAGTCTACTCTTTCAAATGGCATCTCCATTGTTGAATCTCCTACAATCAACATCCTGGGCGTCACCATAGAGTCATAGAGTAGTAAAGTCATGATGGCACAGAAAGAGGCCATTCTACCCATCAAGTCCATGCCAGCTCTCTACAGCACAATCCAGTCAGTCCCATTTCCTCGCTCTAGTCCCATAGCCTGCACATTTATTTCTTTCAAGTGCCCATCTAATTTCCTTTTCAAATCATTCATTGGTTCCGTTCCCACTACCGTCATAGACAGCAAGTTCCAGGTCATTAACACTCACTATTTAAAAATGTTCTTCCTCATATCCCCCTGTATCTCTTGTCCAAAACCTTAAATCTGTGTCCCCTGATCCTTGTACCATCAGCTAATGGGAGCAACCTTTCTTTGTCTATCTTGTCTAAACCTGTCATAATCTTGTACGTTTCTATCAGATCTCTCCTCAATCTCCTTTGCTCCAAGGAGAACAAATCCAGCTTCTCCAATTTAACCTTGTAGCTAAATCCCCTCATCCCTGGAACCATTCTGGTAAATCTCCTCTGCACCCTCTCAAGGACCCTCACATCTTTCCTAAAGTGTGGTGACCAGAACTGGACACAATACTTTATTTGTGGCCTAACCAGAGCTGTAAACAGGTTCAGCATAACTTCCTTGCTTTTGTACTCAATGCCTCTATCTACGAAGCCAAAGATCCCATATGCTTTGTGAACTATTCTCTCAATATGTCCAGTCACCTTCAAAGATCTATGCACATGCATCCCCATCACTCTCTGTCACTGCACATTCTTTACAACTGTGTAATTAAGTATATATTGCCATTTCCTATCGCTTGTGCCAAAATACATCACCTCAAACTTCTCTGTATTAAATTCTATCTGCCACTTGTCTGCCCATTCTGCTCACCTATTTATGTCCTGTTGCAGGTGATTCATATCATCCTCACTCTCTGCTACACCTCCAAATTTGGTATCATTGACACATTTTGAAATTCTACTCTGTATTCGAATATCCAAGTCATTTACATATACCTAAAAAAATGTGATCCTAGCACTGACCCTTGGGGAACACCACTGTCTACCATCCTCCAGTCTGAAATACAACCATTTACCATGTCACGCTGTTTTCTGTCCTTAAACTAATTTTTTAAATCCAAGCTGATACTGATCCTCCTATTCCATGTGCCTCAATTTTGTTAACCAGCCTTTTGTGTGGTATTTCGTCAAACCATTGACCAGAAACATAACTGGAGCAGCCATATAAATACTGTGGCTACAAAAGCAGGTCAGAGGCTTGGAATTCTGCAGCAAGTAACTCACCTCCTGACTCCTCATAGCCTGTCCACCATCTACAAGCCCCAAGTCAGGAGTGTTATGGAATACTCTCCACTTTCCTGGATAAGTGCAGCTCCAACAACACTCAAGAAGCTTGATGCCTTCCAGGATAAAGCTGTCTACTTGATTGGCATCCCATCCACCACCTTAAACATTCACTCCCTCCTCCACTGGTGCACAGTGGCAGCAGTGTGTACCATCTACAAGATACACTGCAGCAACTCACCAAGGACTCTTCCACAGCTCCTGTCAAGCCTATGACCTTTACTACCTCGAAGGACAAGGACAACAGGTGCATTGGAACACCACCATTTGCAAGTTCCCCTCCAAGTCATTCACCATCACTGACTTGAAAATATTTCGCTGTTTCTTCACTGCCACTGGGTCAAAATCCCAGCATTCACAGGAACAGTTCAAGGCGGCCGCTCACCTCCACCTTCTCAAGGGCAATGTGGAATAGGAAATGATTGCTGGCCATGAATAAAGAATAAAAAATAAAAGAATTAAAGAGTAGAAACTAAACAAAATATAAGGTGAAGTTGGGGTTGTTCTCCTGAGAGCAGAGAAGGTTAGGGGGAGATTTAATAGAGGCATTCAAAATTCTGAAGCTTTTTGATAGAGGAAATAGGGAGAAACTGTTTCATTGGCAGACACAGGTTTAAAATAAATGGCAAAAGAACCAGAGGGGACATAAGTTTTATTTTTTTACACAGCAAGTTGTTATGATCCAGAATGAACTGTCTGAAAGGGTAGTGCAAGCAGATTCAATAATAACTTTAGGAAGGAAATGGACAAATATTTGAAGGGAAATAATTGCAGGGTTACAGGAACAGAGCAGGAGAGTGGGACTAATTAGATTGCTCTGTCAAAGAGGTAGCACAGGCATGATGGGTTGAATGGCCTCCCTCTGTGCTGTAGGATTCCGTGGGGTAGAGTTTCTGCTTTGGGAAAAATCAGCAATTCCAGTGCAAAATGCGCCCAAAATGACATTTGTTTTTCCCTGGGATTCCACTCAAACTCATCTGCATTTTAAAATCACAGTCAGTTCAACACCTTGGAATAACCAAATTTAAATTGCTGAAAATGACTGAAGAAAATATACAAAACTATTTTCTAGTTAGATTAGGGCACAGTGGTCAGTTTCGCAGTAAGTTTAAAAAATAATTTCATTCAAAACCTTTCACAATGTTTTTATGAGTCTCCGTGTGTCCAGAAGATCCAACTTAATCTTTGGCGCCTCCTTGAAGGTCCACAAATGGGTGCAGTTTGTGAAAACTTGCCGTGGTGATTTATTCACAATGGGGTGTGGCCAGTTTGTGGGCAGGGTCTGCTTCCAGTGCTTAAAATTCCACATTCTTTTGCACTAATTATGCTGATATCAGGCAAATTGTTCCAGAACAATCGCGCAATCGAGCAGCAATTCCAGACCTATGAGTCTATGAGAGGGTCTGTGAATTCCTGTGTAGAATAGAGCATTGTACATTTAGTAATCTGGAGACTCAAGGCAAATGATTGACTTGTGTAGTTTTATTGATCAATTTGTTTGAAAGCATCATCACAAAATTGAGTTGAATTTGTTAAACTCCCTCCCTTCTGCCCATTGTGTTTACAATCAGACCGATGTGATGTGTCTGACAGATTATTTTAAGCATCACTTCTAATGATTATTTCTATCGTTGCATTCAACTTTTTCTTCTTTCATTTTCAGTTACACTTTCTTTGCAACAGCCAGAAGGTCATCCTCTCCTGGAAAAAAAGAGTAAGATCAGTCACTTCACAACCCATTACAGGCTAGTGCCACAGTGCAACATCTTTCTGTCCTGTCCTGCCCTCTGTCTCTGTCCTTTTAACAATATTTAGCCCTCATCCCATGAAAGGCACGACCCCTCAGATTTCTACATCCATTTCTTCCTTTGAGCACCTGTGGTCTCACTTCAGCCACCAGCAGAGCTTTGGTTGGTGACTGAGAGTTCAACCATGTCCAACCCCATGAAACTGAAGTGATCAGGATGCAGAGCTACTCCCAGCTGTCATATACCAGGGGTTCAGCTGGGACAGAGATTCAAAGGAACATTTCCTGTACCTTCCGGGATGACATCACAGTACTCTTCACACTCCTTCCTGGTGTAGAACTTGTTTCCATTTCCTTGGCACCCACTGTACTTGAAGGCAACACATTTACCGATAACCGAGTCAAATGCCCAGAGATTAACAATGGATCTACATGGTCCAGCTTCTATGGGCAATCTACAGGCAGCTGCAACAGAGGAACAAAAGACATGGTGGAAAGAGGATCAGTAAGTCTAGTTAAACAGAGGTTGTGGGCAGTGAGACTGAGAATCTCCAACATTGGTTAAGTTCACGATTAGAGTTGCTCTGAAACTTGCATGTTGGAATGGCCTGGCAACATTCACTGTTTAGACACAGATGTGAAACTGACCGAGGACCAGGTACCAGATGCCTATCAGCACAGTTAGAACCTGGAATTTCATGGCCATTGGGAGCAACAGGGAAGAAATTGGAGGAAAATATTATCTGTCTCCCGACCAGGGTTAGTGTTGTGCAGCTTTTCTCCCCCATTTGTCTGGAGCAGTCACTGTGTCCATTGGCTCATAACGCACCTGTTCATAGGTGTACCCCATCCGAGAGTTTGCACAGACTAGCGTAACCTGACCCAGATACACAGAGGTGTGCCCCGACCCAGATACTCATGGGCTGGTGTAGCCTGACTGTATTATAAGGATGTAAAGGGTTAATGCTGAAGACAGTGAGAGAAACCCCTCCACTGTAAGAGTGATAATATCATAGTCACACGAGGTTAGGCTGAAGAGGAGAGAGCAGCACGAAGGATGCCAGCTTAGGAGGCTTCATGAGAGTGTATATCGTATAACGTAAATAATAAACAGTTCTTAGTTGACCTTATCCCAAGTCTGAGACTTTCTCCAGAACATCCCTGTTACACTACTAAATACAATAACAACACAACACCGACCAATATGCAGACAAACTGGTGTACCCAAACAAAGCGTACGCACAGACTTACGCACCCCGACCAGTATACACACAGACTGGATCACCCTAACCAAGATAAATACACATACTAGTTTATCCCAACTGATATATACGCAGACTGGTCTACCCCTACTGATGTAGCCTGACCAAGAGACACACAGACTGGTGTACCAGGACCCAGATACACATATACAGAGTACACATATGTACTCTGATCGACGTACACACAGATGTGTATACCCCACCCCAGATATATACACAGGCTGGTGTACCCCAACTGAAAGGCACAGACTCTGCATCAAATTGAGAACTGGGACAGACTTATAGGAATATACACTCACTGCAGGAGCCCAGGTGTGCACGCCCACTGCAGGGGCACAGAAAGGTAAACTCACTGTAGGAGGAAGAATGTGAAATCACTGTAGGGGGAGAAAGCTACGTTCATTGCAGGGAAGGAGTTTATGCTCATCTGGAAACAAAGGAATGCACAGTATGGGCAGAAATGTACACTCAATATGGGGACACATGTATGTCCACACAACACACACTGTAGGGATACAGAAATGTACAGTCACTGTAGGGACAGTGGAACATCCACTTACTGTAGGGAAACAGGAATGCAAACGCACTGTGAGGATAGAGTAATGTACACTCTTTGTAGGAAGATGAATGTATACATTCTAGGGTCACAGGTATGTATACTACAGGGGCACAGCAATGTACGCTCAGTGTAGTGACAGAAATGTATACTCAGTGTAGGAACACAGGAATATGCCATTCTGGCCCCTCGAGCCTGCTCAACCATTTAATAAGATCACAGCTGATCTGATTGTGGCCTTAACTCCACTTTCCTGCTGGCCCCCCATAATCCTTGACTCCCTTGTGGATCAAAAATCTGTCTAACTCAGCCTTGAATATATTCAATGACCCAGCATCCACTGCTCTCTGGGGAAGAGAATTCCAAAGATTAACGACACTCTGGGAGAAGAAATTCCTCCTCGTCTCTGTCTTAAATGGAAGACCCTTATTTTGACACTGGGCCCCCTTAGTTCTAAATTCTCTGATGAAGGGAATCATCCTCTCAGCATCTACCCTGTCAAGTCCCTGCAGAATCTTATTGAAATATATAAGATCACCTCTCATTCTTCTAAAGTCCAATGAAAATAGGCCCAACCTGCTCAACCTTTCCTCATAAGACAACCCCTTCATCCCAGGAATCAATCCAGTGAACCTTCCCTGAACTGCCTCCAATGCAATATATCCCTCCTTAAATAAGGTGACCAAAACTGTACACAGTACTCTAGGTGCAGTCTCACCAATGTCCTGTACAATTGTAGCAAGACTTCCCCACATTTGTACTTTGAGCTCTTGTTTGTACTGTGCCTTTATTGAACTGCCCTTTAATGGATGCCTGCAGTGAGTGCCTCATGGTAGAGGTTACATGACTACGGCAATCCAGGAGGCACATTCGTACAGTATTGCATTTCTCTCCCAAACATCCCCCTTGAGAGACAAAATTTTTTTTTCAAGCATTATCATTTGCACTAGTTGCCCTAGCTACCCATTATGCACATTCATTCATTAGCAGTTTGTTATTTGTCAGTCTCTGCACATGCATTGCACACAGTGTTTAAATCATGCCAGTCTCTTAATAGTGTGCGTGCACATTGTCATTGGCTGTTCATCTGGTCGATTTTCCTTCTCCGGGCTGTCGTTCCCATGTCACATGTTGTTGCCGCAGTAACTGTTGTTGTTCCATTTCCGTTGTTGGGGTGCTGTGGATTCTGGGACTGATGGTTGATCTGTGGTCTGTGCAGATGGTGAGTTCACATCTTCCTGATCGGCCACCTGCAGTGAAGGAACAGCTTCTCCAGTTGTGTGTATGTGCCTGTGGTTGTGACGGTATATCTGGTTGTTCACTTCCAACGCATCCAGTTGAGGTGACAACTGCACTACGCAGGTCCCAAGTTACCACTTGGGCTGACTCTTGTTGTGAGCGTTGAAGGTTTGTTCCCTGACTGGATCTCCAATGCTCAATTCTGATAATGGTTTGACAGTTTTGTCAAAATGAAATTTGGCTTTCTGCTGTTTCATCTTGATTTTGTCACTCACACCTGTTACTACTTCTGCCTTCAGTAGCTTTTTTGCTGTTGGAAGAGTAGTTTGGGGTGTAGTGTGACATTAGTCATTGTACTGGACTACTTTCCTTGCCTTCAGTTGATGTTTCTCCACTCAAGGATTGCCTTGTATATATCTGTGCTGGATTTGCTTGATTTCTTTAGGATTCCTTTGGTCACTGACACCTCAGCCTTCCCATTGGTCTGGGGATAGTGTGGCGATGAGGTATGGTGTTGAATTTGCCAATCCTTTATGAAGCGGCTAAATTCTTCACTGGTGAACTGAGGGCCATTGTCACTCATTACAATGTCTGGAATGAAGTGTGCTTTGAGGCATTCTACAATCTCACTGGTACTACAGAACACAAACCAACATACAGGCATAAACTCTACTGTAACGCTTGTGCTTTACGTAAAGTACCCTCCAAAATAAATCTTAATGTCACATGGCTCTCCATTGATCAGATACTGCTGCACACAGATTGGTACAAGGCTTTGTTACATCGGCTCTGTCTGTACTTCCATGTGATCTTTATTAAACAATGCACAACAGACCTCTATTGGTTACAAGTAGATAAAGCCATGAATGAGGACCCATGCAGACATAGGCATAGATTTTAGCAGGAATTAACAGTGTCTAATACTGGAGGGAAACGCTGGTCACCTTCAGTAAATGGGACTGACAGATACTGTTATGAGCTCACAGGACAACAGACTTGCTTGTACTGTGTCTTTATTGAACTACCCTCTAATGGATGCCTGCAGTGAGTGCCTCATGGTAGAGGGCACATATCTATGGCAAGCCAGGAGGCACAATAGTACAGTATTGCATTTCTCTCCCAAACATACTCCATCCTCCTTGCAATAAAGGCCTACGTTCCATTTGCCTTCCAAATTACTTGCTGTAACTGCATGCTAACTTTGTGATTCATGTACAAAGACACTCAGATCCCTCTGTACCACAGAATTCTGCAGTCTCTCTCCAAGTAAATAATATTTAGCTTTTCTATTCTTTCCACCAGACAACCTCACATCTTTCTACATTATAGAACCATAGAACCATGGAAACATTACAGCACAGAAGGAGGCCATTCAGCCAGTCGTGTCCGTGCCGGCCAAGAAGAAAAACAAAGAGAATCCAGCCACTTTCTGGCACCTGTCCATAGCCTTGCAGGTTACAGCACTTCAGGTGCATGTCCAGGTACCTTTTAAAAGAATTGAGGGTTTCTGCCTCCACCACCATTCCTGGCAGTGAATTCCAGACACCCACCACCCTCTGGGTGAAAAAGTATTTCTTCGTGTCGCCTCTAATCCTTCGACCAATCACCTTAAATCTGTGCCCGCTGGTAATTGACCTCTCTGCTAGGGGAAACGGATCCTTCCTGGTTACTCTATCTAGGCCTGTCATAATTTTGTACATCTCAATTAAGTCACCCCTTAGCCTCCTCTTCTAAGGAAAACAACCCTAGCTGATCCAATCTTTCCTCATAGCTGCAACTTTCAAACCCTGGCAACATTCTTGTAAATTTCCTCTGCACTCTCTCCAAAGCAATTATGTCCTTTCTGTAATGTAGTGACCAGAACTGTACACAATACTCCAGCTGTGGCCTAACCAGCGTTTTATACAGTTCCAGCATTACATCCCTGCTTTTGAATTCTATACCTCGGCCAATAAAGGAAAGCATTCCATATGCCTTCTTCACCACTCTATCTACCTGTCCTGCCACCTTCAGGGACCTGTGGACATGCACTCCAAGGTCTCTCACTTCTTCTACCCCTCTCAATATCCTCGTGTTTAATTGCGTATTCCCTCACTTTATTTGCCCTCCCCAAATGCATTACCTCACGCTTCTCTGGATTGAATTATATTTGCCATTTTTCTGTCCATTCCGCCAAACCATTGACAACATTCTGGAGTCTACAGCTATCCTCCTCACTATCAACTACACGGCCAATTTT
Source organism: Heterodontus francisci (assembly GCF_036365525.1). Classification (NCBI taxonomy): domain Eukaryota; kingdom Metazoa; phylum Chordata; class Chondrichthyes; order Heterodontiformes; family Heterodontidae; genus Heterodontus; species Heterodontus francisci. Next base: position 58,088,910 of record NC_090402.1, read on the forward strand.
TGTGTCATCAGCAAATTTCCCAATCATGTTTCCCACATTTAAGTCCAAATCATTAATATATACCACAAACAGCAAGGGACCCAACACTGATCCCTGTGGAACGCCACTGGAAACAGCTTTCCATTCGCAAAAACATCTGTCGGCTACTACCCTTTGTTTCCTGTCCCTGAGCCAATTCTGGATTCAACCTGCCACATTCCCCTGTATCCCATGAGCTTTTATTTTACTGACCAGTCTGCCATGTGGGACCTTGTCAAAAGCCTTACTAAATTCCATGTAGACCACATCCACTGCACAACCCTCATCAATCCTTCTTGTTACTAACTTAATTGAGTTGTTTGAGGAAGTAAGACATGACCTTCCCTTAACAAATCCATGCTGACTATCTCTGATTAATCCATGCCTTTCTATGTGGCAGTTTATCCTGTCCCTCAGAAATGAGTGCTGATGAGTCCAAGGCGAAAAGCTTCGACAACATGTCTCTATTTTCAGCAATACTCCAGTTCAGTACCATGACTATTTGGATAAAGATATGTAAAGTGAGTGGGAAAAATTTGGCAGATGGAATCTAAAACCTGAAGATGTTTTATCAGTACAGAATAGCCAATGTTGTTCCTTGGTTTTGTGAAGGGGAGGTCGTACCTCACTAATTTGATTGAGGTTTTTGAGGAAGTGACAAAGATGATTGATGAAGGAAGGGCAGTGGATGTTATCTACATGGACTTCAGTAAAGCCTTTGACAAGGTCCCTCATGGCAGACTGATACAAAAGGTGAAGTCACATGGGATCAGAGGGGAGCTGGCAAGATGGATACAGAACTGGCTCGGTCATAGAAGACAGAGGGTAGCAGTGGAAGGGTGCTTTTCTGAATGGAGGGTTGTGACTAGTGGTGTTCCGCACGGATCAGTGCTGGGACCTTTGCTGTTTGTAGTATATATAAATGATTTGGAGGAAAATGTAGCTGGTCTGATTAGTAGGTTTGCAGACGACACAAAGGTTGGTGGAGTTGCAGACAGTGATGAGGATTGTCAGAGGATACAGCAGGATATAGATCGGTTGGAGACTTGGGCGGAGAAATGGCAGATGGAGTTTAATTCGGACAAATGTGAGGTAATGCATTTTGGAAGATCTAATACAGGTGGGAGGTATACAGTAAATGGCAGAACCCTTAGGAGTATTGACAGGCAGAGAGATCTGGGCGTACAGGTCCATAGGTCACTGAAAGTGGCAACGCAGGTGGATAAGGTAGTCAAGAAGGCATACGGCATGCTTGCCTTCATCGGTCGGGGCATAGATTATAAAAATTGGCAAGTCATGCTGCAGCTGTACAGAACTTTAGTTAGGCCACTTAGAATATTGTGTGCAATTCTGGTCGCCACACTAGCAGAAGGACGTGGAGGCTTTGGAGAGGGTACAGAAGAGGTTTACCAGGATGTTGCCTGGTCTGGAGGGCATTAGCTATGAGGAGAGGTTGGATAAACTCGGATTGTTTTCACTGGAACGACGGAGGTGGAGGGGTGACATGAACAAACTAAGATGAAATGAAATAAATGCAAAAATAAGGTTGTAAAAAAGAAAAAAAACAGCCCCCCATTTTACTTTCATTTTTAGTTGTTTTTTCTTTTTTCTTCTTTTTTCTTTTTTACAACCTTTTTTTTTGCATTTATTTCATTTCATCTTAGTTTGTTCAGTTTGCTTACCCACTGTTTTTTTTTCATGTTTACACTTGCTATTCAATATTCAGTCCGTTAACACCTTTTCTGTACCAATGCTTTGTCTTTCAACACACCATTAACATATTGTTTGCCTTTGCTCCATGACCTTTTGGTCAGCTATGTGGCCTTGTCCAATCTACACCTTCTCCTTTGTTATCTCTTGCCCCACCCCCGCCTCACTTGCTTATAACCTGTGACATTTTTAATATTTGTCAGTTCCTAAGAAGGGTCACTGACCCGAAACGTTAACTCTGCTTTTCTTTCCACAGATGCTGCCAGACCTGCTGAGTGGTTCCAGCATTTCTTGTTTTTATGTCAACTAAAGGAATTGTCCAGCTGTATCTTATCCAATACTCCAATAGCATTGAGAGCATGTTCACAGATGATGTCTGAGAGTGAAACTGTGGAAGACACTGTGAAGACAATCAGCACAACGCTAATGTGCAGGATATCCAAAAATCGACATTGATAAGTCAAGAACACCGTATGATGACTCTAGATCTCAGAAGAGTTTTACTATTACAAGGTCTGATGTATTAGTAAACCACCTATTCATTTTAGAGACTCTGAAATGATGGATGAAGGTCTAACTTTTATGTAAATAGTGTTCACAGCAATCCTGTTACATTATGTGATTTATTCTTATTGTGTAATTTTCTACTCAGCAGTAAAAGGGGATGTTGTGATATCACTTTAAGGGAAATAGTGAATGTGTATCATCACTGCAGGAAGTGATGTCATACAGCAGTGGCATGGGAGTTGGAGCTGTGTTGATTGTTGTGTTGTGTATATAGAGTTCTCCTGTACTTGTAAATAGTGTTGTGAATCTTCAATAATAAAAGAACCCAAAATATTTATTACCATTTATTGGTGTGTGTTTGGTAAGTTTATGTGAAGAAACAAGTAACACAAGCACACTCACTTTAGGGACAGGGGATAGTACACTCATTGTCGGGAACAAAGGAATCTACACTCATTGAAGGAACAGGGGATTGTACACATTATAGGCAGACAGGAATGTACATTCACTGTAGGGAGAGGGGCCTGTACACTCACTCTAGGATCCAGGGGATCTACAGTCATTGCAGGGACAAAGACATATACGCTCACGATAGGGACAGCAATGTACACTCATTGTAGAGACAGGAATGTACACTCATTGTAGGACCAGGAATCAACACTCACTGTAAAAACAGAAATGTACACTCAGTGTATGGACAACAGCAACAATTTATGTTTATATAGTGCCTTTAATGTAATGAAACATCCCAAAGTGCATTACAGGAGGATTATAAAATAAAATTTGACACCAAGTCACAAAAGGAGATATTAGGTCAGATGACCAACAACTTGGTCAAAGAGGTAGGTGTGAAGGAGTGTCTTAAAGGAGGAAAGCAAGGCAGAGAGGGTATTTCAGAGCTTAGAGTCTAGGCAACTGAAGGCACGGCCACCAATGATGCAGCAATTAAAATCAGGGATGCAAAAGGCCACACAATTAGAAGAGTGCAGGTCTCGGAGGGTTGTGGGGCTGGAGGAGATTACAGAGATAGGGAAGGGTGAGACCTTGGAGGGATTTGGAAACAAGGATGAGAATTTTAAAATCAAGACGTTGCTTGACTGGGAGCTAATGTAGTTCAGCAAGCAAAGGGGTGATAATGGAATGGGACTCAGTGTGAGTCAGAACACGGGCAGCAAAGTTTTGAATGACCTCAGGTTTACAGAGGGTAGAATGTGGGAGACCAGCCAGGAGTGAGTTAGAATAGTCAAGTCTCGAGTTAACAAAGGCAGATTGAGGATTTCAGCAGCAGATGAGCTGACACTGGATGAAGTCGGGCGATGTTATGGAGGTGAAAATAGGCGGTCATAGTGATGGTGCGAATGAGGTTAAAAGCTCATCTCGGGGTCAAATGTGACACCAAAGTTGTGAACAGACGGGCTTAATCTCAGATTGTTGCCAGGGAGAGGAATGGAGTCGACAGCTAGAGAATGGAGTTTAGATTGGAGATCGAAAACAATGACTTCAGTCTTCCCAATATTTAATTGCAGGAAATTTCTGCTCATGTAGTATTGGGTGTTGAATAAGCAGTCTGATAATTTAGCAACAGTGGAGACGACGAGAGTGATGGTGATGAGGAAGAGCTGAGTCGTCAGTGCACATGTGAAAACTAACGCCGTGCTTTCAGATGATGTCACGGAGGAGCAGCATGTCGATGAGAAATAGGAGGGGCCAAAGATAGATCCTTGAGGTCACCAGAGGTAACAGTACAGGAGCAGGAAGAGAAACCATTGCAGGTGATACTCTGACCATGATTAGATAGATAAGAATGGAACCAGGTGAGAGCAGTCCCACCCAGCTGGATGAGAGGGGAGAGGTGTTGGAGGAGGATGGTGTGGTCAACTATGTCAGAGGCTGCAGACAGGTCGAGAAGGACGAGGAGGGAAAGTTTACCTTTCTCACAGTCACATAGGATGTCATTTGTGGTTTTGAGTTATTTTGGTACTGTGGCAGGGGCGGAGACCTGCTTGGATGGATTTAAACATGGAGTTTGGGAAAGATGGGAATGGATTTGGGAAATGAGAACATGTTCAAAGACATTGGAGAGGAAGGGAAGGTTGGAGATGGGACGATAGTTTACAAGGGCAATGGAGTCAAGGGTAGGTATTTTGAGGAAAGGGGCGATAACAGCAGATTTAAAGGAGAGAGGGACAACACCTGAAGAGAGAGAACTGTTTACAATATTGGCTAACATGGAGACCAGGACAGGAAGTTGGGTGATCAGCTGTTCAGTGGGAATTAGATCGAGGAAAAAAGGGGATCTGATGGACAAGATGAGATCAGAGAGGGCTGGAGGGGAGATAGGAGAGAAACTAGAGAAAGAAGTGAATTCAGGACTAGGGTCAGGGGGAGCAGACAGGAAATTTGACACACGAGGTATACACACTGTAGGGACACAGCAATGTACACTCACTGTGGTGACTGGGGAATGTATACTCACTGCAGGGACAGGAATGTACACACACTACAAGGACAGCAATGTACGCTCATTGTAGGGACTAGAATGTAAACACACTGAAGGGATAGGAATGTACACACCATTGGGCTGCAGGCATGTACACTCACTGTTGGGACTGGAATGTACAATCACTATTGGGCCACATGAATGTACACTCACTATTGGGCCACAGGCATGTACACTCACTCTTGGGACTGGATGTAAACTCACTATTGGGACTGGAATGTACACTCACATTTGGGACTGGAATATACACTCACTGTTGGGACTGGAATGTACACTCACTGTTGGGACTGGAATGTACACTTACTCTTGGGACAGGAATGTACACTTACTCTTGGGACAGGAATGTACACTCACTGTTGGGACTGGAATGTACACTCACTGTTGGGACTGGAATGTAAACTCACTGTTGGGACTGGAATGTACACTCACTGTTGGGACTGGAATGTACAGTCACTATTGGGACTGGAATGGACACTCACTTTTGGGACTGGAATAAACACTCACTATTGGGACTGGAATGTACACCCACTGTTGGGACTGGAATGTACACTCATTATTGGACTACATGATTGCACACTCACTATTGCGCCACAGGAATGTACACTCACTATTGGGACTGGAAAATACACGCAATGTTGGGACGGGAATGTACACTCACTATTGGGACTGGGATGTACACTCACTATTGGGCCACAGGCATGTACACTCAGTATTGGGACTGGAATGTACACTCACTGTTGGGTCTGGAATGTGCACTCACTATTGGGACTGGAATGTAGACTCACTGTTGGGACTGGAATGTACACTCACTGTTGGGACTGGAATGTACACTCACTATTGGGACTGGAATGGAGACTCACTGTTGGGACTGGAATGTAGACTCACTATTGGGACTGGAATGGAGACTCACTGTTGGGACTGGAATGTACACTCACTATTGGGACTGGAATGTACACTCACTATTGTGACTGGAATGGAGACTCACTGTTGGGACTGGAATGTACACTCACTATTGGGACTGGAATGTACACTCACTATTGGGCCACAGGCATGTACACTCAGTATTGGGACTGGAATGTACACTCACTGTTGGGTCTGGAATGTGCACTCACTATTGGGACTGGAATGTACACTCACTGTTGGGACTGGAATGTACAATCACTATTGGGCCACATGAATGTACACTCACTATTGGGCCACAGGCATGTACACTCACTCTTGGGACTGGATGTAAACTCACTATTGGGACTGGAATGTACACTCACATTTGGGACTGGAATATACACTCACTGTTGGGACTGGAATGTACACTCACTGTTGGGACTGGAATGTACACTCATTATTGGACCACATGAATGCACACTCACTATTGGGACAGGCATGTACATTCACGATTGGGACTGGAATGTACACTCACTGTTGGGACTGGAATGTACAGTCACTATTGGGACTGGAATGGACACTCACTTTTGGGACTGGAATAAACACTCACTATTGGGACTGGAATGTACACCCACTGTTGGGACTGGAATGTACACTCATTATTGGACTACATGATTGCACACTCACTATTGCGCCACAGGAATGTACACTCACTATTGGGACTGGAAAATACACGCAATGTTGGGACGGGAATGTACACTCACTATTGGGACTGGGATGTACACTCACTATTGGGCCACAGGCATGTACACTCAGTATTGGGACTGGAATGTACACTCACTGTTGGGTCTGGAATGTGCACTCACTATTGGGACTGGAATGTAGACTCACTGTTGGGACTGGAATGTACACTCACTGTTGGGACTGGAATGTACACTCACTATTGGGACTGGAATGGAGACTCACTGTTGGGACTGGAATGTAGACTCACTATTGGGACTGGAATGGAGACTCACTGTTGGGACTGGAATGTACACTCACTATTGGGACTGGAATGTACACTCACTATTGTGACTGGAATGGAGACTCACTGTTGGGACTGGAATGTACACTCACTATTGGGACTGGAATGTACACTCACTATTGGGCCACAGGCATGTACACTCAGTATTGGGACTGGAATGTACACTCACTGTTGGGTCTGGAATGTGCACTCACTATTGGGACTGGAATGTACACTCACTGTTGGGACTGGAATGTACAATCACTATTGGGCCACATGAATGTACACTCACTATTGGGCCACAGGCATGTACACTCACTCTTGGGACTGGATGTAAACTCACTATTGGGACTGGAATGTACACTCACATTTGGGACTGGAATATACACTCACTGTTGGGACTGGAATGTACACTCACTGTTGGGACTGGAATGTACACTCATTATTGGACCACATGAATGCACACTCACTATTGGGACAGGCATGTACATTCACGATTGGGACTGGAATGTACACTCACTGTTGGGACTGGAATGTACAGTCACTATTGGGACTGGAATGGACACTCACTTTTGGGATTGGAATGTACACTTACTCTTGGGACTGGAATGTACACTCACTGTTGGGACTGGAATGTACACTTACTCTTGGGACAGGAATGTACACTCACTGTTGGGACTGGAATGTACACTCACTGTTGGGACTGGAATGTAAACTCACTGTTGGGACTGGAATGTACACTCACTATTGGGCCACAGGCATGCACACTCACTATTGGGACTGGAATGGACACTCACTTTTGGGATTGGAATGTACACTTACTCTTGGGACTGGAATGTACACTCACTGTTGGGACTGGAATGTACACTCACTGTTGGGACTGGAATGTACACTTACTCTTGGGACTGGAATGTACACTCACTGTTGGGACTGGAATGTACACCCACTGTTGGGACAGGAATGTACACTCACTGTTGGGACTGGAATGTACACTCACTGTTGGGACTGGAATGTACACCCACTGTTGGGACTGGAATGTACACTCACTATTGGGACTGGAATAAACACTCACTATTGGGACTGGAATGTACACCCACTGTTGGGACTGGAATGTACACTCATTATTGGACTACATGATTGCACACTCACTATTGCGCCACAGGAATGTACACTCACTATTGGGACTGGAAAATACACGCAATGTTGGGACGGGAATGTACACTCACTATTGGGACTGGAATGTACACTCACTATTGGGCCACAGGCATGTACACTCAGTATTGGGACTGGAATGTACACTCACTGTTGGGTCTGGAATGTGCACTCACTATTGGGACTGGAATGTAGACTCACTGTTGGGACTGGAATGTACACTCACTGTTGGGACTGGAATGTACACTCACTATTGGGACTGGAATGGAGACTCACTGTTGGGACTGGAATGTAGACTCACTATTGGGACTGGAATGGAGACTCACTGTTGGGACTGGAATGTAAACTCACTATTGGGACTGGAATGGAGACTCACTGTTGGGACTGGAATGTACACTCACTATTCAGACTGGAATGTACACTCACTGTTGGGACTGGAATGTACACTCACTATTGGGACTGGAATGGAGACTCACTGTTGGGACTGGAATGTACACTCACTATTGGGACTGGAATGTACACTCACTATTGGGCCACAGGCATGTACACTCAGTATTGGGACTGGAATGTACACTCACTGTTGGGACTGGAATGTACACTCACTATTGGGACTGGAATGGAGACTCACTGTTGGGACTGGAATGTACACTCACTATTGGGACTGGAATGGAGACTCACTGTTGGGACTGGAATGTAGACTCACTATTGGGACTGGAATGGAGACTCACTGTTGGGACTGGAATGTAAACTCACTATTGGGACTGGAATGGAGACTCACTGTTGGGTCTGGAATGTACACTCACTATTGGGACTGGAATGTACACTCACTATTGGGACTGGAATGTACACTCACTATTGGGCCACAGGCATGTACACTCACTATTGGGCATGGAATGTACACTCACTATTGGGACTGGAATGTACACTCACTATTGGGCCACATGAATGTACACTCACTATTGGGACTGGAATGTACACTCACTATTGGGACTGGAATGTGCACTCACTATTGGGCCACAGGCATGTACACTCACTATTGGGACTGGAATGTACACTCACTATTGGGACTGGAATGCAGACTCACTGTTGGGACTGGAATGTACACTCACTGTTGGGACTGGAATGTACACTCACTGTTGGGACTGGAATGTACACTCACTATTGGGACTGGAATGGAGACTCACTGTTGGGCCACATGAATGTACACTCACTATTGGGCAACAGGCATGTACACTCACTGTTGGGACTGGAATGTACACTCACTATTGGGACTGGAATGTACACTCACTATTGGGACTGGAATGTACACTCACTATTGGGCCACAGGCATGTACACTCACTATTGGGACTGGAATGTACACTCACTGTTGGGTCTGGAATGTACACTCACTATTGGGACTGGAATGTACACTCACTGTTGGGACTGGAATGTACACTCACTATTGGGCCACATGAATGTACACTCACTATTGGGCCACAGGCATGTACACTCACTGTTGGGACTGGAATGTACACTCACTATTGGGACTGGAATGTACACTCACTATTGGGCCACAGGCATGTACACTCACTGTTGGGACTGGAATGTACACTCACTGTTGGGACTGGAATGTACAGTCACTGTTGGGACTGGAATGTACACTCACTATTGGGCCACATGAATGAACACTCACTATTGGGCCACAGGCATGTACACTCAGTCTTGGGACTGGTATGTACACTCAGTATTGGGACTGGAATGTACACTCACTACAAGGACAGCAATGTCCGCTCATTGTAGGGACTAGTATGTAAACACACTGAAGAGATAGGAATGTACACTCACCATTGGGCTACAGGCATGTACACTCACTCTTGGGACTGGATGTAAACTCACTATTGGGACTGGAATGTACACTCACTTTTGGGACTGGAATGTACACTCACTGTTGGGACTGGAATGTACACTCACTATTGGGATTGGAATGTAGACTCACTATTGGGACTGGAATGTATACTCACTATTGGGACTGGAATGTACACTCACTGTTGGGATTGGAATGTAGACTCACTATTGGGACTGGAATGTATACTCACTGTTGGGACAGGAATGTAGACTCACTGCTGGGACTGGAATGCACACTCACTGTTGGGACTGGAATGTACACTCACTATTGGGACAGGCATGTACACTCACTATATGGACTGGAATGGAGACTCACTATTGGGACTGGAATGTACACTCACTGTTGGGACTGGAATGTACACTCACTATTGGGACAGGCATGTACACTCACTATTGGGACTGGAATGGACACTCACTGTTGGGACTGGAATGTACACTCACTATTGGAACTGGAATGTACAATCACTATTGGGCCACAGGCATGTGCACTCACTCTTGGGACTGGATGTACACTCACTATTGGGACTGGAATGTACACTCACATTTGGGATTGGAATGCAGACTCACTATTGGGACTGGAATGTACACTCACTGTTGGGACTGGAATATACACTCACTGTTGGGACTGGAATGTACACTCATTGTTGGACCACATGAATGCACACTCACTATTGGGACAGGCATGTACATTCACGATTGGGACTGGAATGTACACTCACTGTTGGGACTGGAATGTACAGTCACTATTGGGACTGGAATGGACACTCACTTTTGGGATTGGAATGTACACTTACTCTTGGGGCTGGAATGTATACTCACTGTTGGGACTGGAATGTACACTCACTATTGGGACTGGAATGTACACTCACTGTTGGGACTGGAATGTACACTTACTCTTGGGACTGGAATGTACACTCACTGTTGGGACTGGAATGTACACTCACTGTTGGGACTGGAATGTACACTCACTGTTGGGACTGGAATGTACACTCACTGTTGGGACTGGAATGTACACTCACTGTTGGGACTGGAATGTACACCCACTGTTGGGACTGGAATGTACACTCACTGTTGGGACTGGAATGTACACCCACTGTTGGGACTGGAATGTACACCCACTGTTGGGACTGGAATGTACACTCACTATTGGGCCACATGAATGTCCACTCACTTTTGGGCCACAGGCATGTACACTCACTGTTGGGACTGGAATGTACACTCACTATTGGGACTGGAATGTACACTCACTATTGGGCCACATGAATGTACACTCACTATTGGGCCACAGGCATGTACACTCACTATTGGGACTGGAATGTATACTCACTATTGGGCCACATGAATGTCCACTCACTATTGGGCCACAGGCATGTACACTCACTGTTGGGTCTGGAATGTACACTCACTGTTGGGTCTGGAATGTACACTCACTATTGGGACTGGAATGTAGACTCACTGTTGGGACTGAAATGTACACTCACTGTTGGGACTGGAATGTACACTCACTATTGGGACAGGCATGTACACTCACTATTGGGACTGGAATGTACACTCACTGTTGGGACTGGAATGTACACTCACTATTGGGTCACAGGCATGCACACTCACTGTTGGGACTGGAATGTACACTCACTATTGGGACTGGAATGTACACTCACCATTGGGACTGGAATGTACACTCACTATTGGGACTGGAATGTACACTCCGTATTGGGGCTGGAATGTACACTCACTATTGGGACTGGAATGTACACTCCGTATTGGGGCTGGAATGTACACTCACTATTGGGCCACATGAATGTACACTCACTATTGGGACTGGAATGTACACTCACTATTGGGACTGGAATGTACACTCCGTATTGGGGCTGGAATGTACACTCACTATTGGGCCACATGAATGTACACTCACTATTGGGCCACAGGCATGCACACTCACTGTTGGGGCTGGAATGTGCACTCACTATTGGGACTGGAATGTACACTCACTGTTGGGACTGGAATGTACACTCACTATTGGGACTGGAATGTACACTCACTTTTGGGACTGGAATGAACACTCACTGTTGGGACTGGAATGTACACTCACTATTGGGCCACATGAATGTACGCTCACTATTGGGCCACAGGCATGCACACTCACTGTTGGGTCTAGAATGTACACTCACTGTTGGGACTGGAATGTACACTCACTGTTGGGACTGGAATGTACACTCACTATTGGGCCACATGAATGTACACTCACTATTGGGCCACAGGCATGCACACTCACTGTTGGGTCTGGAATGTACACTCACTATTGGGACTGGAATGTACACTCACTGTTGGGACTGGAATGTACACTCACTATTGGGCCACATGAATGTACACTCACTACTGGGCCACAGGCATGCACACTCACTGTTGGGTCTGGAATGTACACTCACTGTTGGGACTGGAATGTACACTCACTGTTGGGACTGGAATGTACACTCACTGTTGGGACTGGAATGTACACTCACTATTGGACTGGAATGTGCACTCACTATTGGGACTGGAATGTACACTCACTAACGGGACTGGAATGTACACTCACTGTTGGGACTGGAATGTACACTCACTGTTGGGACTGGAATGTACACTCACTATTGGGACTGGAATGTACACTCACTAATGGGACTGGAATGTACACTCACTGTTGGGACTGGAATGTACACTCACTATTGGGACTGGAATGTGCACTCACTATTGGGACTGGAATGTACACTCACTAATGGGACTGGAATGTACACTCACTAATGGGACTGGAATGTACACTCACTGTTGGGACTGGAATGTACACTCACTATTGGGACTGGAATGTGCACTCACTATTGGGACTGGAATGTACACTCACTAATGGGACTGGAATGTACACTCACTGTTGGGACTGGAATGTACACTCACTATTGGGACTGGAATGTGCACTCACTATTGGGACTGGAATGTACACTCCGTATTGGGGCTGGAATGTACACTCAGTAATGGGACTGGAATGTACACTCACTGTTGCGACTGGAATGTACACTCACTGTTGGGACTGGAATGTACACTCACTATTGGGACTGGAATGTGCACTCACTATTGGGACTGGAATGTACACACACTAATGGGACTGGAATGTACACTCACTATTGGACCACATGAATGTACACTCACTATTGAGCCACAGGCATGCACACTCACTGTTGGGGCTGGAATGTGCACTCACTATTGGGACTGGAATGTACACTCACTAATGGGACTGGAATGTACACTCACTATTGGACCACATGAATGTACACTCACTATTGGGCCACAGGCATGTACACTCAGTATTGGGACTGGAATGTACACTCACTATTGGGACTGGAATGTACACTCACTATTGGGCCACATGAATGTACACTCACTATTGGGCCACAGGCATGTACACTCACCATTGGGACTGGAATGTACACTCACTATTGGGACTGGAATGTGCACTCACTATTGGGACTGGAATGTACACTCACTAATGGGACTGGAATGTACACTCACTGTTGGGACTGGAATGTACACTCACTATTGGGACTGGAATGTGCACTCACTATTGGGACTGGAATGTACACTCCGTATTGGGGCTGGAATGTACACTCAGTAATGGGACTGGAATGTACACTCACTGTTGCGACTGGAATGTACACTCACTGTTGGGACTGGAATGTACACTCACTATTGGGACTGGAATGTGCACTCACTATTGGGACTGGAACGTACACACACTAATGGGACTGGAATGTACACTCACTATTGGACCACATGAATGTACACTCACTATTGAGCCACAGGCATGCACACTCACTGTTGGGGCTGGAATGTGCACTCACTATTGGGACTGGAATGTACACTCACTAATGGGACTGGAATGTACACTCACTATTGGACCACATGAATGTACACTCACTATTGGGCCACAGGCATGTACACTCAGTATTGGGACTGGAATGTACACTCACTATTGGGACTGGAATGTACACTCACTATTGGGCCACATGAATGTACACTCACTATTGGGCCACAGGCATGTACACTCACCATTGGGACTGGAATGTACACTCACTATTGGACCACATGAATGTACACTCACTGTTGGGCCACAGGCATGTACACTCAGTATTGGGACTGGAATGTACACTCACTATTGGGACTGGAATGTACACTCACTAATGGGACTGGAATGTACACTCACTATTGGGCCACATGAATGTACACTCACTATTGGGCCACATGAATGTACACTCACTATTGGGCCACAGGCATGTACACTCACCATTGGGACTGGAATGTACACTTACTCTTGGGGCTGGAATGTACACTCACTGTTGGGACTGGAATGTACACTCACTATTGGGACTGGAATGTACACTCACTGTTGGGACTGGAATGTACACTTACTCTTGGGACTGGAATGTACACTCACTGTTGGGACTGGAATGTACACTCACTGTTGGGACTGGAATGTACACTCACTGTTGGGACTGGAATGTACACTCACTGTTGGGACTGGAATGTACACCCACTGTTGGGACTGGAATGTACACTCACTGTTGGGACTGGAATGTACACCCACTGTTGGGACTGGAATGTACACCCACTGTTGGGACTGGAATGTACACTCACTATTGGGCCACATGAATGTCCACTCACTTTTGGGCCACAGGCATGTACACTCACTGTTGGGACTGGAATGTACACTCACTATTGGGACTGGAATGTACGCTCACTATTGGGCCACATGAATGTACACTCACTATTGGGCCACAGGCATGTACACTCACTATTGGGACTGGAATGTATACTCACTATTGGGCCACATGAATGTCCACTCACTATTGGGCCACAGGCATGTACACTCACTGTTGGGTCTGGAATGTACACTCACTATTGGGACTGGAATGTAGACTCACTGTTGGGACTGGAATGTACACTCACTGTTGGGACTGGAATGTACACTCACTATTGGGACAGGCATGTACACTCACTATTCAGACTGGAATGTACACTCACTGTTGGGACTGGAATGTACACTCACTATTGGGTCACAGGCATGCACACTCACTATTGGGACTGGAGTGTACACTCACTATTGGGCCACAGGCATGTCCACTCACTGTTGGGACTGGAATGTACACTCACTGTTGGGACTGGAATGTGCACTCACTGTTGGGACTGGAATGAACACTCACTGTTGGGACTGGAATGTGCACTCACTATTGGGACTGGAATGTACACTCACTATTGGGACTGGAATGTACACTCACTGTTGGGTCTGGAATGTACACTCACTGTTGGGACTGGAATGTGCACTCACTATTGGGACTGGAATGTAAACTCACTGTTGGGACTGGAATGTGCACTCACTTTTGGGACTGGAATGTACACTCACTGTTGGGACTGGAATGTACACTCACTTTTGGGACTGGAATGTACACTCACTATTGGGACTGGAATGTACACTCACTGTTGGGACTGGAATGTACACTCACTGTTGGGACTGGAATGTACACTCACTGTTGGGACTGGAATGTACACTCACTGTTGGGACTGGAATGTACACTCACTGTTGGGACTGGAATGTACACCCACTGTTGGGACTGGAATGTACACTCACTGTTGGGACTGGAATGTACACCCACTGTTGGGACTGGAATGTACACCCACTGTTGGGACTGGAATGTACACTCACTATTGGGCCACATGAATGTCCACTCACTTTTGGGCCACAGGCATGTACACTCACTGTTGGGACTGGAATGTACACTCACTATTGGGACTGGAATGTACACTCACTATTGGGCCACAGGCATGTACACTCACTATTGGGACTGGAATGTATACTCACTATTGGGCCACATGAATGTCCACTCACTATTGGGCCACAGGCATGTACACTCACTGTTGGGTCTGGAATGTACACTCACTGTTGGGTCTGGAATGTACACTCACTATTGGGACTGGAATGTAGACTCACTGTTGGGACTGAAATGTACACTCACTGTTGGGACTGGAATGTACACTCACTATTGGGACAGGCATGTACACTCACTATTGGGACTGGAATGTACACTCACTGTTGGGACTGGAATGTACACTCACTATTGGGTCACAGGCATGCACACTCACTGTTGGGACTGGAATGTACACTCACTATTGGGAGTGGAATGTACACTCACCATTGGGACTGGAATGTACACTCACTATTGGGACTGGAATGTACACTCCGTATTGGGGCTGGAATGTACACTCACTATTGGGACTGGAATGTACACTCCGTATTGGGGCTGGAATGTACACTCACTATTGGGCCACATGAATGTACACTCACTATTGGGACTGGAATGTACACTCACTATTGGGACTGGAATGTACACTCCGTATTGGGGCTGGAATGTACACTCACTATTGGGCCACATGAATGTACACTCACTATTGGGCCACAGGCATGCACACTCACTGTTGGGGCTGGAATGTGCACTCACTATTGGGACTGGAATGTACACTCACTGTTGGGACTGGAATGTACACTCACTATTGGGACTGGAATGTACACTCACTTTTGGGACTGGAATGAACACTCACTGTTGGGACTGGAATGTACACTCACTATTGGGCCACATGAATGTACGCTCACTATTGGGCCACAGGCATGCACACTCACTGTTGGGTCTAGAATGTACACTCACTGTTGGGACTGGAATGTACACTCACTGTTGGGACTGGAATGTACACTCACTATTGGGCCACATGAATGTACACTCACTATTGGGCCACAGGCATGCACACTCACTGTTGGGTCTGGAATGTACACTCACTATTGGGACTGGAATGTACACTCACTGTTGGGACTGGAATGTACACTCACTATTGGGCCACATGAATGTACACTCACTACTGGGCCACAGGCATGCACACTCACTGTTGGGTCTGGAATGTACACTCACTGTTGGGACTGGAATGTACACTCACTGTTGGGACTGGAATGTACACTCACTGTTGGGACTGGAATGTACACTCACTATTGGACTGGAATGTGCACTCACTATTGGGACTGGAATGTACACTCACTGTTGGGACTGGAATGTACACTCACTGTTGGGACTGGAATGTACACTCACTATTGGGACTGGAATGTACACTCACTAATGGGACTGGAATGTACACTCACTGTTGGGACTGGAATGTACACTCACTATTGGGACTGGAATGTGCACTCACTATTGGGACTGGAATGTACACTCACTAATGGGACTGGAATGTACACTCACTAATGGGACTGGAATGTACACTCACTGTTGGGACTGGAATGTACACTCACTATTGGGACTGGAATGTGCACTCACTATTGGGACTGGAATGTACACTCACTAATGGGACTGGAATGTACACTCACTGTTGGGACTGGAATGTACACTCACTATTGGGACTGGAATGTGCACTCACTATTGGGACTGGAATGTACACTCCGTATTGGGGCTGGAATGTACACTCAGTAATGGGACTGGAATGTACACTCACTGTTGCGACTGGAATGTACACTCACTGTTGGGACTGGAATGTACACTCACTATTGGGACTGGAATGTGCACTCACTATTGGGACTGGAATGTACACACACTAATGGGACTGGAATGTACACTCACTATTGGACCACATGAATGTACACTCACTATTGAGCCACAGGCATGCACACTCACTGTTGGGGCTGGAATGTGCACTCACTATTGGGACTGGAATGTACACTCACTAATGGGACTGGAATGTACACTCACTATTGGACCACATGAATGTACACTCACTATTGGGCCACAGGCATGTACACTCAGTATTGGGACTGGAATGTACACTCACTATTGGGACTGGAATGTACACTCACTATTGGGCCACATGAATGTACACTCACTATTGGGCCACAGGCATGTACACTCACCATTGGGACTGGAATGTACACTCACTATTGGGACTGGAATGTGCACTCACTATTGGGACTGGAATGTACACTCACTAATGGGACTGGAATGTACACTCACTGTTGGGACTGGAATGTACACTCACTATTGGGACTGGAATGTGCACTCACTATTGGGACTGGAATGTACACTCCGTATTGGGGCTGGAATGTACACTCAGTAATGGGACTGGAATGTACACTCACTGTTGCGACTGGAATGTACACTCACTGTTGGGACTGGAATGTACACTCACTATTGGGACTGGAATGTGCACTCACTATTGGGACTGGAACGTACACACACTAATGGGACTGGAATGTACACTCACTATTGGACCACATGAATGTACACTCACTATTGAGCCACAGGCATGCACACTCACTGTTGGGGCTGGAATGTGCACTCACTATTGGGACTGGAATGTACACTCACTAATGGGACTGGAATGTACACTCACTATTGGACCACATGAATGTACACTCACTATTGGGCCACAGGCATGTACACTCAGTATTGGGACTGGAATGTACACTCACTATTGGGACTGGAATGTACACTCACTATTGGGCCACATGAATGTACACTCACTATTGGGCCACAGGCATGTACACTCACCATTGGGACTGGAATGTACACTCACTATTGGACCACATGAATGTACACTCACTGTTGGGCCACAGGCATGTACACTCAGTATTGGGACTGGAATGTACACTCACTATTGGGACTGGAATGTACACTCACTAATGGGACTGGAATGTACACTCACTATTGGGCCACATGAATGTACACTCACTATTGGGCCACATGAATGTACACTCACTATTGGGCCACAGGCATGTACACTCACCATTGGGACTGGAATGTACACTTACTCTTGGGGCTGGAATGTACACTCACTGTTGGGACTGGAATGTACACTCACTATTGGGACTGGAATGTACACTCACTGTTGGGACTGGAATGTACACTTACTCTTGGGACTGGAATGTACACTCACTGTTGGGACTGGAATGTACACTCACTGTTGGGACTGGAATGTACACTCACTGTTGGGACTGGAATGTACACTCACTGTTGGGACTGGAATGTACACCCACTGTTGGGACTGGAATGTACACTCACTGTTGGGACTGGAATGTACACCCACTGTTGGGACTGGAATGTACACCCACTGTTGGGACTGGAATGTACACTCACTATTGGGCCACATGAATGTCCACTCACTTTTGGGCCACAGGCATGTACACTCACTGTTGGGACTGGAATGTACACTCACTATTGGGACTGGAATGTACGCTCACTATTGGGCCACATGAATGTACACTCACTATTGGGCCACAGGCATGTACACTCACTATTGGGACTGGAATGTATACTCACTATTGGGCCACATGAATGTCCACTCACTATTGGGCCACAGGCATGTACACTCACTGTTGGGTCTGGAATGTACACTCACTATTGGGACTGGAATGTAGACTCACTGTTGGGACTGGAATGTACACTCACTGTTGGGACTGGAATGTACACTCACTATTGGGACAGGCATGTACACTCACTATTGGGACTGGAATGTACACTCACTGTTGGGACTGGAATGTACACTCACTATTGGGTCACAGGCATGCACACTCACTATTGGGACTGGAGTGTACACTCACTATTGGGCCACAGGCATGTCCACTCACTGTTGGGACTGGAATGTACACTCACTGTTGGGACTGGAATGTGCACTCACTGTTGGGACTGGAATGAACACTCACTGTTGGGACTGGAATGTGCACTCACTATTGGGACTGGAATGTACACTCACTATTGGGACTGGAATGTACACTCACTGTTGGGTCTGGAATGTACACTCACTGTTGGGACTGGAATGTGCACTCACTATTGGGACTGGAATGTAAACTCACTGTTGGGACTGGAATGTGCACTCACTTTTGGGACTGGAATGTACACTCACTGTTGGGACTGGAATGTACACTCACTTTTGGGACTGGAATGTACACTCACTATTGGGACTGGAATGTACACTCACTGTTGGGACTGGAATGTACACTCACTGTTGGGGCTGGAATGTCCACTCATTGTTGGGACTGGAATGTACACTCACTGTTGGGGCTGGAATGTACACTCACTGTTGGGGCTGGAATGTCCACTCATTGTTGGGACTGGAATGTACACTCACTATTGGGACTGGAATGTACACTCACTGTTGGGACTGGAATGTACACTCACTATTGGGACTTGAATGTACACTCACCATTGGGACTGGAATGTACACTCACTATTGGGACTGGAATGTACACTCACTATTGGGACTGGAATGTACACTCACTTTTGGGACTGGAATGAACACTCACTGTTGGGACTGGAATGTACACTCACTATTGGGACTGGAATGAACACTCACTGTTGGGACTGGAATGCACACTCAGTGTTGGGACTGGAATGTACACTCACTGTTGGGACTGGAATGTACACTCACTATTGGGACTGGAATGTACACTCACTGTTGGGACTGGAATGTACACTCACTATTGGGACTGGAATGTACACTCACCATTGGGACTGGAATGTACACTCACTATTGGGACTGGAATGTACACTCCGTATTGGGGCTGGAATGTACACTCACTATTGGGACTGGAATGTACACTCCGTATTGGGGCTGGAATGTACACTCACTATTGGGCCACATGAATGTACACTCACTATTGTGACTGGAATGTACACTCACTATTGGGACTGGAATGTACACTCCGTATTGGGGCTGGAATGTACACTCACTATTGGGCCACATGAATGTACACTCACTATTGGGCCACAGGCATGCACACTCACTGTTGGGGCTGGAATGTGCACTCACTATTGGGACTGGAATGTACACTCACTGTTGGGACTGGAATGTACACTCACTATTGGGACTGGAATGTACACTCACTTTTGGGACTGGAATGAACACTCACTGTTGGGACTGGAATGTACACTCACTATTGGGCCACATGAATGTACGCTCACTATTGGGCCACAGGCATGCACACTCACTGTTGGGTCTAGAATGTACACTCACTGTTGGGACTGGAATGTACACTCACTGTTGGGACTGGAATGTACACTCACTATTGGGCCACATGAATGTACACTCACTATTGGGCCACAGGCATGCACACTCACTGTTGGGTCTGGAATGTACACTCACTGTTGGGACTGGAATGTACACTCACTGTTGGGACTGGAATGTACACTCACTATTGGGCCACATGAATGTCCACTCACTATTGGGCCACAGGCATGCACACTCACTGTTGGGTCTGGAATGTACACTCACTGTTGGGACTGGAATGTACACTCACTGTTGGGACTGGAATGTACACTCACTATTGGGACTGGAATGTGCACTCACTATTGGGACTGGAATGTACACTCACTAATGGGACTGGAATGTACACTCACTGTTGGGACTGGAATGTACACTCACTGTTGGGACTGGAATGTACACTCACTATTGGGACTGGAATGTACACTCACTAATGGGACTGGAATGTACACTCACTGTTGGGACTGGAATGTACACTCACTATTGGGACTGGAATGTGCACTCACTATTGGGACTGGAATGTACACTCACTAATGGGACTGGAATGTACACTCACTAATGGGACTGGAATGTACACTCACTGTTGGGACTGGAATGTACACTCACTATTGGGACTGGAATGTGCACTCACTATTGGGACTGGAATGTACACTCACTAATGGGACTGGAATGTACACTCACTGTTGGGAATGGAATGTACACTCACTATTGGGACTGGAATGTGCACTCACTATTGGGACTGGAATGTACACTCCGTATTGGGGCTGGAATGTACACTCACTAATGGGACTGGAATGTACACTCACTGTTGCGACTGGAATGTACACTCACTGTTGGGACTGGAATGTACACTCACTATTGGGACTGGAATGTGCACTCACTATTGGGACTGGAATGTACACTCACTAATGGGACTGGAATGTACACTCACTATTGGACCACATGAATGTACACTCACTATTGAGCCACAGGCATGCACACTCACTGTTGGGGCTGGAATGTGCACTCACTATTGGGACTGGAATGTACACTCACTAATGGGACTGGAATGTACACTCACTATTGGACCACATGAATGTACACTCACTATTGGGCCACAGGCATGTACACTCAGTATTGGGACTGGAATGTACACTCACTATTGGGACTGGAATGTACACTCACTATTGGGCCACATGAATGTACACTCACTATTGGGCCACATGAATGTACACTCACTATTGGGCCACAGGCATGTACACTCACCATTGGGACTGGAATGTACACTCACTATTGGACCACATGAATGTACACTCACTGTTGGGCCACAGGCATGTACACTCAGTATTGGGACTGGAATGTACACTCACTATTGGGACTGGAATGTACACTCACTAATGGGACTGGAATGTACACTCACTATTGGGCCACATGAATGTACACTCACTATTGGGCCACATGAATGTACACTCACTATTGGGCCACAGGCATGTACACTCACCATTGGGACTGGAATGTACACTCACTATTGGGACTGGAATGTACACTCACTATTGGGACGGGAATGTACACTCACTATTGGGCCACATGAATGTACACTCACTATTGGGCCACAGGCATGTACACTCACTGTTGGGACTGGAATGTACACTCACTAATGGGACTGGAATGTACGCTCACTATTGGGCCACATGAATGTACACTCACTATTGGGCCACAGGCATGTACACTCACTGTTGGGACTGGAATGTACACTCACTGTTGGGACTGGAATGTACACTCACTATTGGGACTGGAATGTACACTCACTAATGGGACTGGAATGTACGCTCACTATTGGGCCACATGAATGTACACTCACTATTGGGCCACAGGCATGTACACTCACTGTTGGGACTGGAATGTACACTCACTATTGGGCCACAGGCATGTACACTCACTGTTGGGACTGGAATGTACACTCACTGTTGGGACTGGAATGTACACTCACTATTGGGGCTGGAATGTACACTCACTATTGGGACTGGAATGTACACTCACTATTGGGCCACATGAATGTACACTCACTATTGGGCCACAGGCATGTACACCTACTGTTGGGACTGGAATGTACACTCACTGTTGGGACTGGAATGTACACTCACTATTGGGACTGGAATGTACACTCACTAATGGGACTGGAATGTACGCTCACTATTGGGCCACATGAATGTACACTCACTATTGGGCCACAGGCATGTACACTCACTGTTGGGACTGGAATGTACACTCACTATTGGGCCACAGGCATGTACACTCACTGTTGGGACTGGAATGTACACTCACTATTGGGACTGGAATGTACACTCACTAATGGGACTGGAATGTACGCTCACTATTGGGCCACATGAATGTACACTCACTATTGAGCCACAGGCATGTACACTCAGTATTGGGACTGGAATGTACACTCACTGTTGGGACTGGAATGTACACTCACTGTTGGGCCACATGAATGTACACTCACTATTGAGCCACAGGCATGCACACTCACTGTTGGGACTGGAATGTACACTCACTGTTGGGGCTGGAATGTGCACTCACTATTGGGACTGGAATGTACACTCACTAATGGGACTGGAATGTACGCTCACTATTGGACCACATGAATGTACACTCACTATTGGGCCACAGGCATGTACACTCAGTATTGGGACTGGAATGTACACTCACTGTTGGGACTGGAATGTACACTCACTATTGGGACTGGAATGAACACTCACTGTTGGGACTGGAATGCACACTCACTGTTGGGACTGGAATGTACACTCACTGTTGGGACTGGAATGTACACTCACTATTGGGACTGGAATGTACACTCACTGTTGGGACTGGAATGTACACTCACTATTGGGACTGGAATGTACACTCACCATTGGGACTGGAATGTACACTCACTATTGGGACTGGAATGTACACTCACTATTGGGACTGGAATGTACACTCCGTATTGGGGCTGGAATGTACACTCACTATTGGGACTGGAATGTACACTCACTATTGGGCCACATGAATGTACACTCACTATTGAGCCACAGGCATGCACACTCACTGTTGGGACTGGAATGTACACTCACTGTTGGGGTTGGAATGTGCACTCACTATTGGGACTGGAATGTACACTCACTAATGGGACTGGAATGTACACTCACTATTGGACCACATGAATGTACACTCACTATTGGGCCACAGGCATGTACACTCAGTATTTGGACTGGAATGTACACTCACTGTTGGGACTGGAATGTACACTCACTATTGGGACTGGAATGTACACTCACTGTTGGGCCAAATGGATGTGCACTCACTTTTGGGACTGGAATGTGCACTCACTATTGGGCCACATGAATGTACGCTCACTATTGGGCCACAGGCATGTACACTCACTATTGGGACTGGAATGTACACTCACTGTTGGGGCTGGAATGTCCACTCATTGTTGGGACTGGAATGTACACTCACTATTGGGACTGGAACGTACACTCACAATTGGCCACATGAATGTACGCTCACTATTGGGCCACAGGCATGTACACTCACTATTGGGACTGGAATGTACACTCACTGTTGGGGCTGGAATGTCCACTCATTGTTGGGACTGGAATGTACACTCACTGTTGGGACTGGAATGTACACTCACTATTGGGACTGGAATGTACACTCACTGTTGGGACTGGAATGTCCACTCACTTTTGGGACTGGAATGAACACTCACTGTTGGGACTGGAATGTACACTCACTGTTGGGACTGGAATGTACACTCACTGTTGGGACTGGAATGTACACTCACTTTTGGGACTGGAATGAACACTCACTGTTGGGACTGGAATGCACACTCAGTGTTGGGACTGGAATGTACACTCACTGTTGGGTCTGGAATGTACACTCACTATTGGGACTGGAATGAACACTCACTGTTGGGACTGGAATGTACACTCACTATTGGGACTGGAATGAACACTCACTGTTGGGACTGGAATGTACACTCACTATTGGGACTGGAATGTACACTCACTGTTGGGACTGGAATGCACACTCAGTGTTGGGACTGGAATGTACACTCACTTTTGGGACTGGAATGTACACTCACTATTGGGACTGGAATGAACACTCACTGTTGGGACTGGAATGTACACTCACTATTGGGACTGGAATGTACACTCACTGTTGGGTCTGGAATGTACACTCACTATTGGGACTGGAATGTACACTCACTATTGGGACTGGAATGTACACTCACTATTGGGACTGGAATGTACACTCCGTATTGGGGCTGGAATGTACACTCACTATTGAGCCACAGGCATGCACACTCACTGTTGGGGCTGGAATGTACACTCACTATTGGGACTGGAATGTACACTCCGTATTGGGGCTGGAATGTGCACTCACTATTGGGACTGGAATGTACACTCACTAATGGGACTGGAATGTACACTCACTATTGGGCCACATGAATGTACACTCACTATTGAGCCACAGGCATGCACACTCACTGTTGGGACTGGAATGTACACTCACTGTTGGGACTGGAATGTACACTCACTATTGGGACTGGAATGTACACTCACTGTTGGGCCAAATGGATGTACACTCACTTTTGGGACTGGAATGTGCACTCACTATTGGGCCACATGAATGTACGCTCACTATTGGGCCACAGGCATGTACACTCACTATTGGGACTGGAATGTACACTCATTGTTGGGACTGGAATGTACACTCACTATTGTGACTGGAATGTACACTCACTATTGGGACTGGAATGTACACTCACTATTGGGACTGGAATGTACACTCACTGTTGGGACTGGAATGTACACTCACTATTGGGACTGGAATGTACACTCACTGTTGGGCCACATGAATGTACACTCACTTTTGCGCCAAAGGCATGTCCTCTCACTATTGGGCCAAATGGATGTACACTCACTTTTGGGACTGGAATGTGCACTCACTATTGGGCCACAGGCATGTACACTCACTATTGGGACTGGAATGTACACTCACTGTTGGGACTGGAATGTACACTCACTATTGGGCCACATGAATTTACGCTCACTATTGGGCCACAGGCATGTACACTCACTATTGGGACTGGAATGTACACTCACTGTTGGGGCTGGAATGTACACTCACTATTGGGACTGGAATGTACACTCACCATTGGGACTGGAACGTACACTCACCATTGGGACTGGAATGTACACTCACTTTTGCGCCAAAGGCATGTACTCTCACTATTGGGCCAAATGGATGTACACTCACTTTTGGGACTGGAATGTGCACTCACAATTGGCCACATGAATGTACGCTCACTATTGGGCCACAGGCATGTACACTCACTATTGGGACTGGAACGTACACTCACTGTTGGGGCTGGGATGTACACTCATTGTTGGGACTGGAATGTACACTCACTATTGGGCCACAGGCATGTACACTCACTATTGGGACTGGAATGTACACTCACTATTGGGCCACATGAATGTACACTCACTATTGGGACTGGAATGTACACTCACTGTTGGGACTGGAATGTACACTCACTGTTGGGACTGGAATGTACACTCATTGTTGGGACTGGAATGTACACTCACTATTGGGCCACATGAAGGTACACTCACGTTTGGGAGTGGAATGTACACTCACTATCGGGACTGGATGTACACTCACTATTGGGCTACAGGAATGTACACTCACAAGAGACACAGCAATATATGTTCCTTGCAGGGACAGAAATGTAGAAACTATCGAGACAGAGGAATGTCCACTCAGTGATTGAGCTTGTTATCTCACCTACAGTCCGGCAGGTCTGCAAACATTCCCGTTCAGTTATAAAGTTGTTCCTATTTCCAAGACAGCCGCCGTAATTAAACTTCTCACAGGTCATCGAGGTGTGGTTATAGTAGAATCTCGAAGCATGGCCAAAGCAGGGTCCAGCATCAGGAATCAGTTGGCAGGATTCTTAAAAAAACAAAAGCAACAAGATTAATTTATTAAGTTCCGAAGAAGGGTCACTGACCCGAAACGTTAACTCTGCTTCTCTTTCCACAGATGCTGCCAGACCTGCTGAGTGATTCCAGCATTTCTTGTTTTTGCTTCAGATTTCCAGCATCCGCAGTATTTTGCTTTTATTTAAGATTAATTTATTAATGGATACACGAAAGCTCCAAGCACATAACAGCACAAAGAACAAAGAACAAAGAAAATTACAGCACAGGAACAGGCCCTTCGGCCCTCCAAGCCTGCGCCGATCCAGATCCTCTATCTAAACATGTCGCCTATTTTCTTAGGGTCTGTATCTCTTTGCATCCTGCCCATTCATGTATCTGTCCAGATACATCTTAAAAGACGCTATCGTGCCTGCGTCTACCACCTCCGCTGGCAACGCGTTGCAGGCACACACCACCCTCGGCGTAAAGAACTTTCCACGCATATCCCCCCTAAACGTTTCCCCTCGCACTTTGAACTCGTGACCCTAGTAATTGAATCCCCCACTCTGGGAAAAAGCTTCTTGCTATCCACCCTGTCTATACCTCTCATGATTTTGTACACCTCAATCAGGTCCCCCCTCAACCTCCGTCTTTCTAATGAAAATAATCCTAATCTACTCAACCTGTTTTCATAGCTAGCGCCCTCCATACCAGGAAACATCCTGGTGAACCTCCTCTGCACACTCTCCAAAGCATCTACATCCTTTAGGAAATGTGGCGACCAGAACTGCACGCAGTAATCCAAATGTGGCCGAACCAAAGTTCTTATACAACTGTAACATGACCTGCCAACTCTTGTACTCAATACCCCGTCCGATGAAGGAAAGCACACTCAGGAACACATTCCCTCACACTCCATAGCACGGGAATCAGGAACACATTCCCTCACACTCCAATGATACGGAATCAGGAACGCATTCCCTCACAGTCCATAGCACGGGAATCAGGAACACATTCCTTCACACTCCATAGCAAGGGAATCAGGAAGACATTCCCTCACACTCCATAGCCCGGGAATCTGGAACACATTCCCTCACACTCCATAGCCCGGGAATCTGGAACACATTCCCTCACACTCCAATAACACGGGAATCAGGAACACATTCCCTCACACTCCAATAACACGGGAATCAGGAACACATTCCCTCACTCCAATAACACGGGAATCAGGAACACATTCCCTCACACTCCAATAACACGGGAATCGGGAACACATTCCCTCACTCCAATAACACGGGAATCTGGAACACATTCCCTCACACTCCAATAACACGGGAATCAGGAACACATTCCCTCACACTCCAATAACACGGGAATCGGGAACACATTCCCTCACTCCAATAACACGGGAATCAGGAACACATTCCCTCACACTCCAATAACACGGGAATTGGGAACACATTCCCTCACACTCAAATAACACGGGAATCAGGAAGGCATTCCGTCACACTCCATAGCACGGGAATCAGGAACACATTCCCTCACACTCCATAGCACGGGAATCAGGAACACATTCCTACACACTCCATAGCACGGGAATCAGGAAGATATTCCCTCATACTCCACAGCACGGGAATCGGGAACACATTCCCACACACTCCATAGCACGGGAATCAGGAACACATTCCCTCACACTCCAATAACACGGGAATCGGGAACACATTCCCTCACATTCCAATAACACGGGAATCGGGAACACATTCCCTCACTCCAATAACACGGGTATCAGGAATGCATTCCCTCACACTCCAAGAACACGGGTTTCAGGAACACATTCCCTCACACTCCAATAACATGGGAATCAGGAACACATTCCCTCGCATTCCAATAACACGGGAATCAGGAACACATTCCCTCACACTCCAATAACACGGGAATCAGGAACACATTCCCTAACACTCCAATAACACATGAATCAGGAACATGATCTCTCACACTCCAACAAAAACGGAATCAGGAAAACGTTCCCTCACACTCCAATAACACGGGAATCAGGAACACATTCCCTCACACTCCAATAACACGGGAATCAGGAAAACATTCCCTCACACTCCAATAACACGGGAATCAGGAACACATTCCCTCACACTCCAATAACACTGGAATCAGGAAAACGTTCCCTCACTCCAATAACATGGGAATCAGGAACACATTCCCTCACACTCCAATAACACGGGAATCAGGAACACATACCCTCACACTCCAATAACACGGGAATCAGGAACACATGCCCTCACACTCCAATATCACGGGAATCAGGAACACATTCCCTCGCATTCCAATAACACGGGAATCAGGAGCACATTCCCTCTCACTCCAATAACACATGAATCAGGAACATGTTCTCTCACACTCCAACAAAAACGGAATCAGGAAAACGTTCCCTCACACTCCAAAAGTGCTCGAATCAGGAACGCATTCCCTCTCACTCCAATAACACCGTAATCAGGAAAACATTCCCTCACACTCCAATAACACTGGAATAAGGAACACATTCCCTCAAACTCCAATAACACTGGAATCAGGAACACATTCCCTCAAACTCCAATAATGTTCGAATCAGGAACACATTCCCACACATTCCAACAACACGGGAATCAGGAACACATTCCCTCACACTCCAATAACACAGGAATCAGGAACACATTCCCTCACACTCCAATAACAGTGGAATCAGGAACACATTCCCTCAAACTCCAATAATGTTCGAATCAGGAACACATTCCCACACATTCCAATAACACGGGAATCAGGAACACATTCCCTCACACTCCAATAACACGGGAATCAGGAACAGATTCCCTCACACTCCAATAACACGGGAATCAGGAACACATTCCGTCGCATTCCAATAACACGGGAATCAGGAACACATTCGCTCACACTCTAATAACACTGGAATCAGGAACACATTCCCACACATTCCAACAACACGGGAATCAGGAACACATTCCCTCACACTCCAATAACACGGGAATCAGGAACACATTCCCCCACACTCCAATAACACGGGAATCAGGAACACATTCCCTCGCATTCCAATAACACGGGAATCAGGAACACATTCCCTCTCACTCCAATAACACATGAATCAGGAACATGTTCTCTCACACGCCAACAAAAACGGAATCAGGAAAACGTTCCCTCACACTCCAATAACACGGGAATCAGGAACACATTCCCTCACAATCCATAGCACGGGAATCGGGAACACATTCCCTCACACTCCAATAACACGGGAATCGGGAACACATTCCCTCACATTCCAATAACACGCGAATCGGGAACACATTCCCTCACTCCAATAACACGGGAATCAGGAATGCATTCCATCACACTCCATAGCATGTGTTCGGGCACACATACACTCACACTCCAATAACACGGGAATCAGGAACACATTCCCTCACACTCCAATAACACTGGAATCAGGAACACTTTCCCTCACACTCCATAGCAAGTGTTCGGGCACACATACACTCACACTCCAATAACACGGGAATCAGGAACACATTCCCTCACACTCCAATAACATGGGAATCAGGAACACATTCCCTCGCACTCCAATAACACTGGAATCAGGAACACATTCCCTCACACTCCAATAACACTGGCATCAGGAACACATTCCCTCGCACTCCAATAACACTGGAATCAGGAACACATTCCCTCACACTCCAATAACACTGGCATCAGGAACACATTCCCTCGCACTCCAATAACACTGGAATCAGGAACACATTCCCTCAAACTGCAATAACACTGGAATCAGGAACACATTCCATCACACTCCAATAATACTGGAATCAGGAACACATTCCATCACACTCCAATAACATGGGAATCAGGAACACATTCCCTCGCACTCCAATAACACAGGAATCAGGAAAACATTCCATCACACTCCAATAATACTGGAATCAGGAACACATTCCATCACACTCCAATAACATGGGAATCAGGAACACATTCCCTCGCACTCCAATAACACAGGAATCAGGAAAACATTCCATCACACTCCAATAACATGGGAATCAGGAACACATTCCCTCGCACTCCAATAACACAGGAATCAGGAAAACATTCCATCACACTCCAATAACATGGGAATCAGGAACACATTCCCTCGCACTCCAATAACATGGGAATCAGGAACACATTCCCTCGCACTCCAATAACACAGGAATCAGGAAAACATTCCATCACACTCCAATAACATGGGAATCAGGAACACATTCCCTCGCACTCCAATAACACAGGAATCAGGAAAACATTCCATCACACTCCAATAACATGGGAATCAGGAACACATTCCCTCGCACTCCAATAACACAGGAATCAGGAACACATTCCCTCGCACTCCAATAACACAGGAATCAGGAAAACATTCCATCACACTCCAATAACATGGGAATCAGGAACACATTCTCTCGCACTCCAATAACACAGGAATCAGGAAAACATTCCATCACACTCCAATAACATGGGAATCAGGAACACATTCCCTCGCACTCCAATAACACAGGAATCAGGAAAACATTCCATCACACTCCAATAACATGGGAATCAGGAACACATTCCCTCACACTCCAATAACATGGGAATCAGGAACACATTCCCTCACACTCCAATAACACGGGAATCAGGAACACATTCCATCACACTCCAATAACATGGGAATCAGGAACACATTCCCTCGCACTCCAATAACACAGGAATCAGGAAAACATTCCCTCACACTCCAATAACACGGGAATCAGGAACACATACCCTCACATTCCAATGACATGGGAATCAGGAACACATTCCCTCACACTCCAATAACACTGGAATCAGGAACACATTCCATCACACTCCAATAACACGGGAATCAGGAACACATACCCTCACACTCCAATAACACGGGAATCAGGAACACATTCGCTCACACTCTAATAACATGGGAATCAGGAACACATTCCCTCGCATTCCAATAGCACGGGAATCAGGAACACATTCCCTCTCACTCCATAGCACGGGAATCGGGAACACATTCCCTCACACTCCAATAACACATGAATCAGCAACATGTTCTCTCACACTCCAACAAAAATGGAATCAGGAAAACGTTCCCTCACACTCCAATAACACGGGAATCAGGAACACATTCCCTCACACTCCAATAACACGGGAATCAGGAACACATTCCCTCACACTCCATAGCACGGGAATCGGGAACACATTCCCTCACACTCTAATGACACGGGAATAAGGAACACATTCCCTCACACTCCAGTGACACGGGAATCAGGAACACATTCCCTCACACTCCATAGCACGGAAATCGGGAACACATTCCCTAACTCCAATAACACGGAAATCAGGAACACACTCCCTCACACTCCAATAACACGGGAATCAGGAACACATTCCCTCACACTCCAATAACACGGGAATTGGGAACACATTCCCTCACACTCAAATAACACGGGAATCAGGAAGGCATTCCCTCACACTCCATAGCACGGAAATCAGGAACACATTCCCTCACACTCCATAGCACGGGAATCAGGAACACATTCCCTCACACTCCAATAACACGGGAATCGGGAACACATTCCCTCACATTCCAATAACACGGGAATCGGGAACACATTCCCTCACTCCAATAACACGGGTATCAGGAATGCATTCCCTCACACTCCAATAACACGGGTATCAGGAACACATTCCCTCACACTCCAATAACATGGGAATCAGGAACACATTCCCTCGCATTCCAATAACACGGGAATCAGGAACACATTCCCTCACACTCCAATAACACATGAATCAGGAACATGTTCTCTCACACTCCAACAAAAACGGAATCAGGAAAACGTTCCCTCACACTCCAATAACCGGGAATCAGGATCACATTCCCGCACACTCCAATAACACTGGAATCAGGAAAACGTTCCCTCACACTCCAATAACACGGGAATCAGGAACACATTCCCTCACACTCCAATAACACGGGAATCAGGAACACATACCCTCACACTCCAATAACACGGGAATCAGGAACACATGCCCTCACACTCCAATAACACTGGAATCAGGAAAACGTTCCCTCACACTCCAATAACACGGGAATCAGGAACACATTCCCTCACACTCCAATAACACGGGAATCAGGAACACATACCCTCACACTCCAATAACACGGGCATCAGGAACACATTCCCTCACACTCCAATAACACATGAATCAGGAACATGTTCTCTCACACTCCAACAAAAACGGAATCAGGAAAACGTTCCCTCACACTCCAATAACCGGGAATCAGGATCACATTCCCGCACACTCCAATAACACTGGAATCAGGAAAACGTTCCCTCACACTCCAATAACACAGGAATCAGGAACACATACCCTCACACTCCAATAACACGGGAATCAGTAACACATTCCCGCACACTCCAATAACACTGGAATCAGGAAAACGTTCCCTCACACTCCAATAACACGGGAATCAGGAACACATACCCTCACACTCCAATAACACGGGAATCAGGAACACATTCCCTCGCATTCCAATAAGAAGGAAATCAGGAACACACTCCCTCACACTCCATAGCACGGGAATCGGGAACACATTCCCTCGCACTCTAATGACACGGGAATCAGGAACACATTCCCTCACACTCCAATGACACGGAAATCAGGAACACACACCCTCAGACTCCATAGCACGGGAATCGGGAACACATTCCCTCACACTCCAATGACACGGGAATCAGGAACACATTCCCTCACACTCCAATGACATGGAAATCAGGAACACACTCCCTCACACTCCAATAACACCGTAATCAGGAAAACATTCCCTCACACTCCAATAACAGTGGAATCAGGAACACATTCCCTCACACTCCAATAACACCGTAATCAGGAAAACATTCCCTCACACTCCAATAACAGTGGAATCAGGAACACATTCCCTCACACTCCAATAACAGTGGAATCAGGAACACAATCTCTCACACTCCAATAACACAGGAATAAGGAACACATTCCCTCACACTCCAATAACACTGGAGTAAGGAACACATTCCCTCACACTCAAATAACAGTGGAATCAGGAAAACATTCCCTCACACTCCAATAACAGTGGAATCAGGAACACAATCTCTCACACTCCAATAACACAGGAATAAGGAACACAATCTCTCACACTCCAATAACAGTGGAATCAGGAACACATTCCCTCAAACTCCAATAATGTTCGAATCAGGAACACATTCCCTCACACTCCAATAACACGGGAATCAGGAACACATTCCCTCACACTCCAATAACACTGGAATCAGGAACACATTCCCTCACACTCCAATAACACGGGAATCAGGAACAGATTCCCTCACACTCCAATAACACTGGAATCAGGAACACATTCCCTCACACTCCAATAACACGGGAATCAGGAACAGATTCCCTCACACTCCAATAACACGGGAATCAGGAACACATTCCCTCACACTCCAATAACACGGGAATCAGGAACACATTCCGTCGCATTCCAATAACACGGGAATCAGGAACACATTCGCTCACACTCCAATAACACGGGAATCAGGAACACATTCCCTCGCATTCCAATAACACGGGAATCAGGAACACATTCCCTCTCACTCCAATAACACATGAATCAGGAACATGTTCTCTCACACTCCAACAAAAACGGAATCAGGAAAACGTTCCCTCACTCTCCAATAACACGGGAATCAGGAACACATTCCCTCACACTCCAATAACACGGGAATCAGGAACACATTCCCTCACAATCCATAGCACGGGAATCGGGAACACATTCCCTCACACTCCGATAACACGGAAATCAGGAACACACTCCCTCACACTCCATAGCACGGGAATCGGGAACACATTCCCTCACACTCTAATGACACGGGAATCAGGAACACATTCCCTCACACTCCAATAA
Source organism: Heterodontus francisci (assembly GCF_036365525.1). Lineage (NCBI taxonomy): Eukaryota > Metazoa > Chordata > Chondrichthyes > Heterodontiformes > Heterodontidae > Heterodontus > Heterodontus francisci. Next base: position 58,123,635 of record NC_090402.1, read on the forward strand.
CACGGGAATCGGGAACACATTCCCTCACATTCCAATAACACGCGAATCGGGAACACATTCCCTCACTCCAATAACACGGGAAACAGGAATGCATTCCCTCACACTCCATAGCACGTGAATCGGGAACACATTCCCTCACACTCTAATGACACGGGAATCAGGAACACATACCCTCACACTCCAATAACACGGGAATCAGGAACACATTCCCTCACACTCCAATAACACGGGAATCAGGAAAACGTTCCCTCACACTCCAATAACACGGGAATCAGGAACACATTCCCTCACACTCCAATAACACGGGAATCGGGAACACATTCCCTCACACTCTAATGACACGGGAATCAGGAACACATTCCCTCACACTCCAGTGACACGGGAATCAGGAACACATTCCCTCACACTCCATAGCACGGGAATCGGGAACACATTCCCTCACTCCAATAACACGGAAATCAGGAACACACTCCCTCACACTCCATAGCACGGGAATCGGGAACACATTCCCTCACACTCTAATGACACGGGAATAAGGAACACATTCCATCACACACCAATGACACGGAAATCAGGAACACACTCCCTCACACTCCATAGCACGGTAATCGGGAATACATTCCCTCACACACTAATGACATGGGAATCAGGAACACATTCCCTCACACTCCAATGACACTGAAATCAGGAACACACTCCATCACACTCCATAGCACGGGAATCGGGAACACATTCCCTCACACTCCAATGACACGGAAATCAGGGACACACTCCCTCACATTCCATAGCACGGGAATCGGGAACACATTCCCTCACACTCTAATGACACGGGAATCAGGAACACATTCCCTCACACTCTAATGACACGGGAATCAGGTACACATTTCCTCTCACTCCAATAACACCGGAATCAGGAACACATTCCCTCACACTCTAATGACACGGGAATCAGGAACACATTCCCTCACACTCTAATGACACGGGAATCAGGAACACATTTCCTCTCACTCCAATAACACCGGAATCAGGAACACATTCCCTCACACTCTAATGACACGGGAATCAGGAACACACTCCCTCACACTCCATAGCATGGGAATCGGGAACACATTCCCTCACACTCCAATGACACGGAAATCAGGAACACACTCCCTCACACTCCATAGCATGGGAATCGGGAACACATTCCCTCACACTCCAATGACACGGAAATCAGGAACACACTCCCTCACACTCCATAGCACGGGAATCGGGAACACATTCCCTCACACTCTAATGACACGGGAATCAGGAACACATTCCCTCACACTCTAATGACACGGGAATCAGGAACACATTTCCTCTCACTCCAATAACACCGGAATCAGGAACACATTCCCTCACACTCTAATGACACGGGAATCAGGAACACATTCCCTCACACTCTAATGACACGGGAATCAGGATCACATTTCCTCTCACTCCAATAACACCGTAATCAGCAAAACATTCCCTCACACTCCAATAACACTGGAATAAGGAACACATTTCCCCACACTCCAATAACACTGGAATAAGGAACACATTCCCTCAAACTCAAACAACACTGGAATAAGGAACACATTCCCTCACACTCCAATAACACGGGAATCAGGAACACATTCCCTCACACTCCAATAACACTGGAATCAGGAACACATTCCCCCACACACCAATAACACTGGAATAAGGAACACATTCCCTCAAACTCCAATAACACTGGAATCAGGAACACATTCCCTCACACTTCAATAACAGTGGAATCAGGAACACAATCTCTCACACTCCAATAACAGTGGAATAAGGAACACATTCCCCCACACTCCAATAACACTGGAATAAGGAACACATTCCCTCAAACTCCAATAACACTGGAATCAGGAACACGTTCCCTCACACTCCAATAACACCGTCATCAGGAAAACATTCCCTCACACTCCAATAACAGTGGAATCAGGAACACATTCCCTCAAACTCCAATAACACTGGAATAAGGAACACATTCCCTCACACTCCAATAACAGTGGAATCAGGAACACAATCTCTCACACTCCAATAACAGTGGAATAAGGAACACATTCCCCCACACTCCAATAACACTGGAATAAGGAACACATTCCCTCAAACTCCAATAACACGGGAATCAGGAACACATTGCCACTCACTCCAATAACACATGAATCAGGAACATGTTCTCTCACACTCCAATAACACGCGAATGAGGAACACATTCCCTCACACTCTAATGACATGGGAATCAGGAACACATTCCCTCACACTCCAGTGACACGGGAATCAGGAACACATTCCCTCACACTCCATAGCACGGGAATCGGGAACACATTCCCTCACTCCAATAACACGGAAATCACGAACACACTCCCTCACACTCCATAGCACGGGAATCGGGAACACATTCTCTCGCACTCCAATGACACCGTAATCAGGAAAACATTCCCTCACACTCCAATAACACTAGAATAAGGAACACATTTCCCCACACTCCCATAACACTGGAATAAGGAACACATTCCCTCACACTCCAATAACACTGGAATCAGGAACACATTCCCTCACACTCCAATAACAGTGGAATAAGGAACACATTCCCCCACACTCCAATAACACTGGAATAAGGAACACATTCCCTCAAACTCCAATAACACTGGAATAAGGAACACATTCCCTCACACTCCAATAACACTGGAATCAGGAACACGTTCCCTCACACTCCAATAACACCGTCATCAGGAAAACATTCCCTCACACTCCAATAACACTGGAATAAGGAACACATTCCCACACACTCCAATAACACGGGAATCAGGAACACATTCCCTCACAATCCATAGCACGGGAATCGTGAACACATTCCCTCACACTCAAATGACACGGGAATCAGGAACACATTCCCTCACACTCCAGCGACACGGGAATCAGGAACACATTCCCTCACACTCCATAGCACGGGAATCGGGAACACATTCCCTCAATCCAATAACACGGAAATCAGGAACACACTCCGTCACACTCCATAGCACGGGAATCGGGAACACATTCCCTCACACTCTAATGACACGGGAATCAGGAACACATTCCATCAAACTCCAAAGACACGGAAATCAGGAACACACTCCCTCACACTCCATAGCACGGGAATCGGGAACACATTCCCTCACACTCTAATGACACGGGAATCAGGAACACATTTCCTCACACTCCAATGACACGGAAATCAGGAACACACACCCTCAGACTCCATAGCACGGGAATCGGGAACACATTCCCTCACACTCCAATGACACGGGAATCAGGAACACATTCCCTCACACTCCAATGACATGGAAATCAGGAACACACTCCCTCACACTCCATAGCACGGGAATCGGGAACACATTCCCTCACACTCTAATGACACGGGAATCAGGAACACCTTACCTCACACTCTAATGACACGGGAATCAGGAACACATTCCATCTCACTCCAATAACACCGGAATCAGGAACACTTTCCCTCACACTCCAATAACACCGTAATCAGGAAAACATTCCCTCACACTCCAATAACACTGGAATAAGGAACACATTTCCCCACACTCCAATAACACTGGAATAAGGAACACATTCCCTCAAACTCCAACAACACTGGAATAAGGAACACATTCCCTCACACTCCAATAACACGGGAATCAGGAACACATTCCCTCACACTCCAATAACACTGGAATCAGGAACACATTCCCTCACACTCCAATAACAGTGGAATAAGGAACACAATCCACCACACTCCAATAACACTGGAATAAGGAACACATTCCCTCAAACTCCAATAACACGGGATTCAGGAACACATTCCCTCACACTCCAATAACACTGGAATCAGGAACACATTCCCTCACACTCCAACACAAGAATCAGGAACACATTCCCTCACACTCCAATAACACGGGAATCAGGAGCACATTCCCTCACACTCCAATAACACTGGAATCAGGAACACACTCCCTCACACTACAATAACACTGGAATCAGGAACACATTCCCTCACATTCCAATAACACGGGAATCAGGAACACATTCCGTCACACTCCAATAACACTGGAATCAGGAACACACTCCCTCACACTACAATAACACTGGAATCAGGAGCACATTCCCTCACACTCCAATAACACTGGAATCAGGAACACACTCCCTCACACTACAATAACACTGGAATCAGCAAACACATTCCCTCACATTCCAATAACACGGAAATCAGGAACACATTCCGTCACACTCCAATAACACTGGAATCAGGAACACACTCCCTCACACTACAATAACACTGGAATCAGGAACACATTCCCTCACACTCCAATAACACTGGAATCAGGAACACACTCCCTCACACTCCAATAACACCGTAATAAAGAACACATTCCCTCACACTCCAATAACACGGGAATCAGGAACACATTCCCTCACACTCCAATAACACTGGAATCAGGAACACATTCCCTCACACTCCAATAACAGTGGAATAAGGAACACATTCCCTCAAACTCCAATAACACGGGAATCAGGAACACATTCCCTCACACTCCAATAACACTGGAATCAGGAACACATTCCCTCACACTCCAACACAAGAATCAGGAACACATTCCCTCACACTCCAATAACACGGGAATCAGGAGCACATTCCCTCACACTCCAATAACACTGGAATCAGGAACACACTCCCTCACACTACAATTACACTGGAATCAGGAACACATTCCCTCACATTCCAATAACACGGGAATCAGGAACACATTCCGTCACACTCCAATAACACTGGAATCAGGAACACATTCCCTCACACTCCAACACAAGAATCAGGAAAACAATCTCTCATACTCCAATAACACGGGAATCAGGAACACATTCCCTCACACTCCAATAACACGGGAATCGGGAACACATTCCCTCACATTCCAATAACACGCGAATCGGGAACACATTCCCTCACTCCAATAACACGGGAATCAGGAACACATTCCCTCACACTCCAATAACACTGGAATCAGGAACACTTTCCCTCACACTCCATAGCACGTGTTCGGGCACACATACACTCACACTCCAATAACACGGGAATCAGGAACACATTCCCTCACACTCCAATAACACTGGAATCAGGAACACTTTCCCTCACACTCCATAGCACGTGTTCGGGCACACATACACTCACACTCCAATAACACGGGAATCAGGAACACATTCCCTCACACTCCAATAACATGGGAATCAGGAACACATTCCCTCGCACTCCAATAACACTGGAATCAGGAACACATTCCCTCACACTCCAATAACACTGGAATCAGGAACACATTCCCTCACACTCCAATAACGCTGGAATCAGGAACACATTCCATCACACTCCAATAACACTGGAATCAGGAACACATTCCATCACACTCCAATAACATGGGAATCAGGAACACATTCCCTCGCACTCCAATAACACTGGAATCAGGAACACATTCCCTCACACTCCAATAACACTGGAATCAGGAACACATTCCATCACACTCCAATAACACGGGAATCAGGAACACATTCGCTCACACTCTAATAACATGGGAATCAGGAACACATTCCCTCGCATTCCAATAGCACGGGAATCAGGAACACATTCCCTCTCACTCCATAGCACGGGAATCGGGAACACATTCCCTCACACTCCAATAACACATGAATCAGGAACATGTTCTCTCACACTCCAACAAAAACGGAATCAGGATAACGTTCCCTCACACTCCAATAACACGGGAATCAGGAACACATTCCCTCACACTCCAATAACACGGGAATCAGGAACACATTCCCTCACACTCCATAGCACGGGAATCGGGAACACATTCCCTCACACTCTAATGACACGGGAATAAGGAACACATTCCCTCACACTCCAGTGACACGGGAATCAGGAACACATTCCCTCACACTCCATAGCACGGGAATCGGGAACACATTCCCTAACTCCAATAACACGGAAATCAGGAACACACTCCCTCACACTCCAATAACACGGGAATCAGGAACACATTCCCTCACACTCCAATAACACGGGAATTGGGAACACATTCCCTCACACTCAAATAACACGGGAATCAGGAAGGCATTCCCTCACACTCCATAGCACGGAAATCAGGAACACATTCCCTCACACTCCATAGCACGGGAATCAGGAACACATTCCCTCACACTCCAATAACACGGGAATCGGGAACACATTCCCTCACATTCCAATAACACGGGAATCGGGAACACATTCCCTCACTCCAATAACACGGGTATCAGGAATGCATTCCCTCACACTCCAATAACACGGGTATCAGGAACACATTCTCTCACACTCCAATAGCACGGGAATCGGGAACACATTCCCTCACTCCAATAACACGGAAATCAGGAACACACTCCCTCACACTCCATAGCACGGGAATCGGGAACACATTCCCTCACACTCTAATGACACGGGAATAAGGAACACATTCCATCACACACCAATGACACGGAAATCAGGAACACACTCCCTCACACTCCATAGCACGGTAATCGGGAATACATTCCCTCACACACTAATGACATGGGAATCAGGAACACATTCCCTCACACTCCAATGACACTGAAATCAGGAACACACTCCATCACACTCCATAGCACGGGAATCGGGAACACATTCCCTCACACTCCAATGACACGGAAATCAGGGACACACTCCCTCACATTCCATAGCACGGGAATCGGGAACACATTCCCTCACACTCTAATGACACGGGAATCAGGAACACATTCCCTCACACTCTAATGACACGGGAATCAGGTACACATTTCCTCTCACTCCAATAACACCGGAATCAGGAACACATTCCCTCACACTCTAATGACACGGGAATCAGGAACACATTCCCTCACACTCTAATGACACGGGAATCAGGAACACATTTCCTCTCACTCCAATAACACCGGAATCAGGAACACATTCCCTCACACTCTAATGACACGGGAATCAGGAACACACTCCCTCACACTCCATAGCATGGGAATCGGGAACACATTCCCTCACACTCCAATGACACGGAAATCAGGAACACACTCCCTCACACTCCATAGCATGGGAATCGGGAACACATTCCCTCACACTCCAATGACACGGAAATCAGGAACACACTCCCTCACACTCCATAGCACGGGAATCGGGAACACATTCCCTCACACTCTAATGACACGGGAATCAGGAACACATTCCCTCACACTCTAATGACACGGGAATCAGGAACACATTTCCTCTCACTCCAATAACACCGGAATCAGGAACACATTCCCTCACACTCTAATGACACGGGAATCAGGAACACATTCCCTCACACTCTAATGACACGGGAATCAGGATCACATTTCCTCTCACTCCAATAACACCGTAATCAGCAAAACATTCCCTCACACTCCAATAACACTGGAATAAGGAACACATTTCCCCACACTCCAATAACACTGGAATAAGGAACACATTCCCTCAAACTCAAACAACACTGGAATAAGGAACACATTCCCTCACACTCCAATAACACGGGAATCAGGAACACATTCCCTCACACTCCAATAACACTGGAATCAGGAACACATTCCCCCACACACCAATAACACTGGAATAAGGAACACATTCCCTCAAACTCCAATAACACTGGAATCAGGAACACATTCCCTCACACTTCAATAACAGTGGAATCAGGAACACAATCTCTCACACTCCAATAACAGTGGAATAAGGAACACATTCCCCCACACTCCAATAACACTGGAATAAGGAACACATTCCCTCAAACTCCAATAACACTGGAATCAGGAACACGTTCCCTCACACTCCAATAACACCGTCATCAGGAAAACATTCCCTCACACTCCAATAACAGTGGAATCAGGAACACATTCCCTCAAACTCCAATAACACTGGAATAAGGAACACATTCCCTCACACTCCAATAACAGTGGAATCAGGAACACAATCTCTCACACTCCAATAACAGTGGAATAAGGAACACATTCCCCCACACTCCAATAACACTGGAATAAGGAACACATTCCCTCAAACTCCAATAACACGGGAATCAGGAACACATTGCCACTCACTCCAATAACACATGAATCAGGAACATGTTCTCTCACACTCCAATAACACGCGAATGAGGAACACATTCCCTCACACTCTAATGACATGGGAATCAGGAACACATTCCCTCACACTCCAGTGACACGGGAATCAGGAACACATTCCCTCACACTCCATAGCACGGGAATCGGGAACACATTCCCTCACTCCAATAACACGGAAATCACGAACACACTCCCTCACACTCCATAGCACGGGAATCGGGAACACATTCTCTCGCACTCCAATGACACCGTAATCAGGAAAACATTCCCTCACACTCCAATAACACTAGAATAAGGAACACATTTCCCCACACTCCCATAACACTGGAATAAGGAACACATTCCCTCACACTCCAATAACACTGGAATCAGGAACACATTCCCTCACACTCCAATAACAGTGGAATAAGGAACACATTCCCCCACACTCCAATAACACTGGAATAAGGAACACATTCCCTCAAACTCCAATAACACTGGAATAAGGAACACATTCCCTCACACTCCAATAACACTGGAATCAGGAACACGTTCCCTCACACTCCAATAACACCGTCATCAGGAAAACATTCCCTCACACTCCAATAACACTGGAATAAGGAACACATTCCCACACACTCCAATAACACGGGAATCAGGAACACATTCCCTCACAATCCATAGCACGGGAATCGTGAACACATTCCCTCACACTCAAATGACACGGGAATCAGGAACACATTCCCTCACACTCCAGCGACACGGGAATCAGGAACACATTCCCTCACACTCCATAGCACGGGAATCGGGAACACATTCCCTCAATCCAATAACACGGAAATCAGGAACACACTCCGTCACACTCCATAGCACGGGAATCGGGAACACATTCCCTCACACTCTAATGACACGGGAATCAGGAACACATTCCATCAAACTCCAAAGACACGGAAATCAGGAACACACTCCCTCACACTCCATAGCACGGGAATCGGGAACACATTCCCTCACACTCTAATGACACGGGAATCAGGAACACATTTCCTCACACTCCAATGACACGGAAATCAGGAACACACACCCTCAGACTCCATAGCACGGGAATCGGGAACACATTCCCTCACACTCCAATGACACGGGAATCAGGAACACATTCCCTCACACTCCAATGACATGGAAATCAGGAACACACTCCCTCACACTCCATAGCACGGGAATCGGGAACACATTCCCTCACACTCTAATGACACGGGAATCAGGAACACCTTACCTCACACTCTAATGACACGGGAATCAGGAACACATTCCATCTCACTCCAATAACACCGGAATCAGGAACACTTTCCCTCACACTCCAATAACACCGTAATCAGGAAAACATTCCCTCACACTCCAATAACACTGGAATAAGGAACACATTTCCCCACACTCCAATAACACTGGAATAAGGAACACATTCCCTCAAACTCCAACAACACTGGAATAAGGAACACATTCCCTCACACTCCAATAACACGGGAATCAGGAACACATTCCCTCACACTCCAATAACACTGGAATCAGGAACACATTCCCTCACACTCCAATAACAGTGGAATAAGGAACACAATCCACCACACTCCAATAACACTGGAATAAGGAACACATTCCCTCAAACTCCAATAACACGGGATTCAGGAACACATTCCCTCACACTCCAATAACACTGGAATCAGGAACACATTCCCTCACACTCCAACACAAGAATCAGGAACACATTCCCTCACACTCCAATAACACGGGAATCAGGAGCACATTCCCTCACACTCCAATAACACTGGAATCAGGAACACACTCCCTCACACTACAATAACACTGGAATCAGGAACACATTCCCTCACATTCCAATAACACGGGAATCAGGAACACATTCCGTCACACTCCAATAACACTGGAATCAGGAACACACTCCCTCACACTACAATAACACTGGAATCAGGAGCACATTCCCTCACACTCCAATAACACTGGAATCAGGAACACACTCCCTCACACTACAATAACACTGGAATCAGCAAACACATTCCCTCACATTCCAATAACACGGAAATCAGGAACACATTCCGTCACACTCCAATAACACTGGAATCAGGAACACACTCCCTCACACTACAATAACACTGGAATCAGGAACACATTCCCTCACACTCCAATAACACTGGAATCAGGAACACACTCCCTCACACTCCAATAACACCGTAATAAAGAACACATTCCCTCACACTCCAATAACACGGGAATCAGGAACACATTCCCTCACACTCCAATAACACTGGAATCAGGAACACATTCCCTCACACTCCAATAACAGTGGAATAAGGAACACATTCCCTCAAACTCCAATAACACGGGAATCAGGAACACATTCCCTCACACTCCAATAACACTGGAATCAGGAACACATTCCCTCACACTCCAACACAAGAATCAGGAACACATTCCCTCACACTCCAATAACACGGGAATCAGGAGCACATTCCCTCACACTCCAATAACACTGGAATCAGGAACACACTCCCTCACACTACAATTACACTGGAATCAGGAACACATTCCCTCACATTCCAATAACACGGGAATCAGGAACACATTCCGTCACACTCCAATAACACTGGAATCAGGAACACATTCCCTCACACTCCAACACAAGAATCAGGAAAACAATCTCTCATACTCCAATAACACGGGAATCAGGAACACATTCCCTCACACTCCAATAACACGGGAATCGGGAACACATTCCCTCACATTCCAATAACACGCGAATCGGGAACACATTCCCTCACTCCAATAACACGGGAATCAGGAACACATTCCCTCACACTCCAATAACACTGGAATCAGGAACACTTTCCCTCACACTCCATAGCACGTGTTCGGGCACACATACACTCACACTCCAATAACACGGGAATCAGGAACACATTCCCTCACACTCCAATAACACTGGAATCAGGAACACTTTCCCTCACACTCCATAGCACGTGTTCGGGCACACATACACTCACACTCCAATAACACGGGAATCAGGAACACATTCCCTCACACTCCAATAACATGGGAATCAGGAACACATTCCCTCGCACTCCAATAACACTGGAATCAGGAACACATTCCCTCACACTCCAATAACACTGGAATCAGGAACACATTCCCTCACACTCCAATAACGCTGGAATCAGGAACACATTCCATCACACTCCAATAACACTGGAATCAGGAACACATTCCATCACACTCCAATAACATGGGAATCAGGAACACATTCCCTCGCACTCCAATAACACTGGAATCAGGAACACATTCCCTCACACTCCAATAACACTGGAATCAGGAACACATTCCATCACACTCCAATAACACGGGAATCAGGAACACATTCGCTCACACTCTAATAACATGGGAATCAGGAACACATTCCCTCGCATTCCAATAGCACGGGAATCAGGAACACATTCCCTCTCACTCCATAGCACGGGAATCGGGAACACATTCCCTCACACTCCAATAACACATGAATCAGGAACATGTTCTCTCACACTCCAACAAAAACGGAATCAGGATAACGTTCCCTCACACTCCAATAACACGGGAATCAGGAACACATTCCCTCACACTCCAATAACACGGGAATCAGGAACACATTCCCTCACACTCCATAGCACGGGAATCGGGAACACATTCCCTCACACTCTAATGACACGGGAATAAGGAACACATTCCCTCACACTCCAGTGACACGGGAATCAGGAACACATTCCCTCACACTCCATAGCACGGGAATCGGGAACACATTCCCTAACTCCAATAACACGGAAATCAGGAACACACTCCCTCACACTCCAATAACACGGGAATCAGGAACACATTCCCTCACACTCCAATAACACGGGAATTGGGAACACATTCCCTCACACTCAAATAACACGGGAATCAGGAAGGCATTCCCTCACACTCCATAGCACGGAAATCAGGAACACATTCCCTCACACTCCATAGCACGGGAATCAGGAACACATTCCCTCACACTCCAATAACACGGGAATCGGGAACACATTCCCTCACATTCCAATAACACGGGAATCGGGAACACATTCCCTCACTCCAATAACACGGGTATCAGGAATGCATTCCCTCACACTCCAATAACACGGGTATCAGGAACACATTCTCTCACACTCCAATAACACGGGTATCAGGAACACATTCCCTCACACTCCAATAACACATGAATCAGGAACATGTTCTCTCACACTCCAACAAAAAGGGAATCAGGAAAACGTTCACTCACACTCCAATAACCGGGAATCAGGATCACATTCCCGCACACTCCAATAACACTGGAATCAGGAAAACGTTCCCTCACACTCCAATAACACGGGAATCAGGAACACATTCCCTCACACTCCAATAACACGGGAATCAGGAACACATACCCTCACACTCCAATAACACGGGAATCAGGAACACATACCCTCACACTCCAATAACACGGGAATCAGGAACACATTCCCTCACACTCCAATAACACATGAATCAGGAACATGTTCTCTCACACTCCAACAAAAACGGAATCAGGAAAACATTCCCTCACACTCCAATAACCGGGAATCAGGATCACATTCCCGCACACTCCAATAACACTGGAATCAGGAAAACGTTCCCTCACACTCCAATAACACGGGAATCAGGAACACATACCCTCACACTCCAATAACACGGGAATCAGTAACACATTCCCGCACACTCCAATAACACTGGAATCAGGAAAACGTTCCCTCACACTCCAATAACACGGGAATCAGGAACACATACCCTCACACTCCAATAACACGGGAATCAGGAACACATTCCCTCGCATTCCAATAACACGGGAATCAGGAGCACATTCCCTCGCATTCCAATAACATGGGAATCAGGAACACATTCCCTCACACTCCAATAACAAGGAAATCAGGAACACACTCCCTCACACTCCATAGCACGGGAATCGGGAACACATTCCCTCGTACTCTAATGACACGGGAATCAGGAACACATTCCCTCACACTCCAATGACACGGGAATCAAGAACACATTCCCTCACACTCCAAAAGTGCTCGAATCAGGAACACATTCCCTCACACTCCAATAACAGTGGAATCAGGAACACAATCTCTCACACTCCAATAACACAGGAATAAGGAACACTTTCCCTCACACTCCAATAACACTGGAGTAAGGAACACATTCCCTCACACTCCAATAACAGTGGAATCAGGAAAACATTCCCTCACACTCCAATAACAGTGGAATCAGGAACACATTCCCTCACACTCCAATAACAGTGGAATCAGGAACACAATCTCTCACACTCCAATAACACGGGAATAAGGAACACATTCCCTCACACTCCAATAACACAGGAATAAGGAACACAATCTCTCACACTCCAATAACAGTGGAATCAGGAACACATTCCCTCAAACTCCAATAATGTTCGAATCAGGAACACATTCCCTCACACTCCAATAACACGGGAATCAGGAACACATTCCCTCACACTCCAATAACACGGGAATCAGGAACACATTCCCTCACACTCCAATAACACTGGAATCAGGGACACATTCCCTCACACTCCAATAACACGGGAATCAGGAACAGATTCCCTCACACTCCAATAACACGGGAATCAGGAACACATTCCCTCACACTCCAATAACACGGGAATCAGGAACAGATTCCCTCACACTCCAATAACACGGGAATCAGGAACACATTACCTCACACTCCAATAACACGGGAATCAGGAACACATTCCCTCACACTCCAATAACACGGGAATCAGGAACACATTCCCTCACACTCCAATAACACGGGAATCAGGAACACATTCCGTCGCATTCCAATAACACGGGAATCAGGAACACATTCGCTCACACTCCAATAACACGGGAATCAGGAACACATTCCCTCGCATTCCAATAACACGGGAATCAGGAACACATTCCCTCTCACTCCAAAAACACATGAATCAGGAACATGTTCTCTCACACTCCAACAAAAACGGAATCAGGAAAACGTTCCCTCACACTCCAATAACACGGGAATCAGGAACACATTCCCTCACACTCCAATAACACAGGAATCAGGAACACATTCCCTCACAATCCATAGCACGGGAATCGGGAACACATTCCCTCACACTCCGATAACACGGAAATCAGGAACACACTCCCTCACACTCCATAGCACGGGAATCGGGAACACATTCCCTCACACTCTAATGACACGGGAATCAGGAACACATTCCCTCACACTCCAATAACACGGGAATCGGGAACACATTCCCTCACATTCCAATAACACGCGAATCGGGAACACATTCCCTCACTCCAATAACACGGGAAACAGGAATGCATTCCCTCACACTCCAATGACACTGAAATCAGGAACACTTTCCCTCACACTCCATAGCACGGGAATCGGGAACACATTCCCTCACACTCTAATGACACGGGAATCAGGAACACATACCCTCACACTCCAATAACACGGGAATCAGGAACACATTCCCTCACACTCCAATAACATGGGAATCAGGAACACATTCCCTCGCACTCCAATAACACTGGAATCAGGAACACATTCCCTCACACTCCAATAACACAGGAATCAGGAACACATTCCCTCACACTCCAATAACACTGGAATAAGGAACACATTTCCCCACACTCCAATAACACTGGAATAAGGAACACATTCCCTCAAACTCCAACAACACTGGAATAAGGAACACATTCCCTCACACTCCAATAACACGGGAATCAGGAACACATTCCCTCACACTCCAATAACACTGGAATCAGGAACACATTCCCTCACACTCCAATAACAGTGGAATAAGGAACACAATCCACCACACTCCAATAACACTGGAATAAGGAACACATTCCCTCAAACTCCAATAACACGGGATTCAGGAACACATTCCCTCACACTCCAATAACACTGGAATCAGGAACACATTCCCTCACACTCCAACACAAGAATCAGGAACACATTCCCTCACACTCCAATAACACGGGAATCAGGAGCACATTCCCTCACACTCCAATAACACTGGAATCAGGAACACACTCCCTCACACTACAATAACACTGGAATCAGGAACACATTCCCTCACATTCCAATAACACGGGAATCAGGAACACATTCCGTCACACTCCAATAACACTGGAATCAGGAACACACTCCCTCACACTACAATAACACTGGAATCAGGAGCACATTCCCTCACACTCCAATAACACTGGAATCAGGAACACACTCCCTCACACTACAATAACACTGGAATCAGCAAACACATTCCCTCACATTCCAATAACACGGAAATCAGGAACACATTCCGTCACACTCCAATAACACTGGAATCAGGAACACACTCCCTCACACTACAATAACACTGGAATCAGGAACACATTCCCTCACACTCCAATAACACTGGAATCAGGAACACACTCCCTCACACTCCAATAACACCGGAATAAAGAACACATTCCCTCACACTCCAATAACACGGGAATCAGGAACACATTCCCTCACACTCCAATAACACTGGAATCAGGAACACATTCCCTCACACTCCAATAACAGTGGAATAAGGAACACATTCCCTCAAACTCCAATAACACGGGAATCAGGAACACATTCCCTCACACTCCAATAACACTGGAATCAGGAACACATTCCCTCACACTCCAACACAAGAATCAGGAACACATTCCCTCACACTCCAATAACACGGGAATCAGGAGCACATTCCCTCACACTCCAATAACACTGGAATCAGGAACACACTCCCTCACACTACAATAACACTGGAATCAGGAACACATTCCCTCACATTCCAATAACACGGGAATCAGGAACACATTCCGTCACACTCCAATAACACTGGAATCAGGAACACATTCCCTCACACTCCAACACAAGAATCAGGAAAACAATCTCTCATACTCCAATAACACGGGAATCAGGAACACATTCCCTCACACTCCAATAACACGGGAATCGGGAACACATTCCCTCACATTCCAATAACACGCGAATCGGGAACACATTCCCTCACTCCAATAACACGGGAATCAGGAACACATTCCCTCACACTCCAATAACACTGGAATCAGGAACACTTTCCCTCACACTCCATAGCACGTGTTCGGGCACACATACACTCACACTCCAATAACACGGGAATCAGGAACACATTCCCTCACACTCCAATAACACTGGAATCAGGAACACTTTCCCTCACACTCCATAGCACGTGTTCGGGCACACATACACTCACACTCCAATAACACGGGAATCAGGAACACATTCCCTCACACTCCAATAACATGGGAATCAGGAACACATTCCCTCGCACTCCAATAACACTGGAATCAGGAACACATTCCCTCACACTCCAATAACACTGGAATCAGGAACACATTCCCTCACACTCCAATAACACTGGAATCAGGAACACATTCCATCACACTCCAATAACACTGGAATCAGGAACACATTCCATCACACTCCAATAACATGGGAATCAGGAACACATTCCCTCGCACTCCAATAACACTGGAATCAGGAACACATTCCCTCACACTCCAATAACACTGGAATCAGGAACACATTCCATCACACTCCAATAACACGGGAATCAGGAACACATTCGCTCACACT
This sequence comes from Heterodontus francisci, assembly GCF_036365525.1. Lineage (NCBI taxonomy): Eukaryota > Metazoa > Chordata > Chondrichthyes > Heterodontiformes > Heterodontidae > Heterodontus > Heterodontus francisci. The sequence goes on from NC_090402.1 coordinate 58,140,576, forward strand.
CTAATAACATGGGAATCAGGAACACATTCCCTCGCATTCCAATAGCACGGGAATCAGGAACACATTCCCTCTCACTCCATAGCACGGGAATCGGGAACACATTCCCTCACACTCCAATAACACATGAATCAGGAACATGTTCTCTCACACTCCAACAAAAACGGAATCAGGATAACGTTCCCTCACACTCCAATAACACGGGAATCAGGAACACATTCCCTCACACTCCAATAACACGGGAATCAGGAACACATTCCCTCACACTCCATAGCACGGGAATCGGGAACACATTCCCTCACACTCTAATGACACGGGAATAAGGAACACATTCCCTCACACTCCAGTGACACGGGAATCAGGAACACATTCCCTCACACTCCATAGCACGGGAATCGGGAACACATTCCCTAACTCCAATAACACGGAAATCAGGAACACACTCCCTCACACTCCAATAACACGGGAATCAGGAACACATTCCCTCACACTCCAATAACACGGGAATTGGGAACACATTCCCTCACACTCAAATAACACGGGAATCAGGAAGGCATTCCCTCACACTCCATAGCACGGAAATCAGGAACACATTCCCTCACACTCCATAGCACGGGAATCAGGAACACATTCCCTCACACTCCAATAACACGGGAATCGGGAACACATTCCCTCACATTCCAATAACACGGGAATCGGGAACACATTCCCTCACTCCAATAACACGGGTATCAGGAATGCATTCCCTCACACTCCAATAACACGGGTATCAGGAACACATTCTCTCACACTCCAATAACACGGGTATCAGGAACACATTCCCTCACACTCCAATAACACATGAATCAGGAACATGTTCTCTCACACTCCAACAAAAAGGGAATCAGGAAAACGTTCACTCACACTCCAATAACCGGGAATCAGGATCACATTCCCGCACACTCCAATAACACTGGAATCAGGAAAACGTTCCCTCACACTCCAATAACACGGGAATCAGGAACACATACCCTCACACTCCAATAACACGGGAATCAGTAACACATTCCCGCACACTCCAATAACACTGGAATCAGGAAAACGTTCCCTCACACTCCAATAACACGGGAATCAGGAACACATACCCTCACACTCCAATAACACGGGAATCAGGAACACATTCCCTCGCATTCCAATAACACGGGAATCAGGAGCACATTCCCTCGCATTCCAATAACATGGGAATCAGGAACACATTCCCTCACACTCCAATAACAAGGAAATCAGGAACACACTCCCTCACACTCCATAGCACGGGAATCGGGAACACATTCCCTCGTACTCTAATGACACGGGAATCAGGAACACATTCCCTCACACTCCAATGACACGGGAATCAAGAACACATTCCCTCACACTCCAAAAGTGCTCGAATCAGGAACACATTCCCTCACACTCCAATAACAGTGGAATCAGGAACACAATCTCTCACACTCCAATAACACAGGAATAAGGAACACTTTCCCTCACACTCCAATAACACTGGAGTAAGGAACACATTCCCTCACACTCCAATAACAGTGGAATCAGGAAAACATTCCCTCACACTCCAATAACAGTGGAATCAGGAACACATTCCCTCACACTCCAATAACAGTGGAATCAGGAACACAATCTCTCACACTCCAATAACACGGGAATAAGGAACACATTCCCTCACACTCCAATAACACAGGAATAAGGAACACAATCTCTCACACTCCAATAACAGTGGAATCAGGAACACATTCCCTCAAACTCCAATAATGTTCGAATCAGGAACACATTCCCTCACACTCCAATAACACGGGAATCAGGAACACATTCCCTCACACTCCAATAACACGGGAATCAGGAACACATTCCCTCACACTCCAATAACACTGGAATCAGGGATACATTCCCTCACACTCCAATAACACGGGAATCAGGAACAGATTCCCTCACACTCCAATAACACGGGAATCAGGAACACATTCCCTCACACTCCAATAACACGGGAATCAGGAACAGATTCCCTCACACTCCAATAACACGGGAATCAGGAACACATTACCTCACACTCCAATAACACGGGAATCAGGAACACATTCCCTCACACTCCAATAACACGGGAATCAGGAACACATTCCCTCACACTCCAATAACACGGGAATCAGGAACACATTCCGTCGCATTCCAATAACACGGGAATCAGGAACACATTCGCTCACACTCCAATAACACGGGAATCAGGAACACATTCCCTCGCATTCCAATAACACGGGAATCAGGAACACATTCCCTCTCACTCCAAAAACACATGAATCAGGAACATGTTCTCTCACACTCCAACAAAAACGGAATCAGGAAAACGTTCCCTCAAACTCCAATAACACGGGAATCAGGAACACATTCCCTCACACTCCAATAACACAGGAATCAGGAACACATTCCCTCACAATCCATAGCACGGGAATCGGGAACACATTCCCTCACACTCCGATAACACGGAAATCAGGAACACACTCCCTCACACTCCATAGCACGGGAATCGGGAACACATTCCCTCACACTCTAATGACACGGGAATCAGGAACACATTCCCTCACACTCCAATAACACGGGAATCGGGAACACATTCCCTCACATTCCAATAACACGCGAATCGGGAACACATTCCCTCACTCCAATAACACGGGAAACAGGAATGCATTCCCTCACACTCCAATGACACTGAAATCAGGAACACTTTCCCTCACACTCCATAGCACGGGAATCGGGAACACATTCCCTCACACTCTAATGACACGGGAATCAGGAACACATACCCTCACACTCCAATAACACGGGAATCAGGAACACATTCCCTCACACTCCAATAACATGGGAATCAGGAACACATTCCCTCGCACTCCAATAACACTGGAATCAGGAACACATTCCCTCACACTCCAATAACACAGGAATCAGGAACACATTCCCTCACACTCCAATAACACTGGAATAAGGAACACATTTCCCCACACTCCAATAACACTGGAATAAGGAACACATTCCCTCAAACTCCAACAACACTGGAATAAGGAACACATTCCCTCACACTCCAATAACACGGGAATCAGGAACACATTCCCTCACACTCCAATAACACTGGAATCAGGAACACATTCCCTCACACTCCAATAACAGTGGAATAAGGAACACAATCCACCACACTCCAATAACACTGGAATAAGGAACACATTCCCTCAAACTCCAATAACACGGGATTCAGGAACACATTCCCTCACACTCCAATAACACTGGAATCAGGAACACATTCCCTCACACTCCAACACAAGAATCAGGAACACATTCCCTCACACTCCAATAACACGGGAATCAGGAGCACATTCCCTCACACTCCAATAACACTGGAATCAGGAACACATTCCCTCACATTCCAATAACACGGGAATCAGGAACACATACCCTCACACTCCAATAACACGGGAATCAGTAACACATTCCCGCACACTCCAATAACACTGGAATCAGGAACACATACCCTCACACTCCAATAACACGGGAATCAGGAACACATTCCCTCACACTCCAATAACACATGAATCAGGAACATGTTCTCTCACACTCCAACAAAAACGGAATCAGGAAAACATTCCCTCACACTCCAATAACCGGGAATCAGGATCACATTCCCGCACACTCCAATAACACTGGAATCAGGAAAACGTTCCCTCACACTCCAATAACACGGGAATCAGGAACACATACCCTCACACTCCAATAACACGGGAATCAGTAACACATTCCCGCACACTCCAATAACACTGGAATCAGGAAAACGTTCCCTCACACTCCAATAACACGGGAATCAGGAACACATACCCTCACACTCCAATAACACGGGAATCAGGAACACATTCCCTCGCATTCCAATAACACGGGAATCAGGAGCACATTCCCTCGCATTCCAATAACATGGGAATCAGGAACACATTCCCTCACACTCCAATAACAAGGAAATCAGGAACACACTCCCTCACACTCCATAGCACGGGAATCGGGAACACATTCCCTCGTACTCTAATGACACGGGAATCAGGAACACATTCCCTCACACTCCAATGACACGGGAATCAAGAACACATTCCCTCACACTCCAAAAGTGCTCGAATCAGGAACACATTCCCTCACACTCCAATAACAGTGGAATCAGGAACACAATCTCTCACACTCCAATAACACAGGAATAAGGAACACTTTCCCTCACACTCCAATAACACTGGAGTAAGGAACACTTTCCCTCACACTCCAATAACAGTGGAATCAGGAAAACATTCCCTCACACTCCAATAACAGTGGAATCAGGAACACATTCCCTCACACTCCAATAACAGTGGAATCAGGAACACAACTCTCACACTCCAATAACACGGGAATAAGGAACACATTCCCTCACACTCCAATAACACAGGAATAAGGAACACAATCTCTCACACTCCAATAACAGTGGAATCAGGAACACATTCCCTCAAACTCCAATAATGTTCGAATCAGGAACACATTCCCTCACACTCCAATAACACGGGAATCAGGAACACATTCCCTCACACTCCAATAACACGGGAATCAGGAACACATTCCCTCACACTCCAATAACACTGGAATCAGGGACACATTCCCTCACACTCCAATAACACGGGAATCAGGAACAGATTCCCTCACACTCCAATAACACGGGAATCAGGAACACATTCCCTCACACTCCAATAACACGGGAATCAGGAACAGATTCCCTCACACTCCAATAACACGGGAATCAGGAACACATTACCTCACACTCCAATAACACGGGAATCAGGAACACATTCCCTCACACTCCAATAACACGGGAATCAGGAACACATTCCCTCACACTCCAATAACACGGGAATCAGGAACACATTCCGTCGCATTCCAATAACACGGGAATCAGGAACACATTCGCTCACACTCCAATAACACGGGAATCAGGAACACATTCCCTCGCATTCCAATAACACGGGAATCAGGAACACATTCCCTCTCACTCCAAAAACACATGAATCAGGAACATGTTCTCTCACACTCCAACAAAAACGGAATCAGGAAAACGTTCCCTCACACTCCAATAACACGGGAATCAGGAACACATTCCCTCACACTCCAATAACACAGGAATCAGGAACACATTCCCTCACAATCCATAGCACGGGAATCGGGAACACATTCCCTCACACTCCGATAACACGGAAATCAGGAACACACTCCCTCACACTCCATAGCACGGGAATCGGGAACACATTCCCTCACACTCTAATGACACGGGAATTAGGAACACATTCCCTCACACTCCAATAACACGGGAATCGGGAACACATTCCCTCACATTCCAATAACACGCGAATCGGGAACACATTCCCTCACTCCAATAACACGGGAAACAGGAATGCATTCCCTCACACTCCAATGACACTGAAATCAGGAACACTTTCCCTCACACTCCATAGCACGGGAATCGGGAACACATTCCCTCACACTCTAATGACACGGGAATCAGGAACACATACCCTCACACTCCAATAACACGGGAATCAGGAACACATTCCCTCACACTCCAATAACATGGGAATCAGGAACACATTCCCTCGCACTCCAATAACACTGGAATCAGGAACACATTCCCTCACACTCCAATAACACAGGAATCAGGAACACATTCCCTCACACTCCAATAACACTGGAATAAGGAACACATTTCCCCACACTCCAATAACACTGGAATAAGGAACACATTCCCTCAAACTCCAACAACACTGGAATAAGGAACACATTCCCTCACACTCCAATAACACGGGAATCAGGAACACATTCCCTCACACTCCAATAACACTGGAATCAGGAACACATTCCCTCACACTCCAATAACAGTGGAATAAGGAACACAATCCACCACACTCCAATAACACTGGAATAAGGAACACATTCCCTCAAACTCCAATAACACGGGATTCAGGAACACATTCCCTCACACTCCAATAACACTGGAATCAGGAACACATTCCCTCACACTCCAACACAAGAATCAGGAACACATTCCCTCACACTCCAATAACACGGGAATCAGGAGCACATTCCCTCACACTCCAATAACACTGGAATCAGGAACACACTCCCTCACACTACAATAACACTGGAATCAGGAACACATTCCCTCACATTCCAATAACACGGGAATCAGGAACACATTCCGTCACACTCCAATAACACTGGAATCAGGAACACACTCCCTCACACTACAATAACACTGGAATCAGGAGCACATTCCCTCACACTCCAATAACACTGGAATCAGGAACACACTCCCTCACACTACAATAACACTGGAATCAGCAAACACATTCCCTCACATTCCAATAACACGGAAATCAGGAACACATTCCGTCACACTCCAATAACACTGGAATCAGGAACACACTCCCTCACACTACAATAACACTGGAATCAGGAACACATTCCCTCACACTCCAATAACACTGGAATCAGGAACACACTCCCTCACACTCCAATAACACCGTAATAAAGAACACATTCCCTCACACTCCAATAACACGGGAATCAGGAACACATTCCCTCACACTCCAATAACACTGGAATCAGGAACACATTCCCTCACACTCCAATAACAGTGGAATAAGGAACACATTCCCTCAAACTGCAATAACACGGGAATCAGGAACACATTCCCTCACACTCCAATAACACTGGAATCAGGAACACATTCCCTCACACTCCAACACAAGAATCAGGAACACATTCCCTCACACTCCAATAACACGGGAATCAGGAGCACATTCCCTCACACTCCAATAACACTGGAATCAGGAACACACTCCCTCACACTACAATAACACTGGAATCAGGAACACATTCCCTCACATTCCAATAACACGGGAATCAGGAACACATTCCGTCACACTCCAATAACACTGGAATCAGGAACACATTCCCTCACACTCCAACACAAGAATCAGGAAAACAATCTCTCATACTCCAATAACACGGGAATCAGGAACACATTCCCTCACACTCCAATAACACGGGAATCGGGAACACATTCCCTCACATTCCAATAACACGCGAATCGGGAACACATTCCCTCACTCCAATAACACGGGAATCAGGAACACATTCCCTCACACTCCAATAACACTGGAATCAGGAACACTTTCCCTCACACTCCATAGCACGTGTTCGGGCACACATACACTCACACTCCAATAACACGGGAATCAGGAACACATTCCCTCACACTCCAATAACACTGGAATCAGGAACACTTTCCCTCACACTCCATAGCACGTGTTCGGGCACACATACACTCACACTCCAATAACACGGGAATCAGGAACACATTCCCTCACACTCCAATAACATGGGAATCAGGAACACATTCCCTCGCACTCCAATAACACTGGAATCAGGAACACATTCCCTCACACTCCAATAACACTGGAATCAGGAACACATTCCCTCACACTCCAATAACACTGGAATCAGGAACACATTCCATCACACTCCAATAACACTGGAATCAGGAACACATTCCATTACACTCCAATAACATGGGAATCAGGAACACATTCCCTCGCACTCCAATAACACTGGAATCAGGAACACATTCCCTCACACTCCAATAACACTGGAATCAGGAACACATTCCATCACACTCCAATAACACGGGAATCAGGAACACATTCGCTCACACTCTAATAACATGGGAATCAGGAACACATTCCCTCGCATTCCAATAGCACGGGAATCAGGAACACATTCCCTCTCACTCCATAGCACGGGAATCGGGAACACATTCCCTCACACTCCAATAACACATGAATCAGGAACATGTTCTCTCACACTCCAACAAAAACGGAATCAGGATAACGTTCCCTCACACTCCAATAACACGGGAATCAGGAACACATTCCCTCACACTCCAATAACACGGGAATCAGGAACACATTCCCTCACACTCCATAGCACGGGAATCGGGAACACATTCCCTCACACTCTAATGACACGGGAATAAGGAACACATTCCCTCACACTCCAGTGACACGGGAATCAGGAACACATTCCCTCACACTCCATAGCACGGGAATCGGGAACACATTCCCTAACTCCAATAACACGGAAATCAGGAACACACTCCCTCACACTCCAATAACACGGGAATCAGGAACACATTCCCTCACACTCCAATAACACGGGAATTGGGAACACATTCCCTCACACTCAAATAACACGGGAATCAGGAAGGCATTCCCTCACACTCCATAGCACGGAAATCAGGAACACATTCCCTCACATTCCAATAACACGGGAATCGGGAACACATTCCCTCACTCCAATAACACGGGTATCAGGAATGCATTCCCTCACACTCCAATAACACGGGTATCAGGAACACATTCTCTCACACTCCAATAACACGGGTATCAGGAACACATTCCCTCACACTCCAATAACACATGAATCAGGAACATGTTCTCTCACACTCCAACAAAAAGGGAATCAGGAAAACGTTCACTCACACTCCAATAACCGGGAATCAGGATCACATTCCCGCACACTCCAATAACACTGGAATCAGGAAAACGTTCCCTCACACTCCAATAACACGGGAATCAGGAACACATTCCCTCACACTCCAATAACACGGGAATCAGGAACACATACCCTCACACTCCAATAACACGGGAATCAGGAACACATACCCTCACACTCCAATAACACGGGAATCAGGAACACATTCCCTCACACTCCAATAACACATGAATCAGGAACATGTTCTCTCACACTCCAACAAAAACGGAATCAGGAAAACATTCCCTCACACTCCAATAACCGGGAATCAGGATCACATTCCCGCACACTCCAATAACACTGGAATCAGGAAAACGTTCCCTCACACTCCAATAACACGGGAATCAGGAACACATACCCTCACACTCCAATAACACGGGAATCAGTAACACATTCCCGCACACTCCAATAACACTGGAATCAGGAAAACGTTCCCTCACACTCCAATAACACGGGAATCAGGAACACATACCCTCACACTCCAATAACAGGGGAATCAGGAACACATTCCCTCGCATTCCAATAACACGGGAATCAGGAGCACATTCCCTCGCATTCCAATAACATGGGAATCAGGAACACATTCCCTCACACTCCAATAACAAGGAAATCAGGAACACACTCCCTCACACTCCATAGCACGGGAATCGGGAACACATTCCCTCGTACTCTAATGACACGGGAATCAGGAACACATTCCCTCACACTCCAATGACACGGGAATCAAGAACACATTCCCTCACACTCCAAAAGTGCTCGAATCAGGAACACATTCCCTCACACTCCAATAACAGTGGAATCAGGAACACAATCTCTCACACTCCAATAACACAGGAATAAGGAACACTTTCCCTCACACTCCAATAACACTGGAGTAAGGAACACATTCCCTCACACTCCAATAACAGTGGAATCAGGAAAACATTCCCTCACACTCCAATAACAGTGGAATCAGGAACACATTCCCTCACACTCCAATAACAGTGGAATCAGGAACACAATCTCTCACACTCCAATAACACGGGAATAAGGAACACATTCCCTCACACTCCAATAACACAGGAATAAGGAACACAATCTCTCACACTCCAATAACAGTGGAATCAGGAACACATTCCCTCAAACTCCAATAATGTTCGAATCAGGAACACATTCCCTCACACTCCAATAACACGGGAATCAGGAACACATTCCCTCACACTCCAATAACACGGGAATCAGGAACACATTCCCTCACACTCCAATAACACTGGAATCAGGGACACATTCCCTCACACTCCAATAACACGGGAATCAGGAACAGATTCCCTCACACTCCAATAACACGGGAATCAGGAACACATTCCCTCACACTCCAATAACACGGGAATCAGGAACAGATTCCCTCACACTCCAATAACACGGGAATCAGGAACACATTACCTCACACTCCAATAACACGGGAATCAGGAACACATTCCCTCACACTCCAATAACACGGGAATCAGGAACACATTCCCTCACACTCCAATAACACGGGAATCAGGAACACATTCCGTCGCATTCCAATAACACGGGAATCAGGAACACATTCGCTCACACTCCAATAACACGGGAATCAGGAACACATTCCCTCGCATTCCAATAACACGGGAATCAGGAACACATTCCCTCTCACTCCAAAAACACATGAATCAGGAACATGTTCTCTCACACTCCAACAAAAACGGAATCAGGAAAACGTTCCCTCACACTCCAATAACACGGGAATCAGGAACACATTCCCTCACACTCCAATAACACAGGAATCAGGAACACATTCCCTCACAATCCATAGCACGGGAATCGGGAACACATTCCCTCACACTCCGATAACACGGAAATCAGGAACACACTCCCTCACACTCCATAGCACGGGAATCGGGAACACATTCCCTCACACTCTAATGACACGGGAATCAGGAACACATTCCCTCACACTCCAATAACACGGGAATCGGGAACACATTCCCTCACATTCCAATAACACGCGAATCGGGAACACATTCCCTCACTCCAATAACACGGGAAACAGGAATGCATTCCCTCACACTCCAATGACACTGAAATCAGGAACACTTTCCCTCACACTCCATAGCACGGGAATCGGGAACACATTCCCTCACACTCTAATGACACGGGAATCAGGAACACATACCCTCACACTCCAATAACACGGGAATCAGGAACACATTCCCTCACACTCCAATAACATGGGAATCAGGAACACATTCCCTCGCACTCCAATAACACTGGAATCAGGAACACATTCCCTCACACTCCAATAACACAGGAATCAGGAACACATTCCCTCACACTCCAATAACACGGGAATCGGGAACACATTCCCTCACACTCTAATGACACGGGAATCAGGAACACATTCCCTCACACTCCAGTGACACGGGAATCAGGAACACATTCCCTCACACTCCATAGCACGGGAATCGGGAACACATTCCCTCACTCCAATAACACGGAAATCAGGAACACACTCCCTCACACTCCATAGCACGGGAATCGGGAACACATTCCCTCACACTCTAATGACACGGGAATAAGGAACACATTCCATCACACACCAATGACACGGAAATCAGGAACACACTCCCTCACACTCCATAGCACGGTAATCGGGAATACATTCCCTCACACACTAATGACATGGGAATCAGGAACACATTCCCTCACACTCCAATGACACGGAAATCAGGAACACACTCCCTCACACTCCATAGCACGGGAATCGGGAACACATTCCCTCACACTCCAATGACACGGAAATCAGGAACACACTCCCTCACATTCCATAGCACGGGAATCGGGAACACATTCCCTCACACTCTAATGACACGGGAATCAGGAACACATTCCCTCACACTCTAATGACACGGGAATCAGGAACACATTTCCTCTCACTCCAATAACACCGGAATCAGGAACACATTCACTCACACTCTAATCACCCGGGAATCAGGAACACATTCCCTCACACTCTAATGACACGGGAATCAGGAACACATTTCCTCTCACTCCAATAACACCGGAATCAGGAACACATTCCCTCACACTCTAATGACACGGAAATCAGGAACACACTCCCTCACACTCCATAGCACGGGAATCGGGAGCACATTCCCTCACACTCCAATGACACGGAAATCAGGAACACACTCCCTCACACTCCATAGCACGGGAATCGGGAACACATTCCCTCACACTCTAATGATACGGGGATCAGGAACACATTCCCTCACACTCTAATGACACGGGAATCAGGAACACATTTCCTCTCACTCCAATAACACCGGAATCAGGAACACATTCCCTCACACTCTAATGACACGGGAATCAGGAACACATTCCCTCACACTCTAATGACACGGGAATCAGGAACACATTTCCTCTCACTCCAATAACACCGTAATCAGCAAAACATTCCCTCACACTCCAATAACACTGGAATAAGGAACACATTTCCCCACACTCCAATAACACTGGAATAAGGAACACATTCCCTCAAAATCAAACAACACTGGAATAAGGAACACATTCCCTCACACTCCAATAACACGGGAATCAGGAACACATTCCCTCAAACTCCAATAACACTGGAATCAGGAACACATTCCCCCACACACCAATAACACTGGAATAAGGAACACATTCCCTCAAACTCCAATAACACTGGAATCAGGAACACATTCCCCCACACACCAATAACACTGGAATAAGGAACACATTCCCTCAAACTCCAATAACACTGGAATCAGGAACACATTCCCTCACACTCCAATAATACTGGAATCAGGAACACAATCCCTCACACTCCAATAATACTGGAATCAGGAACACATTCCCTCACACTCCAATAATACTGGAATCAGGAACACATTCCCTCACACTCCAATAATACTGGAATCAGGAACACATTCCCACACACTCCAATAATACTGGAATCAGGAACACATTCCCTCACACTCCAATAATACTGAAATCAGGAACACATTCCCACACACTCCAATAATACTGGAATCAGGAACACATTCCCACACACTCCAATAATACTGGAATCAGGAACACATTCCCTCACACTCCAATAATACTGGAATCAGGAACACATTCCCTCACACTCCAATAATACTGGAATCAGGAACACATTCCCACACACTCCAATAATACTGAAATCAGGAACACATTCCCTCACACTCCAATAATCCTGGAATCAGGAACACATTCCCACACACTCCAATAATACTGAAATCAGGATCACATTCCCTCACACTCCAATAACACTGGAATCAGGAACACATTCCCTCACACTCCAATAACACTGGAATCAGGAACACATTCCCTCACACTCCAATAACACTGGAATCAGGAACACATTCCCTCACACTCCAATAACACTGGAATCAGGAACACATTCCCTCACACTCCAATAATACTGGAATCAGGAACACATTCCCTCACACTCCAATAACACGGGAATCAGGATCACATTCCCTCACACTCCAATAACACTGGAATCAGGAACACATTCCCTCACACTCCAATAACACTGGAATCAGGAACACATTCCCTCACACTCCAATAACACTGGAATCAGGAACACATTCCCTCACACTCCAATAACACTGAAATCAGGAACACATTCCCTCACACTCCAATAACACAGGAATCAGGATCACATTCTCTCACACTCCAATAACACTGGAATCAGGAACACATTCCCTCACACTCCAATAACACTGGAATCAGGAACACATTCCCTCACACTCCAATAACACTGGAATCAGGAACACATTCCCTCACACTCCAATAACACTGGAATCAGGAACACATTGCCTCACACTCCAATAACACTGAAATCAGGAACACATTCCCTCACACTCCAATAACACTGAAATCAGGAACACATTCCCTCACACTCCAATAACACAGGAATCAGGATCACATTCCCTCACACTCCAATAACACAGGAATCAGGATCACATTCTCTCACACTCCAATAACACTGGAATCAGGAACACATTCCCTCACACTCCAATAACACTGGAATCAGGAACACATTCCCTCACACTCCAATAACACTGGAATCAGGATCACATTCTCTCACACTCCAATAATACTGGAATCAGGAACACATTCCCTCACACTCCAATAACACTGGAATCAGGAACACATTCTCTCACACTCCAATAACACTGGAATCAGGAACACATTCCCTCACACTCCAATAACACTGGAATCAGGAACACATTCCCTCACACTCCAATAACACTGGAATCAGGAACACATTCCCTCACACTCCAATAACACTGAAATCAGGAACACATTCCCTCACACTCCAATAATACTGGAATCAGGAACACATTCCCTCACACTCCAATAACACTGGAATCAGGAACACATTCCCTCACACTCCAATAACACTGAAATCAGGATCACATTCTCTCACACTCCAATAATACTGGAATCAGGAACACATTCCCTCACACTCCAATAACACTGGAATCAGGAACACATTCCCTCACACTCCAATAACACTGAAATCAGGAACACATTCCCTCACACTCCAATAACACAGGAATCAGGATCACATTCTCTCACACTCCAATAACACTGGAATCAGGAACACATTCCCTCACACTCCAATAACACTGGAATCAGGAACACATTCCCTCACACTCCAATAACACAGGAATCAGGATGACATTCTCTCACACTCCAATAACACTGGAATCAGGAACACATTCCCTCACACTCCAATAACACAGGAATCAGGATCTCATTCTCTCACACTCCAATAACACTGGAATCAGGAACACATTCCCTCACACTCCAATAACACTGGAATCAGGATCACATTCCCTCACACTCCAATAACACTGAAATCAGGAACACATTCCCTCACACTCCAATAACACGGGAATCAGGAACACATTCCCTCACACTCCAATAACACTGGAATCAGGATCACATTCCCTCACACTCCAATAACACGGGAATCAGGATCACATTCTCTCACTCTCCAATAATACTGGAATCAGGAACACATTCCCTCACACTCCAATAACACAGGAATCAGGATCACATTCCCTCACACTCCAATAACACTGGAATCAGTAACACATTCCCTCACACTCCAATAACACGGGAATCAGGATCACAATCTCTCACACTCCAATAACACAGGAATCAGGATCACATTCCCTCACACTCCAATAACACGGGAATCAGGAACACATTCCCTCACACTCCAATAACACTGGAATCAGTAACACAATCTCTCACACTCCAATAACAGTGGAATCAGGAACACATTCCCTCACACTCCAATAACACGGGAATCAGGATCACAATCTCTCACACTCCAATAACACAGGAATCAGGATCACATTCCCTCACACTCCAATAACACGGGAATCAGGAACACATTCCCTCACACTCCAATAACACTGGAATCAGGATCACATTCCCTCACACTCAAATAACACGGGAATCAGGATCACAATCTCTCACACTCCAATAACACAGGAATCAGGATCACATTCCCTCACACTCCAATAACACTGGAATCAGGAACACATTCCCTCAAACTCCAATAATGTTCGAATCAGGAACACATTCCCTCACACTCCAATAACACGGGAATCAGGAACACATTCCCTCACACTCCAATAACACGGGAATCAGGAACACATTCCCTCACACTCCAATAACTCTGGAATCAGGAACACATTCCCTGACACTCCAATAACACTGGAATCAGGAACAGATTCCCTCACACTCCAATAACACGGGAATCAGGAACAGATTCCCTCACACTCCAATAACACGGGAATCAGGAACACATTCCCTCACACTGCAATAACACGGGAATCAGGAACAGATTCCCTCACACTCCAATAACACGGGAATCAGGAACACATTCCCTCACACTCCAATAACATGGGAATCAGGAACAGATTCCCTCACACTCCAATAACACGGGAATCAGGAACACATTCCCTCACACTCCAATAACACGGGAATCAGGAACACATTCCGTCGCATTCCAATAACACGGGAATCAGGAACACATTCGCTCACACTCCAATAACACGGGAATCAGGAACACATTCCCTCGCATTCCAATAACACGGGAATCAGGAACACATTCCCTCTCACTCCAATAACACATGAATCAGGAACATGTTCTCTCACACTCCAACAAAAACGGAATCAGGAAAATGTTCCCTCACACTCCAATAACACGGGAATCAGGAACACATTCCCTCACACTCCAATAACACAGGAATCAGGAACACATTCCGTCACACTCCATAGCACGGGAATCGGGAACACATTCCCTCAAACTCTAATGACACGGGAATCAGGAACACATTCCCTCACAATCCATAGCACGGGAATCGGGAACACATTCCCTCACACTCCGATAACACGGAAATCAGGAACACACTCCCTCACACTCCATAGCACGGGAATCGGGAACACATTCCCTCACACTCTAATGACACGGGAATCAGGAATACATTCCCTCACACTCCAATAACACGGGAATCGGGAACACATTCCAACACATTCCAATAACACGCGAATCGGGAACACATTCCCTCACTCCAATAACACGGGAAACAGGAATGCATTCCCTCACACTCCAATAACACTGAAATCAGGAACACTTTCCCTCACACTCCATAGCACGGGAATCGGGAACACATTCCCTCACACTCTAATGACACGGGAATCAGGAACACATACCCTCACACTCCAATAACACGGGAATCAGGAACACATTCCCTCACACTCCAATAACATGGGAATCAGGAACACATTCCCTCGCACTCCAATAACACTGGAATCAGGAACACATTCCCTCACACTCCAATAACACGGGAATCAGGAAAACGTTCCCTCACACTCCAATAACACGGGAATCAGGAACACATTCCCTCACACCCCAATAACACGGGAATCGGGAACACATTCCCTCACACTCTAATGACACGGGAATCAGGAACACATTCCCTCACACTCCAGTGACACGGGAATCAGGAACACATTCCCTCACACTCCATAGCACGGGAATCGGGAACACATTCCCTCACACTCTAATGACACGGGAATCAGGAACACATACCCTCACACTCCAATAACACGGGAATCAGGAACACATTCCCTCACACTCCAATAACATGGGAATCAGGAACACATTCCCTCGCACTCCAATAACACTGGAATCAGGAACACATTCCCTCACACTCCAATAACACGGGAATCAGGAAAACGTTCCCTCACACTCCAATAACACCGGAATCAGGAACACATTCCCTCACACTCCAATAACACGGGAATCGGGAACACATTCCCTCACACTCTAATGACACGGGATTCAGGAACACATTCCCTCACACTCCAGTGACACGGAAATCAGGAACACATTCCCTCACACTCCATAGCACGGGAATCGGGAACACATTCCCTCACTCCAATAACACGGAAATCAGGAACACACTCCCTCACACTCCATAGCACGGGAATCGGGAACACATTCCCTCACACTCCAATAACATGGGAATCAGGAACACATTCCCTCGCACTCCAATAACACTGGAATCAGGAACACATTCCCTCACACTCCAATAACACAGGAATCAGGAACACCTTCCCTCACACTCCAATAACACGGGAATCGGGAACACATTCCCTCACACTCTAATGACACGGGAATCAGGAACACATTCCCTCACACTCCAGTGACACGGGAATCAGGAACACATTCCCTCACACTCCATAGCACGGGAATCGGGAACACATTCCCTCACTCCAATAACACGGAAATCAGGAACACACTCCCTCACACTCCATAGCACGGGAATCGGGAACACATTCCCTCACACTCTAATTACACGGGAATAAGGAACACATTCCATCACACACCAATGACACGGAAATCAGGAACACACTCCCTCACACTCCATAGCACGGTAATCGGGAATACATTCCCTCACACACTAATGACATGGGAATCAGGAACACATTCCCTCACACTCCAATGACACGGAAATCAGGAACACACTCCCTCACACTCCATTGCACGGGAATCGGTAACACATTCCCTCACACTCCAATGACACGGAAATCAGGAACACAGTCCCTCACATTCCATAGCACGGGAATCGGGAACACATTCCCTCACACTCTCATGACACGGGAATCAGGAACACATTCCCTCACACTCTAATGACACGGGAATCAGGAACACATTTCCTCTCACTCCAATAACACCGGAATCAGGAACACATTCCCTCACACTCTAATAACACGGGAATCAGGAACACATTCCCTCACACTCTAATGACACGGGAATCAGGAACACATTTCCTCTCACTCCAATAACACCGGAATCAGGAACACATTCCCTCACACTCTAATGACATGGGAATCAGGAACACATTCCCTCACACTCCAATGACACGGAAATCAGGAACACACTCCCTCACACTCCATAGCACGGGAAACGGGAACACATTCCCTCACACTCCAATGACACGGAAATCAGGAACACACTCCCTCACACTCCATAGCACGGGAATCGGGAACACATTCCCTCACACTCTAATGACACGGGAATCAGGAACACATTCCCTCACACTCTAATGACACGGGAATCAGGAACACATTTCCTCTCACTCCAATAACACCGGAATCAGGAACACATTCCCTCACACTCTAATGACACGGGAATCAGGAACACATTCCCTCACACTCTAATGACACGGGAATCAGGAACACATTTCCTCTCACTCCAATAACACCGTAATCAGCAAAACATTCCCTCACACTCCAATAACACTGGAATAAGGAACACATTTCGCCACACTCCAATAACACTGGAATAAGGAACACATTCCCTCAAACTCAAACAACACTGGAATAAGGAACACATTCCCTCACACTCCAATAACACGGGAATCAGGAACACATTCCCTCAAACTCCAATAACACTGGAATCAGGAACACATTCCCCCACACACCAATAACACTGGAATAAGGAACACATTCCCTCAAACTCCAATAACACTGGAATCAGGAACACATTCCCCCACACACCAATAACACTGGAATAAGGAACACATTCCCTCAAACTCCAATAACACTGGAATCAGGAACACATTCCCTCACACTCCAATAATACTGGAATCAGGAACACATTCCCTCACACTCCAATAATACTGGAATCAGGAACACATTCCCTCACACTCCAATAATACTGGAATCAGGAACACATTCCCACACACTCCAATAATACTGGAATCAGGAACACATTCCCACACACTCCAATAATACTGGAATCAGGAACACATTCCCACACACTCCAATAACACTGGAATCAGGAACACATTCCCACACACTCCAATAATACTGGAATCAGGAACACATTCCCTCACACTCCAATAATACTGGAATCAGGAACACATTCCCACACACTCCAATAATACTGAAATCAGGAACACATTCCCACACACTCCAATAATACTGGAATCAGGAACACATTCCCTCACACTCCAATAATACTGGAATCAGGAACACATTCCCTCACACTCCAATAATACTGGAATCAGGAACACATTCCCACACACTCCAATAATACTGAAATCAGGAACACATTCCCTCACACTCCAATAATACTGGAATCAGCAACACATTCCCACACACTCCAATAATACTGAAATCAGGATCACATTCCCTCACACTCCAATAACACTGGAATCAGGAACACATTCCCTCACACTCCAATAATACTGGAATCAGGAACACATTCCCTCACACTCCAATAACACGGGAATCAGGAACACATTCCCTCACACTCCAATAATACTGGAATCAGGAACACATTCCCTCACACTCCAATAACACGGGAATCAGGATCACATTCCCTCACACCCCAATAACACTGGAATCAGGAACACATTCCCTCACACTCCAATAACACTGGAATCAGGAACACATTCCCTCACACTCCAATAACCCTGGAATCAGGAACACATTCCCTCACATTCCAATAACACTGGAATCAGGAACACATTCCCTCACACTCCAATAACACAGGAATCAGGAACACATTCCCTCACACTCCAATAACACTGGAATCAGGAACACATTCCCTCACACTCCAATAACACTGGAATCAGGAACACATTCCCTCACACTCCAATAACACTGGAATCAGGAACACATTCCCTCACACTCCAATAACACTGGAATCAGGAACACATTCCCTCACACTCCAATAACACTGGAATCAGGAACACATTCCCTCACACTCCAATAACACTGGAATCAGGAACACATTCCCTCACACTCCAATAACACTGGAATCAGGAACACATTCCCTCACACTCCAATAACACAGGAATCAGGAACACATTCCCTCACACTCCAATAACACAGGAATCAGGAACACATTCCCTCACACTCCAATAACACTGGAATCAGGAACACATTCCCTCACACTCCAATAACACTGGAATCAGGAACACATTCCCTCACACTCCAATAACACTGGAATCAGGAACACATTCCCTCACACTCCAATAACACTGGAATCAGGAACACATTCCCTCACACTCCAATAACACTGGAATCAGGAACACATTCCCTCACACACCAATAACACTGGAATCAGGAACACATTCCCTCACACTCCAATAACACAGGAATCAGGATCACATTCTCTCACACTCCAATAACACTGAAATCAGGAACACATTCTCTCACACTCCAATAACACTGGAATCAGGAACACACTCCCTCACACTCCATAGCACGGGAAACGGGAACACATTCCCTCACACTCCAATGACACGGAAATCAGGAACACACTCCCTCACACTCCATAGCACGGGAATCGGGAACACATTCCCTCACACTCTAATGACACGGGAATCAGGAACACATTCCCTCACACTCTAATGACACGGGAATCAGGAACACATTTCCTCTCACTCCAATAACACCGGAATCAGGAACACATTCCCTCACACTCTAATGACACGGGAATCAGGAACACATTCCCTCACACTCTAATGACACGGGAATCAGGAACACATTTCCTCTCACTCCAATAACACCGTAATCAGCAAAACATTCCCTCACACTCCAATAACACTGGAATAAGGAACACATTTCGCCACACTCCAATAACACTGGAATAAGGAACACATTCCCTCAAACTCAAACAACACTGGAATAAGGAACACATTCCCTCACACTCCAATAACACGGGAATCAGGAACACATTCCCTCAAACTCCAATAACACTGGAATCAGGAACACATTCCCCCACACACCAATAACACTGGAATAAGGAACACATTCCCTCAAACTCCAATAACACTGGAATCAGGAACACATTCCCCCACACACCAATAACACTGGAATAAGGAACACATTCCCTCAAACTCCAATAACACTGGAATCAGGAACACATTCCCTCACACTCTAATAATACTGGAATCAGGAACACATTCCCTCACACTCCAATAATACTGGAATCAGGAACACATTCCCTCACACTCCAATAATACTGGAATCAGGAACACATTCCCACACACTCCAATAATACTGGAATCAGGAACACATTCCCACACACTCCAATAATACTGGAATCAGGAACACATTCCCACACACTCCAATAACACTGGAATCAGGAACACATTCCCACACACTCCAATAATACTGGAATCAGGAACACATTCCCTCACACTCCAATAATACTGGAATCAGGAACACATTCCCACACACTCCAATAATACTGGAATCAGGAACACATTCCCACACACTCCAATAATACTGGAATCAGGAACACATTCCCTCACACTCCAATAATACTGGAATCAGGAACACATTCCCTCACACTCCAATAATACTGGAATCAGGAACACATTCCCACACACTCCAATAATACTGAAATCAGGAACACATTCCCTCACACTCCAATAATACTGGAATCAGCAACACATTCCCACACACTCCAATAATACTGAAATCAGGATCACATTCCCTCACACTCCAATAACACTGGAATCAGGAACACATTCCCTCACACTCCAATAATACTGGAATCAGGAACACATTCCCTCACACTCCAATAACACGGGAATCAGGAACACATTCCCTCACACTCCAATAATACTGGAATCAGGAACACATTCCCTCACACTCCAATAACACGGGAATCAGGATCACATTCCCTCACACCCCAATAACACTGGAATCAGGAACACATTCCCTCACACTCCAATAACACTGGAATCAGGAACACATTCCCTCACACTCCAATAACCCTGGAATCAGGAACACATTCCCTCACATTCCAATAACACTGGAATCAGGAACACATTCCCTCACACTCCAATAACACAGGAATCAGGAACACATTCCCTCACACTCCAATAACACTGGAATCAGGAACACATTCCCTCACACTCCAATAACACTGGAATCAGGAACACATTCCCTCACACTCCAATAACACTGGAATCAGGAACACATTCCCTCACACTCCAATAACACTGGAATCAGGAACACATTCCCTCACACTCCAATAACACTGGAATCAGGAACACATTCCCTCACACTCCAATAACACTGGAATCAGGAACACATTCCCTCACACTCCAATAACACTGGAATCAGGAACACATTCCCTCACACTCCAATAACACAGGAATCAGGAACACATTCCCTCACACTCCAATAACACAGGAATCAGGAACACATTCCCTCACACTCCAATAACACTGGAATCAGGAACACATTCCCTCACACTCCAATAACACTGGAATCAGGAACACATTCCCTCACACTCCAATAACACTGGAATCAGGAACACATTCCCTCACACTCCAATAACACTGGAATCAGGAACACATTCCCTCACACTCCAATAACACTGGAATCAGGAACACATTCCCTCACACTCCAATAACACTGGAATCAGGAACACATTCCCTCACACTCCAATAACACAGGAATCAGGATCACATTCTCTCACACTCCAATAACACTGAAATCAGGAACACATTCTCTCACACTCCAATATCACTGGAATCAGGAACACATTCTCTCACACTCCAATAACACAGGAATCAGGATCACATTCTCTCACACTCCAATAACACTGGAATAAGGAACACATTCCCTCACACTCCAATAACACTGGAATCAGGAACACATTCTCTCACACTCCAATAACACAAGAATAAGGAACACATTCCCTCACACTCCAATAACACTGGAATCAGGAACACATTCTCTCACACTCCAATAACACAAGAATAAGGAACACATTCCCTCACACTCCAATAACACTGGAATCAGGAACACATTCTCTCACACTCCAATAACACAGGAATCAGGAACACATTCCCTCACACTCCAATAACACAAGAATCAGGAACACATTCCCTCACACTCCAATAACACAAGAATAAGGAACACATTCCCTCACACTCCAATAACACAGGAATCAGGATCACATTCTCTCACACTCCAATAACACAAGAATAAGGAACACATTCCCTCACACTCCAATAACACAGGAATCAGGAACACATTCCCTCACACTCCAATAACACAAGAATCAGGAACACATTCCCTCACACTCCAATAACACAAGAATAAGGAACACATTCCCTCACACTCCAATAACACAGGAATCAGGATCACATTCTCTCACACTCCAATAACACAAGAATAAGGAACACATTCTCTCACACTCCAATAACACAAGAATCAGGAACACATTCCCTCACACTCCAATAACACAAGAATAAGGAACACATTCCCTCACACTCCAATAACACAGGAATCAGGATCACATTCTCTCACACTCCAATAACACAAGAATCAGGAACACATTCCCTCACACTCCAATAACACAAGAATAAGGAACACATTCTCTCACACTCCAATAACACAGGAATCAGGATCACATTCTCTCACACTCCAATAACACAAGAATAAGGAACACATTCCCTCACACTCCAATAACACAGGAATCAGGATCACATTCTCTCACACTCCAATAACACAGGAATCAGGAACACATTCCCTCACACTCCAATAACACAAGAATCAGGAACACATTCCCTCACACTCCAATAACACAGGAATCAGGATCACATTCTCTCACACTCCAATAACACAAGAATAAGGAACACATTCCCTCACACTCCAATAACACAGGAATCAGGATCACATTCTCTCACACTCCAATAACACTGGAATCAGGAACACATTCTCTCACACTCCAATAACACAAGAATAAGGAACACATTCCCTCACACTCCAATAACACTGGAATCAGGAACACATTCTCTCACACTCCAATAACACAGGAATCAGGATCACATTCTCTCACACTCCAATAACACAAGAATAAGGAACACATTCCCTCACACTCCAATAATACTGGAATCAGGATCACATTCCCTCACATTCCAATAACACTGGAATCAGGAACACATTCCCTCACATTCCAATAACACTGGAATCAGGAACACATTCCCTCACATTCCAATAACACTGGAATCAGGAACACATTCCCTCACACTCCAATAACACTGGAATCAGGATCACA
This sequence comes from Heterodontus francisci, assembly GCF_036365525.1. NCBI lineage: Eukaryota > Metazoa > Chordata > Chondrichthyes > Heterodontiformes > Heterodontidae > Heterodontus > Heterodontus francisci. The sequence continues at coordinate 58,164,910 of NC_090402.1, forward strand.
TTCTCTCACACTCCAATAACACAAGAATAAGGAACACATTCCCTCACATTCCAATAACACTGGAATCAGGAACACATTCCCTCACATTCCAATAATACTGGAATCAGGATCACATTCTCTCACACTCCAATAACACGGGAATCAGGAACACATTCCCTCACACTCCAATAATACTGGAATCAGGATCACATTCCCTCACACTCCAATAACACTGGAATCAGGAACACATTCCCTCACATTCCAATAACACTGGAATCAGGAACACATTCCCTCACCTTCCAATAACACTGGAATCAGGAACACATTCCCTCACACTCCAATAACACTGGAATCAGGAACACATTCCCTCACACTCCAATAACACTGGAATCAGGAACACATTCCCTCACATTCCAATAACACTGGAATCAGGAACACATTCCCTCACACTCCAATAACACTGGAATCAGGAACACATTCCCTCACACTCCAATAACACTGGAATCAGGAACACATTCCCTCACACTCCAATAACACTGGAATCAGGAACACATTCCCTCACACTCCAATAACACTGGAATCAGGAACACATTCCCTCACACTCCAATAACACTGGAATCAGGAACACATTCCCTCACACTCCAATAACACTGGAATCAGGAACACATTCCCTCACACTCCAATAACACAAGAATCAGGAACACATTCCCTCACACTCCAATAACACTGGAATCAGGAACACATTCCCTCACACTCCAATAACACTGGAATCAGGAACACATTCTCTCACACTCCAATAACACTGGAATCAGGAACACATTCCCTCACACTCCAATAACACTGGAATCAGGAACACATTCCCTCACATTCCAATAACACTGGAATCAGGAACACATTCTCTCACACTCCAATAACACTGGAATCAGGAACACATTCTCTCACACTCCAATAACACAGGAATCAGGATCACATTCTCTCACACTCCAATAACACTGGATTCAGGATCACATTCTCTCACACTCCAATAACACAGGAATCAGGATCACATTCTCTCACACTCCAATAACACAAGAATAAGGAACACATTCCCTCACACTCCAATAACACTGGAATCAGGATCACATTCTCTCACACTCCAATAACACAAGAATAAGGAACACATTCCCTCACACTCCAATAACACTGGAATCAGGAACACATTCCCTCACACTCCAATAACACAAGAATAAGGAACACATTCCCTCACACTCCAATAACACAAGAATAAGGAACACATTCCCTCACACTCCAATAACACGGGAATCAGGATCACATTCTCTCACACTCCAATAACACTGGAATCAGGATCACATTCTCTCACACTCCAATAATACTGGAATCAGGAACACATTCCCTCAAACTCCAATAACACGGGAATCAGGATCACATTCTCTCACACTCCAGTAACACTGGAATCAGGATCACATTCTCTCACACTCCAATAACACTGGAATCAGGAACACATTCCCTCACACTCCAATAACACTGGAATCAGGATCACATTCTCTCACACTCCAATAATACTGGAATCAGGAACACATTCCCTCACACTCCAATAACACTGGAATCAGGAACACATTCCCTCACACTCCAATAACACAGGAATCAGGATGACATTCTCTCACACTCCAATAACACTGGAATCAGGCTCACATTCTCTCACACTCCAATAACACAGGAATCAGGATGACATTCTCTCACACTCCAATAACACTGGAATCAGGAACACATTCCCTCACACTCCAATAACACAGGAATCAGGATGACATTCTCTCACACTCCAATAACACTGGAATCAGGATCACATTCCCTCACACTCCAATAACACAGGAATCAGGATCACATTCTCTCACACTCCAATAACACTGGAATCAGGATCACATTCTCTCACACTCCAATAACACTGGAATCAGGATCACATTCTCTCACACTCCAATAACACAGGAATCAGGAACACATTCCCTCACACTCCAATAACACTGGAATCAGGAACACATTCCCTCACACTCCAATAACACAAGAATAAGGAACACATTCCCTCACACTCCAATAACACTGGAATCAGGAACACATTCTCTCACACTCCAATAACACAAGAATAAGGAACACATTCCCTCACACTCCAATAACACTGGAATCAGGAACACATTCTCTCACACTCCAATAACACAGGAATCAGGAACACATTCCCTCACACTCCAATAACACTAGAATCAGGAACACATTCCCTCACACTCCAATAACACAAGAATAAGGAACACATTCCCTCACACTCCAATAACACAGGAATCAGGATCACATTCTCTCACACTCCAATAACACAAGAATAAGGAACACATTCCCTCACACTCCAATAACACAGGAATCAGGAACACATTCCCTCACACTCCAATAACACAAGAATCAGGAACACATTCCCTCACACTCCAATAACACAAGAATAAGGAACACATTCCCTCACACTCCAATAACACAGGAATCAGGATCACATTCTCTCACACTCCAATAACACAAGAATAAGGAACACATTCTCTCACACTCCAATAACACAAGAATCAGGAACACATTCCCTCACACTCCAATAACACAAGAATAAGGAACACATTCCCTCACACTCCAATAACACAGGAATCAGGATCACATTCTCTCACACTCCAATAACACAAGAATCACGAACACATTCCCTCACACTCCAATAACACAAGAATAAGGAACACATTCTCTCACACTCCAATAACACAGGAATCAGGATCACATTCTCTCACACTCCAATAACACAAGAATAAGGAACACATTCCCTCACACTCCAATAACACAGGAATCAGGATCACATTCTCTCACACTCCAATAACACAGGAATCAGGAACACATTCCCTCACACTCCAATAACACAAGAATCAGGAACACATTCCCTCACACTCCAATAACACAGGAATCAGGATCACATTCTCTCACACTCCAATAACACAAGAATAAGGAACACATTCCCTCACACTCCAATAACACAGGAATCAGGATCACATTCTCTCACACTCCAATAACACTGGAATCAGGAACACATTCTCTCACACTCCAATAACACAAGAATAAGGAACACATTCCCTCACACTCCAATAACACTGGAATCAGGAACACATTCTCTCACACTCCAATAACACAGGAATCAGGATCACATTCTCTCACACTCCAATAACACAAGAATAAGGAACACATTCCCTCACACTCCAATAATACTGGAATCAGGATCACATTCCCTCACATTCCAATAACACTGGAATCAGGAACACATTCCCTCACATTCCAATAACACTGGAATCAGGAACACATTCCCTCACATTCCAATAACACTGGAATCAGGAACACATTCCCTCACACTCCAATAACACTGGAATCAGGATCACATTCTCTCACACTCCAATAACACAAGAATAAGGAACACATTCCCTCACATTCCAATAACACTGGAATCAGGAACACATTCCCTCACACTCCAATAATACTGGAATCAGGATCACATTCCCTCACACTCCAATAACACTGGAATCAGGAACACATTCCCTCACATTCCAATAACACTGGAATCAGGAACACATTCCCTCACACTCCAATAACACTGGAATCAGGAACACATTCCCTCACACTCCAATAACACTGGAATCAGGAACACATTCCCTCACATTCCAATAACACTGGAATCAGGAACACATTCCCTCACACTCCAATAACACTGGAATCAGGAACACATTCCCTCACACTCCAATAACACTGGAATCAGGAACACATTCCCTCACACTCCAATAACACTGGAATCAGGAACACATTCCCTCACACTCCAATAACACTGGAATCAGGAACACATTCCCTCACACTCCAATAACACTGGAATCAGGAACACATTCCCTCACACTCCAATAACACTGGAATCAGGAACACATTCCCTCACACTCCAATAACACAAGAATCAGGAACACATTCCCTCACACTCCAATAACACTGGAATCAGGAACACATTCCCTCACACTCCAATAACACTGGAATCAGGAACACATTCTCTCACACTCCAATAACACTGGAATCAGGAACACATTCCCTCACACTCCAATAACACTGGAATCAGGAACACATTCCCTCACATTCCAATAACACTGGAATCAGGAACACATTCTCTCACACTCCAATAACACTGGAATCAGGAACACATTCTCTCACACTCCAATAACACAGGAATCAGGATCACATTCTCTCACACTCCAATAACACTGGATTCAGGATCACATTCTCTCACACTCCAATAACACAGGAATCAGGATCACATTCTCTCACACTCCAATAACACAAGAATAAGGAACACATTCCCTCACACTCCAATAACACTGGAATCAGGATCACATTCTCTCACACTCCAATAACACAAGAATAAGGAACACATTCCCTCACACTCCAATAACACTGGAATCAGGAACACATTCCCTCACACTCCAATAACACAAGAATAAGGAACACATTCCCTCACACTCCAATAACACAAGAATAAGGAACACATTCCCTCACACTCCAATAACACGGGAATCAGGATCACATTCTCTCACACTCCAATAACACTGGAATCAGGATCACATTCTCTCACACTCCAATAATACTGGAATCAGGAACACATTCCCTCAAACTCCAATAACACGGGAATCAGGATCACATTCTCTCACACTCCAGTAACACTGGAATCAGGATCACATTCTCTCACACTCCAATAACACTGGAATCAGGAACACATTCCCTCACACTCCAATAACACTGGAATCAGGATCACATTCTCTCACACTCCAATAATACTGGAATCAGGAACACATTCCCTCACACTCCAATAACACTGGAATCAGGAACACATTCCCTCACACTCCAATAACACAGGAATCAGGATGACATTCTCTCACACTCCAATAACACTGGAATCAGGCTCACATTCTCTCACACTCCAATAACACAGGAATCAGGATGACATTCTCTCACACTCCAATAACACTGGAATCAGGAACACATTCCCTCACACTCCAATAACACAGGAATCAGGATGACATTCTCTCACACTCCAATAACACTGGAATCAGGATCACATTCCCTCACACTCCAATAACACAGGAATCAGGATCACATTCTCTCACACTCCAATAACACTGGAATCAGGATCACATTCTCTCACACTCCAATAACACTGGAATCAGGATCACATTCTCTCACACTCCAATAACACAGGAATCAGGAACACATTCCCTCACACTCCAATAACACTGGAATCAGGAACACATTCCCTCACACTCCAATAACACAGGAATCAGGATGACATTCTCTCACACTCCAATAACACTGGAATCAGGATCACATTCTCTCACACTCCAATAACACAGGAATCAGGATGACATTCTCTCACACTCCAATAACACTGGAATCAGGATCACATTCTGTCACACTCCAATAACACGGGAATCAGGATGACATTCTCTCACACTCCAATAACACAAGAATAAGGAACACATTCCCTCACACTCCAATAATACTGGAATCAGGATCACATTCCCTCACACTCCAATAACACTGGAATCAGGAACACATTCCCTCACATTCCAATAACACTGGAATCAGGAACACATTCCCTCACATTCCAATAACACTGGAATCAGGAACACATTCCCTCACACTCCAATAACACTGGAATCAGGATCACATTCTCTCACACTCCAATAACACAAGAATAAGGAACACATTCCCTCACATTCCAATAACACTGGAATCAGGAACACATTCCCTCACATTCCAATAATACTGGAATCAGGATCACATTCTCTCACACTCCAATAACACGGGAATCAGGAACACATTCCCTCACACTCCAATAATACTGGAATCAGGATCACATTCCCTCACACTCCAATAACACTGGAATCAGGAACACACTCCCTCACATTCCAATAACACTGGAATCAGGAACACATTCCCTCACATTCCAATAACACTGGAATCAGGAACACATTCCCTCACACTCCAATAACACTGGAATCAGGAACACATTCCCTCACACTCCAATAACACTGGAATCAGGAACACATTCCCTCACACTCCAATAACACTGGAATCAGGAACACATTCCCTCACACTCCAATAACACTGGAATCAGGAACACATTCCCTCACACTCCAATAACACTGGAATCAGGAACACATTCCCTCACACTCCAATAACACTGGAATCAGGAACACATTCCCTCACACTCCAATAACACTGGAATCAGGAACACATTCCCTCACACTCCAATAACACTGGAATCAGGAACACATTCCCTCACACTCCAATAACACTGGAATCAGGAACACATTCCCTCACACTCCAATAACACAAGAATCAGGAACACATTCCCTCACACTCCAATAACACTGGAATCAGGAACACATTCCCTCACACTCCAATAACACTGGAATCAGGAACACATTCTCTCACACTCCAATAACACTGGAATCAGGAACACATTCCCTCACACTCCAATAACACTGGAATCAGGAACACATTCCCTCACATTCCAATAACACTGGAATCAGGAACACATTCTCTCACACTCCAATAACACTGGAATCAGGAACACATTCTCTCACACTCCAATAACACAGGAATCAGGATCACATTCTCTCACACTCCAATAACACTGGATTCAGGATCACATTCTCTCACACTCCAATAACACTGGAATCAGGAACACATTCCCTCACACTCCAATAACACAAGAATCAGGAACACATTCTCTCACACTCCAATAACACTGGAATCAGGAACACATTCTCTCACACTCCAATAACACAGGAATCAGGATCACATTCTCTCACACTCCAATAACACTGGATTCAGGATCACATTCTCTCACACTCCAATAACACTGGAATCAGGAACACATTCCCTCACACTCCAATAACACTGGAATCAGGAACACATTCCCTCACACTCCAATAACACAAGAATCAGGAACACATTCCCTCACACTCCAATAACACTGGAATCAGGAACACATTCCCTCACACTCCAATAACACTGGAATCAGGAACACATTCTCTCACACTCCAATAACACTGGAATCAGGAACACATTCCCTCACACTCCAATAACACTGGAATCAGGAACACATTCCCTCACATTCCAATAACACTGGAATCAGGAACACATTCTCTCACACTCCAATAACACTGGAATCAGGAACACATTCTCTCACACTCCAATAACACAGGAATCAGGATCACATTCCCTCACATTCCAATAACACTGGATTCAGGATCACATTCTCTCACACTCCAATAACACAGGAATCAGGATCACATTCTCTCACACTCCAATAACACAAGAATAAGGAACACATTCCCTCACACTCCAATAACACTGGAATCAGGATCACATTCTCTCACACTCCAATAACACAAGAATAAGGAACACATTCCCTCACACTCCAATAACACAGGAATCAGGATCACATTCTCTCACACTCCAATAACACAAGAATAAGGAACACATTCCCTCACACTCCAATAACACAGGAATCAGGATCACATTCTCTCACACTCCAATAACACTGGAATCAGGAACACATTCTCTCACACTCCAATAACACAAGAATAAGGAACACATTCCCTCACACTCCAATAACACTGGAATCAGGAACACATTCTCTCACACTCCAATAACACAGGAATCAGGATCACATTCTCTCACACTCCAATAACACAAGAATAAGGAACACATTCCCTCACACTCCAATAATACTGGAATCAGGATCACATTCCCTCACATTCCAATAACACTGGAATCAGGAACACATTCCCTCACATTCCAATAACACTGGAATCAGGAACACATTCCCTCACATTCCAATAACACTGGAATCAGGAACACGTTCCCTCACACTCCAATAACACTGGAATCAGGATTACATTCTCTCACACTCCAATAACACAAGAATAAGGAACACATTCCCTCACATTCCAATAACACTGGAATCAGGAACACATTCCCTCACACTCCAATAATACTGGAATCAGGATCACATTCCCTCACACTCCAATAACACTGGAATCAGGAACACATTCCCTCACATTCCAATAACACTGGAATCAGGAACACATTCCCTCACACTCCAATAACACTGGAATCAGGAACACATTCCCTCACACTCCAATAACACTGGAATCAGGAACACATTCCCTTACACTCCAATAACACTGGAATCAGGAACACATTCCCTCACACTCCAATAACACTGGAATCAGGAACACATTCCCTCACACTCCAATAACACTGGAATCAGGAACACATTCCCTCACACTCCAATAACACTGGAATCAGGAACACATTCCCTCACACTCCAATAACACAAGAATCAGGAACACATTCCCTCACACTCCAATAACACTGGAATCAGGAACACATTCCCTCACACTCCAATAACACTGGAATCAGGAACACATTCTCTCACACTCCAATAACACTGGAATCAGGAACACATTCCCTCACACTCCAATAACACTGGAATCAGGAACACATTCCCTCACATTCCAATAACACTGGAATCAGGAACACATTCTCTCACACTCCAATAACACTGGAATCAGGAACACATTCTCTCACACTCCAATAACACAGGAATCAGGATCACATTCTCTCACACTCCAATAACACTGGATTCAGGATCACATTCTCTCACACTCCAATAACACAGGAATCAGGATCACATTCTCTCACACTCCAATAACACAAGAATAAGGAACACATTCCCTCACACTCCAATAACACTGGAATCAGGATCACATTCTCTCACACTCCAATAACACAAGAATAAGGAACACATTCCCTCACACTCCAATAACACTGGAATCAGGAACACATTCCCTCACACTCCAATAACACAAGAATAAGGAACACATTCCCTCACACTCCAATAACACAAGAATAAGGAACACATTCCCTCACACTCCAATAACACGGGAATCAGGATCACATTCTCTCACACTCCAATAACACTGGAATCAGGATCACATTCTCTCACACTCCAATAATACTGGAATCAGGAACACATTCCCTCAAACTCCAATAACACGGGAATCAGGATCACATTCTCTCACACTCCAGTAACACTGGAATCAGGATCACATTCTCTCACACTCCAATAACACTGGAATCAGGAACACATTCCCTCACACTCCAATAACACTGGAATCAGGATCACATTCTCTCACACTCCAATAATACTGGAATCAGGAACACATTCCCTCACACTCCAATAACACTGGAATCAGGAACACATTCCCTCACACTCCAATAACACAGGAATCAGGATGACATTCTCTCACACTCCAATAACACTGGAATCAGGCTCACATTCTCTCACACTCCAATAACACAGGAATCAGGATGACATTCTCTCACACTCCAATAACACTGGAATCAGGAACACATTCCCTCACACTCCAATAACACAGGAATCAGGATGACATTCTCTCACACTCCAATAACACTGGAATCAGGATCACATTCCCTCACACTCCAATAACACAGGAATCAGGATCACATTCTCTCACACTCCAATAACACTGGAATCAGGATCACATTCTCTCACACTCCAATAACACTGGAATCAGGATCACATTCTCTCACACTCCAATAACACAGGAATCAGGAACACATTCCCTCACACTCCAATAACACTGGAATCAGGAACACATTCCCTCACACTCCAATAACACAGGAATCAGGATGACATTCTCTCACACTCCAATAACACTGGAATCAGGATCACATTCTCTCACACTCCAATAACACAGGAATCAGGATGACATTCTCTCACACTCCAATAACACTGGAATCAGGATCACATTCTGTCACACTCCAATAACACGGGAATCAGGATGACATTCTCTCACACTCCAATAACACAAGAATAAGGAACACATTCCCTCACACTCCAATAATACTGGAATCAGGATCACATTCCCTCACACTCCAATAACACTGGAATCAGGAACACATTCCCTCACATTCCAATAACACTGGAATCAGGAACACATTCCCTCACATTCCAATAACACTGGAATCAGGAACACATTCCCTCACACTCCAATAACACTGGAATCAGGATCACATTCTCTCACACTCCAATAACACAAGAATAAGGAACACATTCCCTCACATTCCAATAACACTGGAATCAGGAACACATTCCCTCACATTCCAATAATACTGGAATCAGGATCACATTCTCTCACACTCCAATAACACGGGAATCAGGAACACATTCCCTCACACTCCAATAATACTGGAATCAGGATCACATTCCCTCACACTCCAATAACACTGGAATCAGGAACACACTCCCTCACATTCCAATAACACTGGAATCAGGAACACATTCCCTCACATTCCAATAACACTGGAATCAGGAACACATTCCCTCACACTCCAATAACACTGGAATCAGGAACACATTCCCTCACACTCCAATAACACTGGAATCAGGAACACATTCCCTCACACTCCAATAACACTGGAATCAGGAACACATTCCCTCACACTCCAATAACACTGGAATCAGGAACACATTCCCTCACACTCCAATAACACTGGAATCAGGAACACATTCCCTCACACTCCAATAACACTGGAATCAGGAACACATTCCCTCACACTCCAATAACACTGGAATCAGGAACACATTCCCTCACACTCCAATAACACTGGAATCAGGAACACATTCCCTCACACTCCAATAACACTGGAATCAGGAACACATTCCCTCACACTCCAATAACACAAGAATCAGGAACACATTCCCTCACACTCCAATAACACTGGAATCAGGAACACATTCCCTCACACTCCAATAACACTGGAATCAGGAACACATTCTCTCACACTCCAATAACACTGGAATCAGGAACACATTCCCTCACACTCCAATAACACTGGAATCAGGAACACATTCCCTCACATTCCAATAACACTGGAATCAGGAACACATTCTCTCACACTCCAATAACACTGGAATCAGGAACACATTCTCTCACACTCCAATAACACAGGAATCAGGATCACATTCTCTCACACTCCAATAACACTGGATTCAGGATCACATTCTCTCACACTCCAATAACACAGGAATCAGGATCACATTCTCTCACACTCCAATAACACAAGAATAAGGAACACATTCCCTCACACTCCAATAACACTGGAATCAGGATCACATTCTCTCACACTCCAATAACACAAGAATAAGGAACACATTCCCTCACACTCCAATAACACTGGAATCAGGAACACATTCCCTCACACTCCAATAACACAAGAATAAGGAACACATTCTCTCACACTCCAATAACACAAGAATAAGGAACACATTCCCTCACACTCCAATAACACGGGAATCAGGATCACATTCTCTCACACTCCAATAACACTGGAATCAGGATCACATTCTCTCACACTCCAATAATACTGGAATCAGGAACACATTCCCTCAAACTCCAATAACACGGGAATCAGGATCACATTCTCTCACACTCCAGTAACACTGGAATCAGGATCACATTCTCTCACACTCCAATAACACTGGAATCAGGAACACATTCCCTCACACTCCAATAACACTGGAATCAGGATCACATTCTCTCACACTCCAATAATACTGGAATCAGGAACACATTCCCTCACACTCCAATAACACTGGAATCAGGAACACATTCCCTCACACTCCAATAACACAGGAATCAGGATGACATTCTCTCACACTCCAATAACACTGGAATCAGGCTCACATTCTCTCACACTCCAATAAAACAGGAATCAGGATGACATTCTCTCACACTCCAATAACACTGGAATCAGGAACACATTCCCTCACACTCCAATAACACAGGAATCAGGATGACATTCTCTCACACTCCAATAACACTGGAATCAGGATCACATTCCCTCACACTCCAATAACACAGGAATCAGGATCACATTCTCTCACACTCCAATAACACTGGAATCAGGATCACATTCTCTCACACTCCAATAACACTGGAATCAGGATCACATTCTCTCACACTCCAATAACACAGGAATCAGGAACACATTCCCTCACACTCCAATAACACTGGAATCAGGAACACATTCCCTCACACTCCAATAACACAGGAATCAGGATCACATTCTCTCACACTCCAATAACACAGGAATCAGGAACACATTCCCTCACACTCCAATAACACAAGAATCAGGAACACATTCCCTCACACTCCAATAACACAAGAATAAGGAACACATTCTCTCACACTCCAATAACACAGGAATCAGGATCACATTCTCTCACACTCCAATAACACAAGAATAAGGAACACATTCCCTCACACTCCAATAACACAGGAATCAGGAACACATTCCCTCACACTCCAATAACACAAGAATAAGGAACACATTCCCTCACACTCCAATAACACAGGAATCAGGATCACATTCTCTCACACTCCAATAACACAAGAATAAGGAACACATTCTCTCACACTCCAATAACACAAGAATCAGGAACACATTCCCTCACACTCCAATAACACAAGAATAAGGAACACATTCCCTCACACTCCAATAACACAGGAATCAGGATCACATTCTCTCACACTCCAATAACACAAGAATAAGGAACACATTCTCTCACACTCCAATAACAGAAGAATCAGGAACACATTCCCTCACACTCCAATAACACAAGAATAAGGAACACATTCCCTCACACTCCAATAACACAGGAATCAGGATCACATTCTCTCACACTCCAATAACACAAGAATCAGGAACACATTCCCTCACACTCCAATAACACAAGAATAAGGAACACATTCTCTCACACTCCAATAACACAGGAATCAGGATCACATTCTCTCACACTCCAATAACACAAGAATAAGGAACACATTCCCTCACACTCCAATAACACAGGAATCAGGATCACATTTCCTCACACTCCAATAACACTGGAATCAGGATCACATTCTCTCACACTCCAATAACACAGGAATCAGGAACACATTCCCTCACACTCCAATAACACAAGAATCAGGAACACATTCCCTCATACTCCAATAACACAGGAATCAGGATCACATTCTCTCACACTCCAATAACACAAGAATAAGGAACACATTCCCTCACACTCCAATAACACAGGAATCAGGATCACATTCTCTCACACTCCAGTAACACTGGAATCAGGAACACATTCTCTCACACTCCAATAACACAAGAATAAGGAACACATTCCCTCACACTCCAATAACACTGGAATCAGGAACACATTCTCTCACACTCCAATAACACAGGAATCAGGATCACATTCTCTCACACTCCAATAACACAAGAATAAGGAACACATTCCCTCACACTCCAATAATACTGGAATCAGGATCACATTCCCTCACACTCCAATAACACTGGAATCAGGAACACATTCCCTCACATTCCAATAACACTGGAATCAGGAACACATTCCCTCACATTCCAATAACACTGGAATCAGGAACACATTCCCTCACACTCCAATAACACTGGAATCAGGATCACATTCTCTCACACTCCAATAACACAAGAATAAGGAACACATTCCCTCACATTCCAATAACACTGGAATCAGGAACACATTCCCTCACATTCCAATAATACTGGAATCAGGATCACATTCTCTCACACTCCAATAACACGGGAATCAGGAACACATTCCCTCACACTCCAATAATACTGGAATCAGGATCACATTCCCTCACACTCCAATAACACTGGAATCAGGAACACATTCCCTCACATTCCAATAACACTGGAATCAGGAACACATTCCCTCACATTCCAATAACACTGGAATCAGGAACACATTCCCTCACACTCCAATAACACTGGAATCAGGAACACATTCCCTCACACTCCAATAACACTGGAATCAGGAACACATTCCCTCACATTCCAATAACACTGGAATCAGGAACACATTCCCTCACACTCCAATAACACTGGAATCAGGAACACATTCCCTCACACTCCAATAACACTGGAATCAGGAACACATTCCCTCACACTCCAATAACACTGGAATCAGGAACACATTCCCTCACACTCCAATAACACTGGAATCAGGAACACATTCCCTCACACTCCAATAACACTGGAATCAGGAACACATTCCCTCACACTCCAATAACACTGGAATCAGGAACACATTCCCTCACACTCCAATAACACAAGAATCAGGAACACATTCCCTCACACTCCAATAACACTGGAATCAGGAACACATTCCCTCACACTCCAATAACACTGGAATCAGGAACACATTCTCTCACACTCCAATAACACTGGAATCAGGAACACATTCCCTCACACTCCAATAACACAGGAATCAGGAACACATTCCCTCACATTCCAATAACACTGGAATCAGGAACACATTCTCTCACACTCCAATAACACTGGAATCAGGAACACATTCTCTCACACTCCAATAACACAGGAATCAGGATCACATTCTCTCACACTCCAATAACACTGGATTCAGGATCACATTCTCTCACACTCCAATAACACAGGAATCAGGATCACATTCTCTCACACTCCAATAACACAAGAATAAGGAACACATTCCCTCACACTCCAATAACACTGGAATCAGGATCACATTCTCTCACACTCCAATAACACAAGAATAAGGAACACATTCCCTCACACTCCAATAACACTGGAATCAGGAACACATTCCCTCACACTCCAATAACACAAGAATAAGGAACACATTCTCTCACACTCCAATAACACAAGAATAAGGAACACATTCCCTCACACTCCAATAACACGGGAATCAGGATCACATTCTCTCACACTCCAATAACACTGGAATCAGGATCACATTCACTCACACTCCAATAATACTGGAATCAGGAACACATTCCCTCAAACTCCAATAACACGGGAATCAGGATCACATTCTCTCACACTCCAGTAACACTGGAATCAGGATCACATTCTCTCACACTCCAATAACACTGGAATCAGGAACACATTCCCTCACACTCCAATAACACTGGAATCAGGATCACATTCTCTCACACTCCAATAATACTGGAATCAGGAACACATTCCCTCACACTCCAATAACACTGGAATCAGGAACACATTCCCTCACACTCCAATAACACAGGAATCTGGATGACATTCTCTCACACTCCAATAACACTGGAATCAGGCTCACATTCTCTCACACTCCAATAACACAGGAATCAGGATGACATTCTCTCACACTCCAATAACACTGGAATCAGGAACACATTCCCTCACACTCCAATAACACAGGAATCAGGATGACATTCTCTCACACTCCAATAACACTGGAATCAGGATCACATTCCCTCACACTCCAATAACACTGGAATCAGGATCACATTCTCTCACACTCCAATAACACTGGAATCAGGATCACATTCTCTCACACTCCAATAACACTGGAATCAGGATCACATTCTCTCACACTCCAATAACACAGGAATCAGGAACACATTCCCTCACACTCCAATAACACTGGAATCAGGAACACATTCCCTCACACTCCAATAACACAGGAATCAGGATGACATTCTCTCACACTCCAATAACACTGGAATCAGGATCACATTCTCTCACACTCCAATAACACAGGAATCAGGATGACATTCTCTCACACTCCAATAACACTGGAATCAGGATCACATTCTGTCACACTCCAATAACACGGGAATCAGGATGACATTCTCTCACACTCCAATAACACAAGAATAAGGAACACATTCCCTCACACTCCAATAATACTGGAATCAGGATCACATTCCCTCACACTCCAATAACACTGGAATCAGGAACACATTCCCTCACATTCCAATAACACTGGAATCAGGAACACATTCCCTCACATTCCAATAACACTGGAATCAGGAACACATTCCCTCACACTCCAATAACACTGGAATCAGGATCACATTCTCTCACACTCCAATAACACTGGAATAAGGAACACATTCCCTCACATTCCAATAACACTGGAATCAGGAACACATTCCCTCACATTCCAATAATACTGGAATCAGGATCACATTCTCTCACACTCCAATAACACGGGAATCAGGAACACATTCCCTCACACTCCAATAATACTGGAATCAGGATCACATTCCCTCACACTCCAATAACACTGGAATCAGGAACACATTCCCTCACATTCCAATAACACTGGAATCAGGAACACATTCCCTCACATTCCAATAACACTGGAATCAGGAACACATTCCCTCACACTCCAATAACACTGGAATCAGGAACACATTCCCTCACACTCCAATAACACTGGAATCAGGAACACATTCCCTCACACTCCAATAACACTGGAATCAGGAACACATTCCCTCACACTCCAATAACACTGGAATCAGGAACACATTCCCTCACACTCCAATAACACTGGAATCAGGAACACATTCCCTCACACTCCAATAACACTGGAATCAGGAACACATTCCCTCACACTCCAATAACACTGGAATCAGGAACACATTCCCTCACACTCCAATAACACTGGAATCAGGAACACATTCCCTCACACTCCAATAACACTGGAATCAGGAACACATTCCCTCACACTCCAATAACACAAGAATCAGGAACACATTCCCTCACACTCCAATAACACTGGAATCAGGAACACATTCCCTCACACTCCAATAACACTGGAATCAGGAACACATTCTCTCACACTCCAATAACACTGGAATCAGGAACACATTCCCTCACACTCCAATAACACTGGAATCAGGAACACATTCCCTCACATTCCAATAACACTGGAATCAGGAACACATTCTCTCACACTCCAATAACACTGGAATCAGGAACACATTCTCTCACACTCCAATAACACAGGAATCAGGATCACATTCTCTCACACTCCAATAACACTGGATTCAGGATCACATTCTCTCACACTCCAATAACACAGGAATCAGGATCACATTCTCTCACACTCCAATAACACAAGAATAAGGAACACATTCCCTCACACTCCAATAACACTGGAATCAGGATCACATTCTCTCACACTCCAATAACACAAGAATAAGGAACACATTCCCTCACACTCCAATAACACTGGAATCAGGAACACATTCCCTCACACTCCAATAACACAAGAATAAGGAACACATTCTCTCACACTCCAATAACACAAGAATAAGGAACACATTCCCTCACACTCCAATAACACGGGAATCAGGATCACATTCTCTCACACTCCAATAACACTGGAATCAGGATCACATTCTCTCACACTCCAATAATACTGGAATCAGGAACACATTCCCTCAAACTCCAATAACACGGGAATCAGGATCACATTCTCTC
The DNA here is from genome assembly GCF_036365525.1 of Heterodontus francisci. NCBI lineage: Eukaryota > Metazoa > Chordata > Chondrichthyes > Heterodontiformes > Heterodontidae > Heterodontus > Heterodontus francisci. The sequence goes on from NC_090402.1 coordinate 58,182,397, forward strand.
ACACTCCAGTAACACTGGAATCAGGATCACATTCTCTCACACTCCAATAACACTGGAATCAGGAACACATTCCCTCACACTCCAATAACACTGGAATCAGGATCACATTCTCTCACACTCCAATAATACTGGAATCAGGAACACATTCCCTCACACTCCAATAACACTGGAATCAGGAACACATTCCCTCACACTCCAATAACACTGGAATCAGGATCACATTCTCTCACACTCCAATAACACTGGAATCAGGCTCACATTCTCTCACACTCCAATAACACAGGAATCAGGATGACATTCTCTCACACTCCAATAACACTGGAATCAGGAACACATTCCCTCACACTCCAATAACACAGGAATCAGGAACACATTCTCTCACACTCCAATAACACAGGAATCAGGATCACATTCTCTCACACTCCAATAACACTGGAATCAGGATCACATTCTCTCACACTCCAATAACACTGGAATCAGGATCACATTCTCTCACACTCCAATAACACAGGAATCAGGAACACATTCCCTCACACTCCAATAACACTGGAATCAGGAACACATTCCCTCACACTCCAATAACACAGGAATCAGGATGACATTCTCTCACACTCCAATAACACTGGAATCAGGATCACATTCTCTCACACTCCAATAACACTGGAATCAGGATCACATTCTCTCACACTCCAATAACACTGGAATCAGGAACACATTCCCTCACACTCCAATAACACAGGAATCAGGATGACATTCTCTCACACTCCAATAACACTGGAATCAGGATCACATTCTCTCACACTCCAATAACACAGGAATCAGGATGACATTCTCTCACACTCCAATAACACTGGAATCAGGAACACATTCCCTCACACTCCAATAACACTGGAATCAGGAACACATTCCCTCACACTCCAATAACACTGGAATCAGGAACACATTCCCTCACACTCCAATAACACAGGAATCAGGATGACATTCTCTCACACTCCAATAACACTGGAATCAGGATCACATTCTCTCACACTCCAATAACACAGGAATCAGGATGACATTCTCTCACACTCCAATAACACTGGAATCAGGAACACATTCCCTCACACTCCAATAACACAGGAATCAGGATGACATTCTCTCACACTCCAATAACACTGGAATCAGGATCACATTCCCTCACACTCCAATAACACAGGAATCGGGATCACATTCTCTCACACTCCAATAACACTGGAATCAGGATCACATTCTCTCACACTCCAATAACACTGGAATCAGGAACACATTCTCTCACACTCCAATAACACGGGAATCAGGATGACATTCTCTCACACTCCAATAACACAGGAATCAGGATGACATTCTCTCACACTCCAATAACACTGGAATCAGGATCACATTCCCTCACACTCCAATAACACAGGAATCAGGATCACATTCTCTCACACTCCAAAAACACTGGAATCAGGATCACATTCTCTCACACTCCAATAACACTGGAATCAGGAACACATTCTCTCACACTCCAATAACACAAGAATCAGGAACACATTCCCTCACACTCCAATAACACGGGAATCAGGATGACATTCTCTCACACTCCAATAACACTGGAATCAGTATCACATTCTCTCACACTCCAATAACACAGGAATCAGGATCACATTCTCTCACACTCCAATAACACTGGAATCAGGAACACACTCCCTCACACTCCAATAACACTGGAATCAGGATCACATTCTCTCACACTCCAATAATACTGGAATCAGGAACACATTCCCTCACACTCCAATAACACTGGAATCAGGAACACATTCCCTCACACTCCAATAACACTGGAATCAGGAACACATTCTCTCACACTCCAATAACACTGGAATCAGGAACACATTCTCTCACACTCCAATAACACTGGAATCAGGAACACATTCTCTCACACTCCAGTAACACTGGAATCAGGAACACATTCTCTCACACTCCAATAGCACTGGAATCAGGAACACATTCCCTCACACTCCAATAACACTGGAATCAGGAACACATTCTCTCACACTCCAATAACACTGGAATCAGGATCACATTCTCTCACACTCCAATAACACTGGAATCAGGAACACATTCTCTCACACTCCAATAACACTGGAATCAGGAACACATTCTCTCACACTCCAGTAACACTGGAATCAGGAACACATTCTCTCACACTCCAATAGCACTGGAATCAGGAACACATTCCCTCACTCTCCAATAATACTGGAATCAGGAACACATTCCCTCACACTCCAATAACACAAGAATCAGGATCACATTCCCTCACACTCCAATAACACAGGAATCAGGATCACATTCCCTCACACTCCAATAACACTGGAATCAGTAACACATTCCCTCACACTCCAATAATACTGGAATAAGGAACACATTCCCTCACACTCCAATAACACAGGAATCAGGATCACATTCCCTCACACTCCAATAATACTGGAATCAGGAACACATTCCCTCACACTCCAATAACACGGGAATCAGGATCACATTCTCTCACACTCCAATAATACTGGAATCAGGAACACATTCCCTCACACTCCAATAACACAGGAATCAGGATCACATTCCCTCACACTCCAATAATACTGGAATCAGGAACACATTCCCACACACTCCAATAACACTGGAATCAGGAACACATTCCCTCACACTCCAATAACACTGGAATCAGGAACACATTCCCTCACACTCCAATAACACTGGAATCAGGAACACATTCCCTCACACTCCAATAACACTGGAATCAGGAACACATTCCCTCACACTCCAATAACACGGGAATCAGGATCACATTCCCTCACACTCCAATAATACTGGAATCAGGAACACATTCCCTCACACTCCAATAATACTGGAATCAGGATCACATTCTCTCACACTCCAATAACACGGGAATCAGGAACACATTCCCTCACACTCCAATAATACTGGAATCAGGATCACATTCTCTCACACTCCAATAACACGGGAATCAGGAACACATTCCCTCACACTCCAATAACACTGGATTCAGCAACACATTCTCTCACACTCCAATAATACTGGAATCAGGAACACATTCCCTCACACTCCAATAACACGGGAATCAGGAACACATTCCCACACACTCCAAAAACACTGGAATCAAGATCACATTCCCTCACACTCCAATAACACGGGAATCAGGAACACATTCCCTCACACTCCAATAACACTGGATTCAGCAACACATTCTCTCACACTCCAATATCACGGGGATCAGTATCCCATTCCCCTCAGACAGTTACTCTCAGTGCACAGTGCTGTTTAAAGTGTCTAACCCAGTGTTGTACCCGGTTTTGCTCTCAGTAACATAGCTGGTGCTGTACACTGTTCAGAGCCCAGTGCTGGACCTAGAACTCGACTCACTGATTCATTCTGTGCCATTACAGTGCCATGCCAGTGCAGTACCAGTGATTTATTCAATGCTATACCCAGTGATTTGCACTGCTGTACCCATTGTCTAGCCAGTGCTGCAGCAGAGATTTGCCAAACCCAGTGCCAGAGCCAGGCATATACCCAGTTCTATACCCAATAATTTTCCTGTGCTATTTCAATACTGACTCAGTGCTGTATTGAGAGCTCCACCCAGAGCTGTAACAAGTGCATGTATTCAGTGCTGTACTCTGTACTGTATTACAGTATTGTTCTTAAAACTGTATCCCATACTGTTCCCACCTGCACGACGGGTTTTGTTCATGAGAGGCTCAAAGGCAGACCCTTCCTCATCCTCTGCTCCGAGTGTTCTCCGTGCACGATCCTTATACAGAGAGAGGGTGAAGAAAACATATCAGTAATCACATCATGACCAGAAACATGAAGCATTTTTGTCGATTTAAGCTCGTAGTGCTTCTCTAATTCAGTTAAACAATATTCAATCTGGAGTTAAAAAGCAACTGCACTTATAATCAGGACCCTGACAAACTTCATACAAATGTTACAATAATTTCTATCAGGCTCATGGATTGAGGAAATGACTGAAACAAACAAATTCAAACACAATGCAATGATGTAATTTGTTGGTTATGAGACAGAGAGAACCAGTGTTTATAGAACCGATCCCTGAGACACCCCACTCAGTACATCATCCAGCACTGATCCCTCAGACTCCCCACGCAGTACATCATCCAGCACTGATCCCAGAGACACCCCACTCAGTATCTCATCCAGCACCGATGCCTGAGACACCCCACTCAGAACATCATCCAGCACTGATCCCTGAGACACCCCACTCAGTCCAGCATCCAGCACTGATGCCTGAGGCACCCCACTCAGTACTTTATCCAGCACTGATCCCTGAGACACCCCAGTCTGTACATCATCCAGCACCGATCCCTGAGACACCCAACTCAGTACATCATCCAGCACAGATCCCTGAGACACACCACTCAGTCCACCATTCAGCACTGATCCCTGAGACACCCCACTCAGTACATCATCCAGCACAGATCCATGAGACACCCCACTCAGTCCATCATCCAGCACTGATCCCTGAGACACCCCACTCAGTACATCATCCAGCACTGATCCCTGAGACACACCACTCAGTCCACCATTCAGCACTGATCCCTGAGACACCCCACTCAGTACATCATCCAGCACAGATCCATGAGACACCCCACTCAGTACATCATCCAGCACAGATCCATGAGACACCCCACTCAGTCCATCATCCAGCACTGATCCCTGAGACACCCCACTCAGCACATCATCCAGCACTGATCCCTGAGACACCCCACTCAGTACATCATCCAGCACCGATGCCTGAGACACCCCACTCAGCACATCATCCAGCACTGATGCTTGAGACACTCCACTCAGTACATCATCCAGCACCGACCGATGCCTGAGACACCCCACTCAGAACACCATCCAGCACTGATCCCTGAGACACCCCACTCAGTACATTATCCAGCACTGATCCCTGAGACAGCCCACTCAGTACATCATCCAGCACCGATCCCTGAGACACCCCACTCAGCACATCATCCAGCACTGATGCTTGAGACACTCCACTCAGTACATCATCCAGCACTGATCGCAGAGACACCCCACTCATTACCTCATCCAGCACAGATCCCTGAGACACCCCACTCAGTACATCATCCAGCATTGAACCCTGAGACACCCCACTCAGTACATCATCCAGCACCGATCCATGAGACACCCCACTCAGTACATCATCCAGCACTGATCCCTGATACACCCCACTCAGTACATCATCCAGCACTGATCCCTGAGATACCCCACTCAGTACTTTATCCAGCACTGATCCTTGAGACACCCCACTCTGTACATCATCCAGCACTGATCCCTGAGACACCCCACTCATTACATCATCCAGCACAGATCCCTGAGACACCCCACTCAGTACTTTATCCAGCACTGATCCCTGAGACACCCCACTCTGTACATCATCCAGCACTGATCCCTGAGACACCCCACTCAGTACATCATCCTGCACTGATCCCTGAGACACCCCAATCAGTACATCATCCAGCACTGATCCCTGAGTCACCGCACTCAGTCCATCATTCAGCACTGATCCCTGAGACACCCCACTCAGAACATCATCCAGCACTGATCCCTGAGACACCCCACTCAGTACATCATCCAGCACAGATCCATGAGACACCCCACTCAGTACATCATCCAGCACAGATCCATGAGACACCCCACTCAGTCCATCATCCAGCACTGATCCCTGAGACACCCCACTCAGCACATCATCCAGCACTGATCCCTGAGACACCCCACTCAGTACATCATCCAGCACCGATGCCTGAGACACCCCACTCAGCACATCATCCAGCACTGATGCTTGAGACACTCCACTCAGTACATCATCCAGCACCGACCGATGCCTGAGACACCCCACTCAGAACACCATCCAGCACTGATCCCTGAGACACCCCACTCAGTACATTATCCAGCACTGATCCCTGAGACAGCCCACTCAGTACATCATCCAGCACCGATCCCTGAGACACCCCACTCAGCACATCATCCAGCACTGATGCTTGAGACACTCAACTCAGTACATCATCCAGCACTGATCGCAGAGACACCCCACTCATTACCTCATCCAGCACAGATCCCTGAGACACCCCACTCAGTACATCATCCAGCACTGATCCCTGAGACACCCCACTCAGTACATCATCCAGCACCGATCCATGAGACACCCCACTCAGTACATCATCCAGCACTGATCCCTGAGACACCCCACTCAGTACATCATCCAGCACCGATCCATGAGACACCGCACTCATTACATCATCCAGCACAGATCCCTGAGACACCCCACTGAGTACATCATCCAGCACTGATCCCTGAGACACCCCACTCAGTACATCATCCAGCACCGATCCATGAGACACCCCACTCATTACATCATCCAGCACTGATCCCTGATACACCCCACTCAGTACATCATCCAGCACTGATCCCTGAGACACCCCACTCAGTAATTTATCCAGCACTGATCCCTGAGACACCCCACTCATTACATCATCCAGCACAGATCCCTGAGACACCCCACTCAGTACATCATCCAGCACTGATCCCTGAGACACCCCACTCATTACATCATCCAGCACAGATCCCTGAGACACCCCACTCAGTACATCATCCAGCACTGATCCCTGAGACACCCCACTCAGTACTTTATCCAGCACTGATCCCTGAGACACCCCACTCTGTACATCATCCAGCACTGATCCCTGAGACACCCCACTCAGTACATCATCCTGCACTGATCCCTGAGACACCCCAATCAGTACATCATCCAGCACTGATCCCTGAGTCACCGCACTCAGTCCATCATTCAGCACTGATCCCTGAGACACCCCACTCAGAACATCATCCAGCACTGATCCCTGAGACACCCCACTCAGTACATGATTCAGCACTGATCATTGAGACACCCCAATCAGTACATCATCCTGCACTGATCCCTGAGACACCCCACTCATTACATCATCCAGCACAGATCCCTGAGTCACCCCACTCAGTACATCATCCAGCACTGATCCCTGAGACACCCCACTCTGTACATCATCCAGCACTGATCCCTGAGACACCCCACTCAGTACATCATCCTGCACTGATCCCTGAGACACCCCAATCAGTACATCATCCAGCACTGATCCCTGAGTCACCCCACTCAGTCCATCATCCAGCACTGATCCCTGAGACACCCCACTCTGTGCATCATCCAGCACTGATCCCTGAGACACCCCACTCAGAACATCATCCAGCACTGATCCCTGAGACACCCCACTCAGTACATGATCCAGCACTGATCCCTGAGACACCCCAATCAGTACATCATCCAGCACTGATCCCTGAGACACCCCACTCAGTACATCATCCTGCACTGATCCCTGAGACACCCCACTCATTACATCATCCAGCACAGATCCCTGAGTCACCCCACTCTGTACATCATCCAGCACTGATCCCTGAGACACCCCACTCAGTACTTTATCCAGCACTGATCCCTGAGACACCCCACTCTGTACATCATCCAGCACTGATCCCTGAGACACCCCACTCTGTACATCATCCAGCACTGATCCCTGAGACACCCCACTCAGTACATCATCCTGCACTGATCCCTGAGACACCCCAATCAGTACATCATCCAGCACTGATCCCTGAGTCACCCCACTCAGTCCATCATCCAGCACTGATCCCTGAGACACCCCAATCTGTGCATCATCCAGCACTGATCCCTGAGACACCCCACTCAGAACATCATCCAGCACTGATCCCTGAGACACCCCACTCAGTACATGATCCAGCACTGATCCCTGAGACACCCCAATCAGTACATCATCCAGCACTGATCCCTGAGACACCCCACTCAGTACATCATCCTGCACTGATCCCTGAGACACCCCACTCATTACATCATCCAGCACAGATCCCTGAGTCACCCCACTCTGTACATCATCCAGCACTGATCTCTGAGACACCCCACTCAGTACTTTATCCAGCACTGATCCCTGAGACACCCCACTCTGTACATCATCCAGCACTGATCCCTGAGACACCCCACTCAGTACATCATCCTGCACTGATCCCTGAGACACCCCAATCAGTACATCATCCAGCACTGATCCCTGAGACACCCCACTCAGTAGATGATCCAGCACTGATCCCTCAGACACCCCACTCAGTACATCATCCAGCACTGATCCCTGAGACACCCCACTCAGTACATCATCCAGCACTGATCCCTGAGACACCCCACTCAGTACATCATCCAGCACTGATCCCTGAGACACCCCACTCAGTACATCATCCAGCACTGATCCCTGAGACACCCCACTCAGTACATCATCCAGCACTGATCCCTGAGACACCCCACTCAGTACATAATCCAGCACTGATCCCTGAGACACCCCACTCAGTACATAATCCAGCACTGATCCCTGAGACACCCCATTCAGTACATAATCCAGCACTGATCCCTGAGACACCCCACTCAGTACATCATGCTGCATTGATCCCTGAGACACCCCAATCAGTACATCATCCAGCACTGATCCCTGAGTCACCCCACTCAGTCCATCATCCAGCACTGATCCCTCAGACACCCCACTCAGTTCAGAATCCAGCACTGATCCCTGAGACACCCCACTCAGTACATCATCCTGCACTGATCCCTGAGACACCCCACTCATTACATCATCCAGCACAGATCCCTGAGTCACCCCACTCTGTACATCATCCAGCACTGATCCCTGAGACACCCCACTCAGTACTTTATCCAGCACTGATCCCTGAGACACCCCACTCTGTACATCATCCAGCACTGATCCCTGAGACACCCCACTCAGTACATCATCCTGCACTGATCCCTGAGACAGCCCAATCAGTACATCATCCAGCACTGATCCCTGAGACACCCCACTCAGTACATCATCCAGCACTGATCCCTGAGACACCCCACTCAGTACATAATCCAGCACTGGTCCCTGAGACACCCCACTCAGTACATCATCCAGCACTGATCCCTGAGACACCCCACTCAGTACATCATCCAGCACTGATCCCTGAGACACCCCACTCAGTACATCATCCAGCACTGATCCCTGAGACACCCCACTCAGTACATCATCCAGCACTGATCCCTGAGACACCCCACTCAGTACATCATCCAGCACTGATCCCTGAGACACCCCACTCAGTACATAATCCAGCACTGATCCCTGAGACACCCCACTCAGTACATAATCCAGCACTGATCCCTGAGACACCCCATTCAGTACATAATCCAGCACTGATCCCTGAGACACCCCACTCAGTACATCATGCTGCACTGATCCCTGAGACACCCCAATCAGTACATCATCCAGCACTGATCCCTGAGTCACCCCACTCAGTTCAGAATCCAGCACTGATCCCTGAGTCACCCCACTCAGTCCATCATCCAGCACTGATCCCTGAGACACGCCACTCAGAACATCATCCTGCACTGATCCCTGAGACACCCCACTCAGAACATCATCCAGCACCGACCGATGCCTGAGACACCCCACTCAGAACACCATCCAGCACTGATCCCTGAGACACCCCACTCAGTACATCATCCAGCACTGATCCCTGAGACACCCCACTCAGTACTTTATCCAGCACTGATCCCTGAGACACCCCACTCTGTACATCATCCAGCACTGATCCCTGAGACACCCCACTCAGTACATCATCCAGCACTGATCCCTGAGTCACCCCACTCAGTCCATCATCCAGCACTGATCCCTGAGACACCCCACTCAGAACATCATCCAGCACTGATCCCTGAGACACCCCACTCAGTACATGATCCAGCACTGATCCCTCAGACACCCCACTCAGTTCAGAATCCAGCACTGATCCCTGAGACACCCCACTCTGTACATCATCCAGCACTGATCCCTGAGACACCCCACTCAGTACATCATCCTGCACTGATCCCTGAGACACCCCACTCAGTACATCATCCAGCACTGATCCCTGAGACACCCCACTCTGTACATCATCCAGCACTGATCCCTGAGTCACCGCACTCAGTCCATCATTCAGCACTGATCCCTGAGACACCCGACTCAGAACATCATCCAGCACTGATCCCTGAGACACCCCACTCAGTACATCATCCAGCACAGATCCATGAGACACCCCACTCAGTACATCATCCAGCACAGATCCATGAGACACCCCACTCAGTCCATCATCCAGCACTGATCCCTGAGACAACCCACTCAGCACATCATCCAGCACTGATCCCTGAGACACCCCACTCAGTACATCATCCAGCACCGATGCCTGAGACACCCCACTCAGCACATCATCCAGCACTGATGCTTGAGACACTCCACTCAGTACATCATCCAGCACCGACCGATGCCTGAGACACCCCACTCAGAACACCATCCAGCACTGATCCCTGAGACACCCCACTCAGTACATTATCCAGCACTGATCCCTGAGACAGCCCACTCAGTACATCATCCAGCACCGATCCCTGAGACACCCCACTCAGCACATCATCCAGCACTGATGCTTGAGACACTCAACTCAGTACATCATCCAGCACTGATCGCAGAGACACCCCACTCATTACCTCATCCAGCACAGATCCCTGAGACACCCCACTCAGTACATCATCCAGCACTGATCCCTGAGACACCCCACTCAGTACATCATCCAGCACCGATCCATGAGACACCCCACTCAGTACATCATCCAGCACTGATCCCTGAGACACCCCACTCAGTACATCATCCAGCACCGATCCATGAGACACCGCACTCATTACATCATCCAGCACAGATCCCTGAGACACCCCACTGAGTACATCATCCAGCACTGATCCCTGAGACACCCCACTCAGTACATCATCCAGCACCGATCCATGAGACACCCCACTCATTACATCATCCAGCACTGATCCCTGATACACCCCACTCAGTACATCATCCAGCACTGATCCCTGAGACACCCCACTCAGTACTTTATCCAGCACTGATCCCTGAGACACCCCACTCATTACATCATCCAGCACAGATCCCTGAGACACCCCACTCAGTACATCATCCAGCACTGATCCCTGAGACACCCCACTCATTACATCATCCAGCACAGATCCCTGAGACACCCCACTCAGTACATCATCCAGCACTGATCCCTGAGACACCCCACTCAGTACTTTATCCAGCACTGATCCCTGAGACACCCCACTCTGTACATCATCCAGCACTGATCCCTGAGACACCCCACTCAGTACATCATCCTGCACTGATCCCTGAGACACCCCAATCAGTACATCATCCAGCACTGATCCCTGAGTCACCGCACTCAGTCCATCATTCAGCACTGATCCCTGAGACACCCCACTCAGAACATCATCCAGCACTGATCCCTGAGACACCCCACTCAGTACATGATTCAGCACTGATCATTGAGACACCCCAATCAGTACATCATCCAGCACTGATCCCTGAGACACCCCACTCAGTACATCATCCTGCACTGATCCCTGAGACACCCCACTCATTACATCATCCAGCACAGATCCCTGAGTCACCCCACTCAGTACATCATCCAGCACTGATCCCTGAGACACCCCACTCTGTACATCATCCAGCACTGATCCCTGAGACACCCCACTCAGTACATCATCCTGCACTGATCCCTGAGACACCCCAATCAGTACATCATCCAGCACTGATCCCTGAGTCACCCCACTCAGTCCATCATCCAGCACTGATCCCTGAGACACCCCACTCTGTGCATCATCCAGCACTGATCCCTGAGACACCCCACTCAGAACATCATCCAGCACTGATCCCTGAGACACCCCACTCAGTACATGATCCAGCACTGATCCCTGAGACACCCCACTCATTACATCATCCAGCACAGATCCCTGAGTCACCCCACTCTGTACATCATCCAGCACTGATCCCTGAGACACCCCACTCAGTACTTTATCCAGCACTGATCCCTGAGACACCCCACTCTGTACATCATCCAGCACTGATCCCTGAGACACCCCACTCAGTACATCATCCTGCACTGATCCCTGAGACACCCCAATCAGTACATCATCCAGCACTGATCCCTGAGACACCCCACTCAGTAGATGATCCAGCACTGATCCCTCAGACACCCCACTCAGTACATCATCCAGCACTGATCCCGGAGACACCCCACTCAGTACATCATCCAGCACTGATCCCTGAGACACCCCACTCAGTACATCATCCAGCACTGATCCCTGAGACACCCCACTCAGTACATCATCCAGCACTGATCCCTGAGACACCCCACTCAGTACATCATCCAGCACTGATCCCTGAGACACCCCACTCAGTACATAATCCAGCACTGATCCCTGAGACACCCCACTCAGTACATAATCCAGCACTGATCCCTGAGACACCCCATTCAGTACATAATCCAGCACTGATCCCTGAGACACCCCACTCAGTACATCATGCTGCACTGATCCCTGAGACACCCCAATCAGTACATCATCCAGCACTGATCCCTGAGTCACCCCACTCAGTCCATCATCCAGCACTGATCCCTCAGACACCCCACTCAGTTCAGAATCCAGCACTGATCCCTGAGACACCCCACTCAGTACATCATCCTGCACTGATCCCTGAGACACCCCACTCATTACATCATCCAGCACAGATCCCTGAGTCACCCCACTCTGTACATCATCCAGCACTGATCCCTGAGACACCCCACTCAGTACTTTATCCAGCACTGATCCCTGAGACACCCCACTCTGTACATCATCCAGCACTGATCCCTGAGACACCCCACTCAGTACATCATCCTGCACTGATCCCTGAGACAGCCCAATCAGTACATCATCCAGCACTGATCCCTGAGACACCCCACTCAGTAGATGATCCAGCACTGATCCCTCAGACACCCCACTCAGTACATCATCCAGCACTGATCCCTGAGACACCCCACTCAGTACATCATCCAGCACTGATCCCTGAGACACCCCACTCAGTACATCATCCAGCACTGATCCCTGAGACACCCCACTCAGTACATCATCCAGCACTGATCCCTGAGACACCCCACTCAGTACATCATCCAGCACTGATCCCTGAGACACCCCACTCAGTACATAATCCAGCACTGATCCCTGAGACACCCCACTCAGTACATAATCCAGCACTGATCCCTGAGACACCCCATTCAGTACATAATCCAGCACTGATCCCTGAGACACCCCACTCAGTACATCATGCTGCACTGATCCCTGAGACACCCCAATCAGTACATCATCCAGCACTGATCCCTGAGTCACCCCACTCAGTTCAGAATCCAGCACTGATCCCTGAGTCACCCCACTCAGTCCATCATCCAGCACTGATCCCTGAGACACGCCACTCAGAACATCATCCTGCACTGATCCCTGAGACACCCCACTCAGAACATCATCCAGCACCGACCGATGCCTGAGACACCCCACTCAGAACACCATCCAGCACTGATCCCTGAGACACCCCACTCAGTACATCATCCAGCACTGATCCCTGAGACACCCCACTCAGTACTTTATCCAGCACTGATCCCTGAGACACCCCACTCTGTACATCATCCAGCACTGATCCCTGAGACACCCCACTCAGTACATCATCCAGCACTGATCCCTGAGTCACCCCACTCAGTCCATCACCCAGCACTGATCCCTGAGACACCCCACTCAGAACATCATCCAGCACTGATCCCTGAGACACCCCACTCAGTACATGATCCAGCACTGATCCCTCAGACACCCCACTCAGTTCAGAATCCAGCACTGATCCCTGAGACACCCCACTCTGTACATCATCCAGCACTGATCCCTGAGACACCCCACTCAGTACATCATCCTGCACTGATCCCTGAGACACCCCACTCATTACATCATCCAGCACTGATCCCTGAGACACCCCACTCAGTACATCATCCAGCACTGATCCCTGAGACACCCCACTCAGTACATCATCCAGCACTGATCCCTGAGACACCCCACTCAGTACATCATCCTGCACTGATCCCTGAGACACCCCAATCAGTACATCATCCAGCACTGATCCCTGAGACACCCCACTCTGTACATCATCCAGCACTGATCCCTGAGACACCCCACTCAGTCCATCATCCAGCACTGATCCCTGAGACACCCCACTCAGAACATCATCCAGCACTGATCCCTGAGACACCCCACTCAGTACTTTATCCAGCACTGATCCCTGAGACACCCCACTCAGTACATCATCCAGCACTGATCCCTGAGACACCCCACTCAGTACATCATCCAGCACTGATCCCTGAGACACCCCACTCATTACATCATCCAGCACTGATCCCTGAGACACCCCACTCAGTACATAATCCAGCACTGATCCCTGAGACACCCCACTCAGTACATAATCCAGCACTGATCCCTGAGACACCCCATTCAGTACATAATCCAGCACTGATCCCTGAGATACCCCACTCAGTACATAATCCAGCACTGATCCCTGAGACACCCCACTCAGAACATCATCCAGCACCGACCGATGCCTGAGACACCCCACTCAGAACACCATCCAGCACTGATCCCTGAGACACCCCACTCAGTACATTATCCAGCACTGATCCCTGAGACAGCCCACTCAGTACATCATCCAGCACCGATCCCTGAGACACCCCACTCAGCACATCATCCAGCACTGATGCTTGAGACACTCCACTCAGTACATCATCCAGCACTGATCGCAGAGACACCCCACTCAATACCTCATCCAGCACAGATCCCTGAGACACCCCACTCAGTACATCATCCAGCACTGATACCTGAGACACCCCACTCAGTACATCATCCAGCACCGATCCATGAGACACCCCACTCAGTACATCATCCAGCACTGATCCCTGAGACACCCCACTCAGTACATCATCCAGCACCGATCCATGAGACACCCCACTCATTACATCATCCAGCACAGATCCCTGAGACACCCCACTGAGTACATCATCCAGCACTGATCCCTGAGACTTCCCACACATTACATCATGCAGCACAGATCCCTGAGACACCCCCCTGAGTACATCATCCAGCACTGATCCCTGAGACACCCCACTCAGTACATCATCCAGCACCGATCCCTGAGACACCCCACTCAGTACATCATCCAGCAAGGATCCCTGATACACCCCACTCAGTACATCATCCAGCACTGATCCCTGAGACACCCCACTCAGTACTTTATCCAGCACTGATCCCTGAGACACCCCACTCAGTACATCATCCTGCACTGATCCCTGAGACACCCCAATCAGTACATCATCCAGCACTGATCCCTGAGACACCCCACTCTGTACATCATCCAGCACTGATCCCTGAGACACCCCACTCAGTCCATCATCCAGCACTGATCCCTGAGACACACCACTCAGAACATCATCCAGCACTGATCCCTGAGACACCCCACTCAGTAGATGATCCAGCACTGATCCCTGAGACACCCCACTCAGTACATAATCCAGCACTGATCCCTGAGACACCCCACTCAGTACATAATCCAGCACTGATCCCTGAGACACCCCATTCAGTACATAATCCAGCACTGATCCCTGAGACACCCCACTCAGTACATAATCCAGCACTGATCCCTGAGACACCCCACTCAGAACATCATCCAGCACCGACCGATGCCTGAGACACCCCACTCAGAACACCATCCAGCACTGATCCCTGAGACACCCCACTCAGTACATTATCCAGCACTGATCCCTGAGACAGCCCACTCAGTACATCATCCAGCACCGATCCCTGAGACACCCCACTCAGCACATCATCCAGCACTGATGCTTGAGACACTCCACTCAGTACATCATCCAGCACTGATCCCTGAGACACCCCACTCACTACATCATCCAGCACCGATCCATGAGACACCCCACTCAGTACATCATCCAGCACTGATCCCTGAGACACCCCACTCAGTACATCATCCAGCACCGATCCATGAGACACCCCACTCATTACATCATCCAGCACAGATCCCTGAGACACCCCACTGAGTACATCATCCAGCACTGATCCCTGAGACACCCCACACATTACATCATGCAGCACAGATCCCTGAGACACCCCACTGAGTACATCATCCAGCACTGATCCCTGAGACACCCCACTCAGTACATCATCCAGCACCGATCCCTGAGACACCCCACTCAGTACATCATCCAGCAAGGATCCCTGATACACCGCACTCAGTACATCATCCAGCACTGATCCCTGAGACACCCCACTCAGTACTTTATCCAGCACTGATCCTTGAGACACCCCACTCTGTACATCATCCAGCACTGATCCCTGAGACACCCCACTCAGTACATCATCCTGCACTGATCCCTGAGACACCCCACTCATTACATCATCCAGCACAGATCCCTGAGACACCCCACTCAGTACATCATCCAGCACTGATCCCTGAGACACCCCACTCAGTACTTCATCCAGCACTGATCCCTGAGTCACCCCACTCAGTCCATCATCCAGCACTGATCCCTGAGACACCCCACTCAGAACATCATCCAGCACTGATCCCGGAGACACCCCACTCAGTACATGATCCAGCACTGATCCCTCAGACACCCCACTCAGTCCAGAATCCAGCACTGATCCCTGAGACACCCCACTCTGTACATCATCCAGCACTGATCCCTGAGACACCCCACTCAGTACATCATCCAGCACTGATTCCTGAGACACCCCACTCAGTACATCATCCAGCACCGATCCCTGAGACACCCCACTCAGGACATCATCCAGCACCGATCACTGAGACACCCCACTCAGTACATCATCCAGCACTGATCCCAGAGACATCCCACTCAGTACATCATCCAGCACTGATCCCTGAGACACCCCACTCAGTACATCATCCAGCACTGATCCCTGAGACACCCCACTCAGTACATAATCCAGCACAGATCCCTGAGACACCCCACTCAGAACATCATCCAGCACCGACCGATGCCTGAGACACCCCACTCAGAACACCATCCAGCACTGATCCCTGAGACACCCCACTCAGTACATTATCCAGCACTGATCCCTGAGACACCCCACTCAGTACATCATCCAGCACAGATCCCTGAGTCACCCCACTCAGTCCATCATCCAGCACTGATCCCTGAGACACCCCACACAGAACATCATCCAGCACTGATCCCTGAGACACTCCGCTCAGTACATGATCCAGCACTGATCCCTCAGACACCCCACTCAGTCCAGAATCCAGCACTGATCCCTGAGACACCCCACTCAGTACATCATCCAGCACTGATCCCTGAGACACCCCACTCAGTACATCATCCAGCACTGATCCCTGAGACACCCCACTCAGTACATCATCCAGCACTGATCCCTGAGACACCCCACTCAGTACATCATCCAGCACTGATCCCTGAGACACCACACTCAGTACATCATCCAGCACCGATCCCTGAGACACCCCACTCATTACATCATCCAGCACTGATCCCTGAGACACCCCACTCAGTACATCATCCAGCACTGATCCCTGAGACACCACACTCAGTACATCATCCAGCACCGATCCCTGAGACACCCCACTCAGTACATCATCCAGCACAGATCCCTGAGACACCCCACTCATTACATCATCCAGCACCGATCCCTGAGACACCCCACTCATTACATCATCCAGCACTGATCCCTGAGACACCCCACTGATTACATCATGCAGCACAGATCCCTGAGACACCCCACTGAGTACATCATCCAGCAGTGATCCCTGAGACACCCCACTCAGTACATCATCCAGCACCGATCCCTGAGACACCCCACTCAGGACATAATCCAGCACTGATCCCTGAGACACCGCACCCAGTACATCATCCAGCACCGATCACTGAGACACCCCACTCAGTACATCGTCCAGCAGTGATCCCTGAGACACCCCACTCAGTACATCATCCAGCACTGATCCCTGAGACACCCCACTCAGTCCAGAATCCAGCACTGATCCCTGAGACACCCCACTCAGTACATCATCCAGCACTGATCCCTGAGACACCCCACTCAGTACATCATCCAGCACTGATTCCTGAGACACCCCACTCAGTACATCATCCAGCAACGATCCCTGAGACACCCCACTCAGTACATCATCCAGCACCGATCACTTTGACACCCCACTCAGTACATCATCCAGCACTGATCCCTGAGACACCCCACTCAGTACATAATCCAGCACTGATCCCTGAGACACCCCACTCAGTACATAATCCAGCACTGATCCCTGAGACACCCCACTCAGTACATCATCCAGCACTGATCCCTGAGACACCCCACTCATTACATCATCCAGCACAGATCCCTGAGACACCCCAGTGAGTACATCATCCAGCACTGATCCCTGGGACACCCCACTCAGTACATCATCCAGCACTGATCCCTGATACACCCCACTCAGTACATCATCCAGCACTGATCCCTGAGACACCCCACTCAGTACTTTATCCAGCATTGATCCTTGAGACACCCCACTCTGTACATCATCCAGCACTGATCCCTGAGACACCCCACTCAGTACATCATCCTGCACTGATCCCTGAGACACTCCGCTCAGTACATGATCCAGCACTGATCCCTCAGACACCCCACTCAGTCCAGAATCCAGCACTGATCCCTGAGACACCCCACTCAGTACATCATCCAGCACTGATCCCTGAGACACCCCACTCAGTACATCATCCAGCACTGATCCCTGAGACACCCCACTCAGTACTTTATCCAGCACTGATCCCTGAGACACCCCACTCAGTACATCATCCAGCACTGATCCCTGAGACACCACACTCAGTACATCATCCAGCACCGATCCCTGAGACTCCCCACTCAGTACATCATGCAGCACTGATCCCTGAGACACCCCACTCAGTACATCATCCAGCACCGATGCCTGAGACACCCCACTCAGTACATCATCCAGCACTGATCCCTGAGACACCCCACTCAGTACATCATCCAGCACTGATCCAAGAGACACCCCACTCAGTACATCATCCAGCACTGATCCCTGAGACACCCCTCTCACTACATCATCCAGCACCGATCCCTGAGACACCCCACTCAGTACATCATGCAGCACCGATCCCTGAGACACCCCACTCAGTACATCCTCCAGCACTGATCCCTGAGACACCCCATTCAGTACATCATCCAGCACCGATCCCTGAGACACCCCACTCAGTACATCATCCAGCACTGATCCCTGAGACACCCCACTCAGTACATCATCCAGCACCAAACCCTGAGACACCCCACTCAGCACATCATCCAGCACTGATCCCTGAGACACCAAACTCAGCACATCATCCAGCACCGATGCCTGAGACACCCCACTCAGAACATCATCCAGCACCGATCCCTGAGACACCCCACTCAGTACATCATCCAGCACTGATCCCTGAGACACCCCACTCATTACATCATCCAGCACAGACCCCTGAGACACCCCACTCAGTACATCATCCAGCACCGATCACTGAGACACCCCACTCAGTCCATCATCCAGCACTGATCCCTGAGACACCCCACTCAGTACATCATCCGGCACCGATCCCTGAGACACCCCACTCAGTACATCATCCAGTACCGATCACTTTGACACCCCACTCAGTACATCATCCAGCACTGATCCCTGAGACACCCCACATAGTCCATCATCCAACACTGATCCCTGAGACACCCCACTCAGTCCACCATCCAGCACTGATCCCTGAGACACCCCACTCAGAACATCATCCAGCACTGATCCCTGAGACACCCCACTCAGTACATCATCCAGCACTGATCCCTGGGACACCCCACTCAGTCCATCATCCAGCACTGATCCCAGAGACACCCCACTCAGTACATCATCCAGCACTGATCCCTGAGACACCCCACTCAGTCCATCATCCAGCACTGATCCCAGAGACACCCCACTCAGTACATCATCCAGCACCAAACCCTGAGACACCCCACTCAGCACATCATCCAGCACTGATCCCTGAGACACCAAACTCAGCACATCATCCAGCACTGATCCCTGAGACACCACACTCAGTACATCATCCAGCACCGATCCCTGAGACACCCCACTCATTACATCATCCAGCACTGATCCCTGAGACACCCCACTCAGTACATCATCCAGCACTGATCCCTGAGACACCACACTCAGTACATCATCCAGCACCGATCCCTGAGACACCCCACTCAGTACATCATCCAGCACAGATCCCTGAGACACCCCACTCATTACATCATCCAGCACCGATCCCTGAGACACCCCACTCATTACATCATCCAGCACTGATCCCTGAGACACCCCACTGATTACATCATGCAGCACAGATCCCTGAGACACCCCACTGAGTACATCATCCAGCAGTGATCCCTGAGACACCCCACTCAGTACATCATCCAGCACCGATCCCTGAGACACCCCACTCAGGACATAATCCAGCACTGATCCCTGAGACACCGCACCCAGTACATCATCCAGCACCGATCACTGAGACACCCCACTCAGTACATCGTCCAGCAGTGATCCCTGAGACACCCCACTCAGTACATCATCCAGCACTGATCCCTGAGACACCCCACTCAGTCCAGAATCCAGCACTGATCCCTGAGACACCCCACTCAGTACATCATCCAGCACTGATCCCTGAGACACCCCACTCAGTACATCATCCAGCACTGATTCCTGAGACACCCCACTCAGTACATCATCCAGCAACGATCCCTGAGACACCCCACTCAGTACATCATCCAGCACCGATCACTTTGACACCCCACTCAGTACATCATCCAGCACTGATCCCTGAGACACCCCACTCAGTACATAATCCAGCACTGATCCCTGAGACACCCCACTCAGTACATAATCCAGCACTGATCCCTGAGACACCCCACTCAGTACATCATCCAGCACTGATCCCTGAGACACCCCACTCATTACATCATCCAGCACAGATCCCTGAGACACCCCAGTGAGTACATCATCCAGCACTGATCCCTGGGACACCCCACTCAGTACATCATCCAGCACTGATCCCTGATACACCCCACTCAGTACATCATCCAGCACTGATCCCTGAGACACCCCACTCAGTACTTTATCCAGCATTGATCCTTGAGACACCCCACTCTGTACATCATCCAGCACTGATCCCTGAGACACCCCACTCAGTACATCATCCTGCACTGATCCCTGAGACACTCCGCTCAGTACATGATCCAGCACTGATCCCTCAGACACCCCACTCAGTCCAGAATCCAGCACTGATCCCTGAGACACCCCACTCAGTACATCATCCAGCACTGATCCCTGAGACACACCACTCAGTACATCATCCAGCACTGATCCCTGAGACACCCCACTCAGTACATCATCCAGCACTGATCCCTGAGACACCCCACTCAGTACATCATCCAGCACTGATCCCTGAGACACCACACTCAGTACATCATCCAGCACCGATCCCTGAGACTCCCCACTCAGTACATCATGCAGCACTGATCCCTGAGACACCCCACTCAGTACATCATCCAGCACCGATGCCTGAGACACCCCACTCAGTACATCATCCAGCACTGATCCCTGAGACACCCCACTCAGTACATCATCCAGCACTGATCCAAGAGACACCCCACTCAGTACATCATCCAGCACTGATCCCTGAGACACCCCTCTCACTACATCATCCAGCACCGATCCCTGAGACACCCCACTCAGTACATCATGCAGCACCGATCCCTGAGACACCCCACTCAGTACATCCTCCAGCACTGATCCCTGAGACACCCCATTCAGTACATCATCCAGCACCGATCCCTGAGACACCCCACTCAGTACATCATCCAGCACTGATCCCTGAGACACCCCACTCAGTACATCATCCAGCACCAAACCCTGAGACACCCCACTCAGCACATCATCCAGCACTGATCCCTGAGACACCAAACTCAGCACATCATCCAGCACCGATGCCTGAGACACCCCACTCAGAACATCATCCAGCACCGATCCCTGAGACACCCCACTCAGTACATCATCCAGCACTGATCCCTGAGACACCCCACTCATTACATCATCCAGCACAGACCCCTGAGACACCCCACTCAGTACATCATCCAGCACCGATCACTGAGACACCCCACTCAGTCCATCATCCAGCACTGATCCCTGAGACACCCCACTCAGTACATCATCCGGCACCGATCCCTGAGACACCCCACTCAGTACATCATCCAGTACCGATCACTTTGACACCCCACTCAGTACATCATCCAGCACTGATCCCTGAGACACCCCACATAGTCCATCATCCAACACTGATCCCTGAGACACCCCACTCAGTCCACCATCCAGCACTGATCCCTGAGACACCCCACTCAGAACATCATCCAGCACTGATCCCTGAGACACCCCACTCAGTACATCATCCAGCACTGATCCCTGGGACACCCCACTCAGTCCATCATCCAGCACTGATCCCAGAGACACCCCACTCAGTACATCATCCAGCACTGATCCCTGAGACACCCCACTCAGTCCATCATCCAGCACTGATCCCAGAGACACCCCACTCAGTACATCATCCAGCACCAAACCCTGAGACACCAAACTCAGCACATCATCCAGCACCGATGCCTGAGACACCCCACTCAGAACATCATCCAGCACCGATCCCTGAGACACCCCACTCAGTACATCATCCAGCACTGATCCCTGAGACACCCCACTCATTACATCATCCAGCACAGACCCCTGAGACACCCCACTCAGTACATCATCCAGCACCGATCACTGAGACACCCCACTCAGTCCATCATCCAGCACTGATCCCTGAGACACCCCACTCAGTACATCATCCGGCACCGATCCCTGAGACACCCCACTCAGTACATCATCCAGTACCGATCACTTTGACACCCCACTCAGTACATCATCCAGCACTGATCCCTGAGACACCCCACATAGTCCATCATCCAACACTGATCCCTGAGACACCCCACTCAGTCCACCATCCAGCACTGATCCCTGAGACACCCCACTCAGAACATCATCCAGCACTGATCCCTGAGACACCCCACTCAGTACATCATCCAGCACTGATCCCTGGGACACCCCACTCAGTCCATCATCCAGCACTGATCCCAGAGACACCCCACTCAGTACATCATCCAGCACTGATCCCTGAGACACCCCACTCAGTCCATCATCCAGCACTGATCCCAGAGACACCCCACTCAGTACATCATCCAGCACTGATCCCTGAGACACCACACTCAGTACATCATCCAGCACTGATCCCTGAGACACCACACTCAGTACATCATCCAGCACTGATCCCTGAGACACCACACTCAGTACATCATCCAGCACTGATCCCTGAGACACCACACTCAGTACATCATCCAGCACTCATCCCTGAGACACCCCACTCACTACATCATCCAGCACTGATCCCTGAGACACCCCACTCAGTACATCATCCAGCACCGATCCCTGAGTTACCCCACTCAGCACATCATCCAGCACCGATGCCTGAGACACCCCACTCAGTCCATCATCCAGCACTGATTCCTGAGACACCCCACTCACTACATCATTCAGCACCGATCACTTTGACACCCCACTCAGTACATCATCCAGCACTGATCCCTGAGACACCCCACTCAGTACATCCTCCAGCACTGATCCCTGAGACATCCCACTCAGTACATCATCCAGCACTGATCCCTGAGACACCCCACTCAGTACATCATCCAGCACTGATCCCTGAGACACCCCACTCAGTACATAATCCAGCACTGATCCCTGAGAGACCCCACTCAGTCCAGCATCCAGCACTGATCCCTGAGACACCCCATTCAGTCCACCATCCAGCACTGATCCCTGAGACTCCCCACTCAGTACATCATCCAGCACTGATCCCTGAGACACCCCACATAGTCCATCATCCAACACTGATCCCTGAGACACCCCACTCAGAACATCATCCAGCACTGATCCCTGAGACACCCCACTCAGTACATCATCCAGCACTGATCCCTGGGACACCCCACTCAGTCCATCATCCAGCACTGATCCCAGAGACACCCCACTCAGTACATCATCCAGCACTGATCCCGGAGACACCCCACTCAGTACATCATCCAGCACTGATCCCTGAGACATCCCACTCAGTACATCATCCAGCACTGATCCAAGAGACACCCCACTCAGTACATCATCCAGCACCGATGCCTGAGACACCCCACTCAGTACATCATCCAGCACTGATCCCTGAGACATCCCACTCAGTACATCATCCAGCACTGATCCAAGAGACACCCCACTCAGTACATCATCCAGCACTCATCCCTGAGACACCCCACTCACTACATCATCCAGCACCGATCCCTGAGACACCCCACTCAGTACATCATGCAGCACTGATCCCTGAGACACCCCACTCAGTACATCATCCAGCACCGATCCCTGAGTTACCCCACTCAGCACATCATCCAGCACCGATGCCTGAGACACCCCACTCAGTCCATCATCCAGCACTGATTCCTGAGACACCCCACTCACTACATCATCCAGCACCGATCCCTGAGACACCCCACTCAGGACATCATGCAGCACTGATCCCTGAGACACCCCACTCAGTACATCATCCAGCACCGATTCCTGAGACACCCCACTCAGTACATCATCCAGCACTGATTCCTGAGTCACCCGACTCAGGACATCATCCAGCACTGACCGATGCCTGAGACACCCCATTCTGAACATCATGCAGCACTGATTCCTGAGACACCCGACTCAGTACATTATCCAGCACCGACCGATGCCTGAGACACCCCTCTCAGTACATCATCCAGCACCGATGCCTGAGACACCCCACTCAGTACATCATCCAGCACTGATCCCTGAGACACCCCACTCAGTACATCATCCAGCACTGATCCAAGAGACACCCCACTCAGTACATCATCCAGCACTGATCCCTGAGACACCCCTCTCACTACATCATCCAGCACCGATCCCTGAGACACCCCACTCAGTACATCATGCAGCACCGATCCCTGAGACACCCCACTCAGTACATCCTCCAGCACTGATCCCTGAGACACCACACTCAGTACATCATCCAGCACCGATCCCTGAGACTCCCCACTCAGTACATCATGCAGCACTGATCCCTGAGACACCCCACTCAGTACATCATCCAGCACCGATGCCTGAGACACCCCACTCAGTACATCATCCAGCACTGATCCCTGAGACACCCCACTCAGTACATCATCCAGCACTGATCCAAGAGACACCCCACTCAGTACATCATCCAGCACTGATCCCTGAGACACCCCTCTCACTACATCATCCAGCACCGATCCCTGAGACACCCCACTCAGTACATCATGCAGCACCGATCCCTGAGACACCCCACTCAGTACATCCTCCAGCACTGATCCCTGAGACACCCCATTCAGTACATCATCCAGCACCGATCCCTGAGACACCCCACTCAGTACATCATCCAGCACTGATCCCTGAGACACCCCACTCAGTACATCATCCAGCACCAAACCCTGAGACACCCCACTCAGTACTTTATCCAGCACTGATCCCTGAGACACCCCACTCAGTACATAATCCAGCACTGATCCCTGAGAGACCCCACTCAGGACATCATCCAGCACCAAACCCTGAGACACCCCACCCAGTACATTATCCAGCACTGATCCCTGAGACACCCCACTCAGCACATCATCCAGCACTGATCCCTGAGACACCCCACTCAGCACATCATCCAGCACTGATCCCTGAGACACCAAACTCAGCACATCATCCAGCACCGATCCCTGAGACACCCCACTCAGTACATCATCCAGCACTGATCCCTGAGACACCCCACTCATTACATCATCCAGCACAGACCCCTGAGACACCCCACTCAGTACATCATCCAGCACCGATCACTGAGACACCCCACTCAGTCCATCATCCAGCACTGATCCCTGAGACACCCCACTCAGTACATCATCCGGCACCGATCCCTGAGACACCCCACTCAGTACATCATCCAGTACCGATCACTTTGACACCCCACTCAGTACATCATCCAGCACTGATCCCTGAGACACCCCACATAGTCCATCATCCAACACTGATCCCTGAGACACCCCACTCAGTCCACCATCCAGCACTGATCCCTGAGACACCCCACTCAGAACATCATCCAGCACTGATCCCTGAGACACCCCACTCAGTACATCATCCAGCACTGATCCCTGGGACACCCCACTCAGTCCATCATCCAGCACTGATCCCAGAGACACCCCACTCAGTACATCATCCAGCACTGATCCCTGAGACACCCCACTCAGTCCATCATCCAGCACTGATCCCAGAGACACCCCACTCAGTACATCATCCAGCACTGATCCCTGAGACACCACACTCAGTACATCATCCAGCACTGATCCCTGAGACACCACACTCAGTACATCATCCAGCACTGATCCCTGAGACACCCCACTCAGTCCATCATCCAGCACTGATCCCAGAGACACCCCACTCAGTACATCATCCTGCACTGATCCCTGAGACACCACACTCAGTACATCATCCAGCACTGATCCCTGAGACACCACACTCAGTACATCATCCAGCACTGATCCCTGAGACACCACACTCAGTACATTATCCAGCACTGATCCCTACGACACCCCACTCTGTACATCATCCAGCACTGATCCCTGAGACACCCCACTCAGTACATCATCCAGCAGCGATCACTGAGACACCCCACTCAGTACATCATCCAGCAGTAATCCCTGAGACACCCCACTCAGTCCATCATCCAGCACTGATCCCTGACACACCCCACCCAGTACATCATCCAGCACTGATCCCTGAGACACCCCACTCAGTCCATCATCCAGCACTGATCCCTGAGACACCCCACTCAGAACATCATCCAGCACTGATCCCTGAGACACCCCACTCAGTACATCATCCAGCACTGATCCCTGGGACACCCCACTCAGTCCATCATCCAGCACTGATCCCTGAGACACCCCACTCAGTACATCATCCAGCACTGATCCCTGAGACACCACACTCAGTACATCATCCAGCACCGATCCCTGAGACACCCCACTCAGTCCATCATCCAGCACTGATCCCTGAGACACCCCACTCAGTACATCATCCAGCACTGATCCCTGAGACACCACACTCAGTACATCATCCAGCACCGATCCCTGAGACACCCCACTCAGTACATCATCCAGCACCGATCCCTGAGACACCCCACTCAGTACATCATGCAGCACTGATCCCTGAGACACCCCACTCAGTACATCATCCAGCACCGATGCCTGAGACACCCCACTCAGTACATCATCCAGCACTGATCCCTGAGACACCCCACTCAGTACATCATCCAGCACTGAACCAAGAGACACCCCACTCACTACATCATCCAGCACTGATCCCTGAGACACCCCACTCACTACATCATCCAGCACCGATCCCTGAGACACCCCACTCAGTACATCATCCAGCACTGAACCAAGAGACACCCCACTCAGTACATCATGCAGCACTGATCCCTGAGACACCCCACTCAGTACATCATCCAGCACTGATCCCTGATACACCCCACTCAGTACATCATCCAGCAACGATGCCTGAGACACCCCACTCAGTACATCATCCAGCACTGATCCCTGAGACACCACACTCAGTCCAGCATCCAGCAAAGATCCCTGAGACACCCCACTCAGTACATCATCCAGCACTGATTCCTGAGACACCCCACTCAGTCCAGCATCCAGCAAAGATCCCTGAGACACCCCACTCAGTACATTATCCAGCACTGATTCCTGAGACACCCCACTCAGTCCAGCATCCAGCAAAGATCCCTGAGACACCCCACTCAGTACTTTATCCAGCACTGATCCATGAGACACCCCACTCTGTACATCATCCAGCACCGATCCCTGAGATACTCCACTCAGTACATCATCCAGCACTGATCCCTGAGACACCCCACTCAGTACATCATCCAGCACCGATCACTGAGACACCCCACTCAGTACATCATCCAGCAGTGATCCCTGAGACACCCCACTCAGTCCATCATCAAGAACTGATCCCTGGGACACCCCACTCAGTCCATCATCCAGCACTGATCCCAGAGACACCCCATTCTGAACATCATCCAGCACAGATCCCTGAGACACCCCACCCAGTACATTATCCAGCACTGATCCCTGAGACACCCCACTCAGCACATCATCCAGCACTGATCCCTGAGACACCCCACCCAGTACATTATCCAGCACTGATCCCTGAGACACCCCACTCAGCACATCATCCAGCACTGATCCCTGAGACACCAAACTCAGCACATCATCCAGCACCGATGCCTGAGACACCCCACTCAGAACATCATCCAGCACCGATCCCTGAGACACCCCACTCAGTACATCATCCAGCACTGATCCCTGAGACACCCCACTCATTACATCATCCAGCACAGATCCCTGAGACACCCCACTCAGTACATCATCCAGCACTGATCCCTGAGACACCCCACTCAGTACATCCTCCAGCACTGATCCCTGAGACATCCCACTCAGTACATCATCCAGCACTGATCCCTGAGACACCCCACTCACTACATCATCCAGCACTGATCCCTGAGACACCCCACTCAGTACATCATCCAGCACTGATCCCTGAGACACCCCTCTCAGTGCATCATCCAGCACTGATCCCAGAGGCACCCCACTCAGTACTTTATCCAGCACTGATCCCTGAGACACGCCACTCAGTACATCATCCAGCAGTGATCCCTGAGACACCCCACTCAGTCCACCATCCAGCACTGATCCCTGAGACACCCCACTCAGTACATCATCCAGCACTGATCCCTGAGACACCCCACATAGTCCATCATCCAACACTGATCCCTGAGACACCCCACTCAGAACATCATACAGCACTGATCCCTGAGACACCCCACTCACTACATCATCCAGCACCGATCCCTGAGACACCCCACTCAGTACATCATGCAGCACTGATCCCTGAGACACCCCACTCAGTACATCATCCAGCACTGATCCCTGATACACCCCACTCAGTACATCCTCCAGCACTGATCCCTGAGACACCCCACTCACTACATCATCCAGCACCGATCCCTGAGACACCCCACTCAGTACATCATCCAGCACTGATCCCTGATACACCCCACTCAGTACATTATCCAGCACTGATTCCTGAGACACCCCACTCAGTCCAGCATCCAGCAAAGATCCCTGAGACACCCCACTCAGTACATCATCCAGCACCGATCCCTGAGATACTCCACTCAGTACATCATCCAGCACTGATCCCTGAGACACCCCACTCAGTACATCATCCAGCACCGATCACTGAGACACCCCACTCAGGACATCATCCAGCAGTGATCCCTGAGACACCCCACTCAGTCCATCATCAAGAACTGATCCCTGGGACACCCCACTCAGTCCATCATCCAGCACTGATCCCAGAGACACCCCATTCTGAACATCATCCAGCACTGATCCCTGAGACACCCCACCCAGTACATTATCCAGCACTGATCCCTGAGACACCCCACTCAGCACATCATCCAGCACTGATCCCTGAGACACCCCACCCAGTACATTATCCAGCACTGATCCCTGAGACACCCCACTCAGCACATCATCCAGCACTGATCCCTGAGACACCAAACTCAGCACATCATCCAGCACCGATGCCTGAGACACCCCACTCAGAACATCATCCAGCACCGATCCCTGAGACACCCCACTCAGTACATCATCCAGCACTGATCCCTGAGACACCCCACTCATTATATCATCCAGCACAGATCCCTGAGACACCCCACTCAGTACATCATCCAGCACTGATCCCTGAGACACCCCACTCAGTACATCCTCCAGCACTGATCCCTGAGACATCCCACTCAGTACATCCTCCAGCACTGATCCCTGAGACACCCCACTCAGTACATCATCCAGCACTGATCCCTGAGACACCCCACTCAGTACATCATCCAGCACTGATCCCTGAGACACCCCACTCAGTACATCATCCAGCACTGATCCCTGAGACACCCCACTCAGTACATCATCCAGCACTGATCCCAGAGGCACCCCACTCAGTACTTTATCCAGCACTGATCCCTGAGACACGCCACTCAGTACATCATCCAGCAGTGATCCCTGAGACACCCCACTCAGTCCACCATCCAGCACTGATCCCTGAGACACCCCACTCAGTACATCATCCAGCACTGATCCCTGAGACACCCCACATAGTCCATCATCCAACACTGATCCCTGAGACACCCCACTCAGAACATCATCCAGCACTGATCCCTGAGACACCCCACTCAGTACATCATCCAGCACTGATCCCTGGGACACCCCACTCAGTCCATCATCCAGCACTGATCCCAGAGACACCCCACTCAGTACATCATCCAGCACTGATCCCTGAGACACGCCACTCAGTACATCATCCAGCACTGATCCCTGAGACACCCCACTCAGTACATCATCCAGCACTGATCCCTGAGACACCACACTCAGTACATCATCCAGCACCGATCCCTGAGACACCCCACTCAGTACATCATGCAGCACTGATCCCTGAGACACCCCACTCAGTACATCATCCAGCACCGATGCCTGAGACACCCCACTCAGTACATCATCCAGCACTGATCCCTGAGACATCCCACTCAGTACATCATCCAGCACTGATCCAAGAGACACCCCACTCAGTACATCATCCAGCACTGATCCCTGGGACACCCCACTCAGTACATCATCCAGCACTGATCCCTGAGACATCCCACTCAGTACATCATCCAGCACTGATCCAAGAGACACCCCACTCAGTACATCATCCAGCACTGATCCAAGAGACACCCCACTCAGTACATCATCCAGCACTGATCCCTGAGACATCCCACTCAGTACATCATCCAGCACTGATCCAAGAGACACCCCACTCAGTACATCATCCAGCACTCATCCCTGAGACACCCCACTCACTACATCATCCAGCACCGATCCCTGAGACACCCCACTCAGTACATCATGCAGCACTGATCCCTGAGACACCCCACTCAGTACATCATCCAGCACCGATCCCTGAGTTACCCCACTCAGCACATCATCCAGCACCGATGCCTGAGACACCCCACTCAGTCCATCATCCAGCACTGATTCCTGAGACACCCCACTCACTACATCATCCAGCACCGATCCCTGAGACACCCCACTCAGTACATCATGCAGCACTGATCCCTGAGACACCCCACTCAGTACATCATCTAGCACCGATTCCTGAGACACCCCACTCAGTACATCATCCAGCACTGATTCCTGAGACACCCGACTCAGGACATCATCCAGCACTGACCGATGCCTGAGACACCCCATTCTGAACATCATGCAGCACTGATTCCTGAGACACCCGACTCAGTACATTATCCAGCACCGACCGATGCCTGAGACACCCCATTCTGAACATCATCCAGCACTGATCCCTGAGACACCCCACCCAGTACATTATCCAGCACTGATCCCTGAGACACCCCACCCAGTACATTATCCAGCACTGATCCCTGAGACACCCCACTCAGCACATCATCCAGCAATGATCCCTGAGACACCAAACTCAGCACATCATCCAGCACCGAT
Source organism: Heterodontus francisci (assembly GCF_036365525.1). Classification (NCBI taxonomy): domain Eukaryota; kingdom Metazoa; phylum Chordata; class Chondrichthyes; order Heterodontiformes; family Heterodontidae; genus Heterodontus; species Heterodontus francisci. The sequence goes on from NC_090402.1 coordinate 58,214,303, forward strand.
GCCTGAGACACCCCACTCAGAACATCATCCAGCACCGATCCCTGAGACACCCCACTCAGTACATCATCCAGCACTGATCCCTGAGACACCCCACTCTTACATCATCCAGCACAGATCCCTGAGACACCCCACTCAGTACATCATCCAGCACCGACCGATGCCTGAGACACCCCACTCTGAACATCATCCAGCACTGATCCCTGAGACACCCCACTCATTACATCATCCAGCACAGATCCCTGAGACACTCCACTCAGTACATCATCCAGCACCGACCGATGCCTGAGACACCCCACTCTGAACATCATCCAGCACCGATCCCTGAGAGACCCCACTCAGAACATCATCCAGCACCGATCCCTGAGACACCCCACTCAGTACATCATCCAGCACTGATCCCTGAGACACCCCACTCATTACATCAACCAGCACAGATCCCTGAGACACCCCACTCAGTACATCATCCAGCACCGACCGATGCCTGAGACACCCCACTCTGAACATCATCCAGCACTGATCCCTGAGACACCCCACCCAGTACTTTATCCAGCACTGATCCATGAGACACCCCACTCTGTACATCATCCAGCACTGATCCCTGAGACACCCCACTCAGTACATCATCCAGCACCAATCCCTGAGACACCCCACTCAGCACATCATCCAGCACCGATCCCTGAGACACACCATTCAGTACATCATCCAGCACCGATCCCTGAGATACCCCACTCAGTACATCATCCAGCACCGATCCCTGAGATACCCCACTCAGCACATCATCCAGCACCGATGCCTGAGACACCTCACTCAGTACATCATCCAGCACTGATTCCTGAGACACCCCACTCACTACATCATCCAGCACCGATCCCTGAGACACCCCACTCAGTACATCATCCAGCACCGATGCCTGAGACACCCCACTCAGTACATCATCCAGCACTGAACCAAGAGACACCCCACTCACTACATCATCCAGCACTGATCCCTGAGACACCCCACTCAGTACATCATCCAGCACCGATCCCTGAGACACCCCACTCAGTACATCATCCAGCACTGAACCAAGAGACACCCCACTCACTACATCATCCAGCACTGAACCAAGAGACACCCCACTCACTACATCATCCAGCACTGATCCCTGAGACACCCCACTCAGTACATCATCCAGCACCGATCCCTGAGACACCCCACTCAGTACATCATCCAGCACTGAACCAAGAGACACCCCACTCACTACATCATCCAGCACTGATCCCTGAGACACCCCACTCACTACATCATCCAGCACCGATCCCTGAGACACCCCACTCAGTACATCATCCAGCACTGAACCAAGAGACACCCCACTCACTACATCATCCAGCACTGAACCAAGAGACACCCCACTCACTACATCATCCAGCACCGATCCCTGAGACACCCCACTCAGTACATCATGCAGCACTGATCCCTGAGACACCCCACTCAGTACATCATCCAGCACTGATCCCTGATACACCCCACTCAGTACATCCTCCAGCACTGATCACTGAGACACCCCACTCACTACATCATCCAGCACCGATCCCTGAGACACCCCACTCAGTACATCATGCAGCACTGATCCCTGAGACACCCCACTCAGTACATCATCCAGCACTGATCCCTGATACACCCCACTCAGTACATTATCCAGCACTGATTCCTGAGACACCCCACTCAGTCCAGCATCCAGCAAAGATCCCTGAGACACCCCACTCAGTACTTTATCCAGCACTGATCCATGAGACACCCCACTCTGTACATCATCCAGCACCGATCCCTGAGATACTCCACTCAGTACATCATCCAGCACTGATCCCTGAGACACCCCACTCAGTACATCATCCAGCACCGATCACTGAGACACCCCACTCAGTACATCATCCAGCAGTGATCCCTGAGACACCCCACTCAGTCCATCATCAAGAACTGATCCCTGGGACACCCCACTCAGTCCATCATCCAGCACTGATCCCAGAGACACCCCATTCTGAACATCATCCAGCACTGATCCCTGAGACACCCCACCCAGTACATTATCCAGCACTGATCCCTGAGACACCCCACTCAGCACATCATCCAGCACTGATCCCTGAGACACCCCACCCAGTACATTATCCAGCACTGATCCCTGAGACACCCCACTCAGCACATCATCCAGCACTGATCCCTGAGACACCAAACTCAGCACATCATCCAGCACCGATGCCTGAGACACCCCACTCAGAACATCATCCAGCACCGATCCCTGAGACACACCACTCAGTACATCATCCAGCACTGATCCCTGAGACACCCCACTCATTACATCATCCAGCACAGATCCCTGAGACACCCCACTCAGTACATCATCCAGCACCGATCCCTGAGACACCCCACTCAGTACATCATCCAGCACCGATCCCTGAGACACCCCACTCAGTCCATCATCCAGCACTGATCCCTGAGACACCCCACTCAGTACATCCTCCAGCACTGATCCCTGAGATATCCCACTCAGTACATCATCCAGCACTGATCCCTGAGACACCCCACTCACTACATCATCCAGCACTGATCCCTGAGACACCCCACTCAGTACATCATCCAGCACTGATCCCTGAGACACCCCACTTAGTACTTTATCCAGCACTGATCCCTGAGACACGCCACTCAGTACATCATCCAGCAGTGATCCCTGAGACACCCCACATAGTCCATCATCCAACACTGATCCCTGAGACACCCCACTCAGAACATCATCCAGCACTGATCCCTGAGACACCCCACTCACTACATCATCCAGCACCGATCCCTGAGACACCCCACTCAGTACATCATGCAGCACTGATCCCTGAGACACCCCACTCAGTACATCATCCAGCACTGATCCCTGAGACACGCCACTCAGTACATCATCCAGCAGTGATCCCTGAGACACCCCACATAGTCCATCATCCAACACTGATCCCTGAGACACCCCACTCAGAACATCATCCAGCAATGATCCCTGAGACACCCCACTCACTACATCATCCAGCACTGATCCAAGAGACACCCCACTCAGTACATCATCCAGCACTGATCCCTGAGACACCGCTCTCAGTGCATCATGCAGCACTGATCCCTGAGACACCCCACTCAGTACATCATGCAGCACTGATCCATGAGACACTCCACTCAGTACATCCTCCAGCACCGATCCCTGAGACACCCCACTCACTACATCATCCAGCACTGATCCCTGAGACACCCCACTCAGTACATCATCCAGCACTGATCCCTGATACACCCCACTCAGTACATCCTCCAGCACTGATCCCTGAGAGACCCCACTCAGTCCAGCATCCAGCACTGATCCCTGAGACACCCCACTCAGTACATCATCCAGCACTGATCCCTGAGACACCCCACTCAGTACATCATGCAGCACTGATCCCTGAGACATCCCACTCAGTACATCATCCAGCACTGATCCCTGAGACACCCCACTCAGTACTTTATCCAGCACTGATCCCTGAGACACGCCACTCAGTACATCATCCAGCAGTGATCCCTGAGACACCCCACTCAGTCCACCATCCAGCACTGATCCCTGAGACACCCCACTCAGTACATCATCCAGCACTGATCCCTGAGACACCATACATAGTCCATCATCCAACACTGATCCCTGAGACACCCCACTCAGAACATCATCCTGCACTGATCCCTGAGACACCCCACTCAGTACATCATCCAGCACTGATCCCTGGGACACCCCACTCAGTCCATCATCCAGCACTGATCCCAGAGACACCCCACTCAGTACATCATCCAGCACTGATCCCTGAGACACCCCACTCAGTACATCATCCAGCACTGATCCCTGAGACACCCCACTCAGTACATCATCCAGCACTGATCCCTGAGACACCCCACTCAGTACATCATCCAGCACCGATGCCTGAGACACCCCACTCAGTACATCATCCAGCACTGATCCCTGAGACATCCCACTCAGTACATCATCCAGCACTGATCCAAGAGACACCCCACTCAGTACATCATCCAGCACTCATCCCTGAGACACCCCACTCACTACATCATCCAGCAACGATCCCTGAGACACCCCACTCAGTACATCATCCAGCACCGATCCCTGAGTTACCCCACTCAGCACATCATCCAGCACCGATGCCTGAGACACCCCACTCAGTCCATCATCCAGCACTGATTCCTGAGACACCCCACTCACTACATCATCCAGCACCGGTCCCTGAGACACCCCACTCAGTACATCATCTAGCACCGATTCCTGAGACACCCCACTCAGTACATCATCCAGCACTGATTCCTGAGACACCCGACTCAGGACATCATCCAGCACTGACCGATGCCTGAGACACCCCATTCTGAACATCATGCAGCACTGATTCCTGAGACACCCGACTCAGTACATTATCCAGCACCGACCGATGCCTGAGACACCCCATTCTGAACATCATCCAGCACTGATCCCTGAGACACCCCACCCAGTACATTATCCAGCACTGATCCCTGAGACACCCCACCCAGTACATTATCCAGCACTGATCCCTGAGACACCCCACTCAGCACTTCATCCAGCAATGATCCCTGAGACACCAAACTCAGCACATCATCCAGCACCGATGCCTGAGACACCCCACTCAGAACATCATCCAGCACAGATCCCTGAGACACCCCACTCAGTACATCATCCAGCACCGACCGATGCCTGAGACACCCCACTCTGAACATCATCCAGCACTGATCCCTGAGACACCCCACTCATTACATCATCCAGCACAGATCCCTGAGACACTCCACTCAGTACATCATCCAGCACCGACCGATGCCTGAGACACCCCACTCTGAACATCATCCAGCACCGATCCCTGAGAGACCCCACTCAGAACATCATCCAGCACCGATCCCTGAGACACCCCACTCAGTACATCATCCAGCACTGATCCCTGAGACACCCCACTCATTACATCAACCAGCACAGATCCCTGAGACACCCCACTCAGTACATCATCCAGCACCGACCGATGCCTGAGACACCCCACTCTGAACATCATCCAGCACTGATCCCTGAGACACCCCACCCAGTACTTTATCCAGCACTGATCCATGAGACACCCCACTCTGTACATCATCCAGCACCAATCCCTGAGACACCCCACTCAGTACTTTATCCAGCACTGATCCCTGAGACACCCCACTCAGCACATCATCCAGCACCGATCCCTGAGACACACCATTCAGTACATCATCCAGCACCGATCCCTGAGATACCCCACTCAGTACATCATCCAGCACCGATGCCTGAGACATCCCACTCAGTACATTATCCAGCACTGATCCCTGAGACACCCCACTCTGTACATCATCCAGCACCGATCCCTGAGATACCCCACTCAGTACATCATCCAGCACTGATCCCTGAGACACCCCACTCAGTACATCATCCAGCAGCGATCACTGAGACACCCCACTCAGTACATCATCCAGCAGTGATCCCTGAGACACCCCACTCAGTCCATCATCCAGCACTGATCCCTGACACACCCCACTCAGTACATCATCCAGCACTGATCCCTGAGACACCCCACTCAGTCCATCATCCAGCACTGATCCCTGAGACACCCCACTCAGAACATCATCCAGCACTGATCCCTGAGACACCCCACTCAGTACATCATCCAGCACTGATCCCTGGGACACCCCACTCAGTCCATCATCCAGCACTGATCCCAGTGACACCCCACTCAGTACATCATCCAGCACTGATCCCTGAGACACCCCACTCAGTACATCATCCAGCACCGATCCCTGAGACACCCCACTCAGTACATCATGCAGCACTGATCCCTGAGACACCCCACTCAGCACATCATCCAGCACTGATCCCTGAGACACCCCACTCAGTACATCATCCAGCACTGATCCAAGAGACACCCCATTCACTACATCATCCAGCACTGATCCCTGAGACACCCCACTCACTCCATCATCCAGCACCGATCCCTGAGACACCCCACTCACTCCATCATCCAGCACTGATCCCTGAGACACCCCACTCAGTACATCCTCCAGCACTGATCCCTGAGACACCCCACTCACTCCATCATCCAGCACCGATCCCTGAGACACCCCACTCACTACATCATCCAGCACCGATCCCTGAGACACCCCACTCAGTACATCATGCAGCACTGATCCCTGAGACACCCCACTCAGTACATCATCCAGCACCGATCCCTGAGATACCCCACTCAGCACATCATCCAGCACCGATGCCTGAGACACCTCACTCAGTACATCATCCAGCACTGATTCCTGAGACACCCCACTCACTACATCATCCAGCACCGATCCCTGAGACACCCCACTCAGTACATCATCTAGCACCGATTCCTGAGACACACCACTCAGTACATCATCCAGCACTGATTCATGAGACACCCGACTCAGTACATTTTCCAGCACTGATTCCTGAGACACCCCACTCAGTACATCATCCAGCACCGATGCCTGAGACACCCCACTCAGTACATCATCCAGCACTGATCCCTGAGACACCCCACTCAGTACATCATCCAGCACCGATCCCTGAGACACCCCACTCAGTACATCATCCAGCACTGATCCCTGAGACACCAAACTCAGCACATCATCCAGCACCGATGCCTGAGACACCCCACTCAGTACATCATCCAGCACTGATCCCTGAGACACCCCACCCAGTACATTATCCAGCACTGATCCCTGAGACACCCCACCCAGTACATTATCCAGCACTGATCCCTGAGACACCCCACTCAGTACATCATCCAGCACTGATCCCTGAGACACCAAACTCAGCACATCATCCAGCACCGATGCCTGAGACACCCCACTCAGTACACCATGCAGCACTGATCCCTGAGACACCCCACTCATTACATCATCCAGCACAGATCCCTGAGACACCCCACTCAGTACATCATCCAGCACCGACCGATCCCTGAGACACCCCACTCAGTACATCATCCAGCACCGATCCCTGAGACACCCCACTCTGAACATCATCCAGCACTGATCCCTGAGACACCCCACTCAGTACATCATCCAGCACCGATCCCTGAGACACCCCACTCTGAACACCATCCAGCACTGATCCCTGAGGCACCCCACTCAGTAATTTATCCAGCCCTGATCCCTGAGACACCCCACTCTGTACATCATCCAGCACCGATCCCTGAGATACCCCACTCAGTACATCATCCAGCACCGATGCCTGAGACATCCCACTCAGTACATTATCCAGCACTGATCCCTGAGACACCCCACTCTGTACATCATCCAGCACCGATCCCTGAGATACCCCACTCAGTACATCATCCAGCACTGATCCCTGAGACACCCCACTCAGTACATCATCCAGCAGCGATCACTGAGACACCCCACTCAGTACATCATCCAGCAGTGATCCCTGAGACACCCCACTCAGTCCATCATCCAGCACTGATCCCTGACACACCCCACTCAGTACATCATCCAGCACTGATCCCTGAGACACCCCACTCAGTCCATCATCCAGCACTGATCCCTGAGACACCCCACTCAGAACATCATCCAGCACTGATCCCTGTGACACCCCACTCAGTACATCATCCAGCACTGATCCCTGGGACACCCCACTCAGTCCATCATCCAGCACTGATCCCAGTGACACCCCACTCAGTACATCATCCAGCACTGATCCCTGAGACACCCCACTCAGTACATCATCCAGCACCGATCCCTGAGACACCCCACTCAGTACATCATCCAGCACCGATGCCTGAGATACCCCACTCAGCACATCATCCAGCACTGATCCCTGAGACACCCCACTCAGTACATCATCCAGCACTGATCCAAGAGACACCCCATTCACTACATCATCCAGCACTGATCCCTGAGACACCCCACTCACTCCATCATCCAGCACCGATCCCTGAGACACCCCACTCAGTGCATCATGCAGCACTGATCCCTGAGACACCCCACTCAGTACATCCTCCAGCACTGATCCCTGAGACACCCCACTCACTACATCATCCAGCACCGATCCCTGAGACACCCCACTCAGTACATCATCCAGCACCGATCCCTGAGATACCCCACTCAGCACATCATCCAGCACCGATGCCTGAGACACCTCACTCAGTACATCATCCAGCACTGATTCCTGAGACACCCCACTCACTACATCATCCAGCACCGATCCCTGAGACACCGCACTCAGTACATCATCTAGCACCGATTCCTGAGACACACCACTCAGTACATCATCCAGCACTGATTCATGAGACACCCGACTCAGTACATTTTCCAGCACTGATTCCTGAGACACCCCACTCAGTACATCATCCAGCACCGATGCCTGAGACACCCCACTCAGTACATCATCCAGCACTGATCCCTGAGACACCCCACTCAGTACATCATCCAGCACCGATCCCTGAGACACCCGACTCAGTACATCATCCAGCACTGATCCCTGAGACACCAAACTCAGCACATCATCCAGCACCGATGCCTGAGACACCCCACTCAGTACATCATCCAGCACTGATCCCTGAGACACCCCACCCAGTACATTATCCAGCACTGATCCCTGAGACACCCCACCCAGTACATTATCCAGCACTGATCCCTGAGACACCCCACTCAGTACATCATCCAGCACTGATCCCTGAGACACCAAACTCAGCACATCATCCAGCACCGATGCCTGAGACACCCCACTCAGTCCATCATCCAGCACTGATTCCTGAGACACCCCACTCACTACATCATCCAGCACCGGTCCCTGAGACACCCCACTCAGTACATCATCTAGCACCGATTCCTGAGACACCCCACTCAGTACATCATCCAGCACTGATTCCTGAGACACCCGACTCAGGACATCATCCAGCACTGACCGATGCCTGAGACACCCCATTCTGAACATCATGCAGCACTGATTCCTGAGACACCCGACTCAGTACATTATCCAGCACCGACCGATGCCTGAGACACCCCATTCTGAACATCATCCAGCACTGATCCCTGAGACACCCCACCCAGTACATTATCCAGCACTGATCCCTGAGACACCCCACCCAGTACATTATCCAGCACTGATCCCTGAGACACCCCACTCAGCACTTCATCCAGCAATGATCCCTGAGACACCAAACTCAGCACATCATCCAGCACCGATGCCTGAGACACCCCACTCAGAACATCATCCAGCACAGATCCCTGAGACACCCCACTCAGTACATCATCCAGCACCGACCGATGCCTGAGACACCCCACTCTGAACATCATCCAGCACTGATCCCTGAGACACCCCACTCATTACATCATCCAGCACAGATCCCTGAGACACTCCACTCAGTACATCATCCAGCACCGACCGATGCCTGAGACACCCCACTCTGAACATCATCCAGCACCGATCCCTGAGAGACCCCACTCAGAACATCATCCAGCACCGATCCCTGAGACACCCCACTCAGTACATCATCCAGCACTGATCCCTGAGACACCCCACTCATTACATCAACCAGCACAGATCCCTGAGACACCCCACTCAGTACATCATCCAGCACCGACCGATGCCTGAGACACCCCACTCTGAACATCATCCAGCACTGATCCCTGAGACACCAAACTCAGCACATCATCCAGCACCGATGCCTGAGACACCCCACTCAGTACATCATCCAGCACTGATCCCTGAGACACCCCACCCAGTACATTATCCAGCACTGATCCCTGAGACACCCCACCCAGTACATTATCCAGCACTGATCCCTGAGACACCCCACTCAGTACATCATCCAGCACTGATCCCTGAGACACCAAACTCAGCACATCATCCAGCACCGATGCCTGAGACACCCCACTCAGTACACCATGCAGCACTGATCCCTGAGACACCCCACTCATTACATCATCCAGCACAGATCCCTGAGACACCCCACTCAGTACATCATCCAGCACCGACCGATCCCTGAGACACCCCACTCAGTACATCATCCAGCACCGATCCCTGAGACACCCCACTCTGAACATCATCCAGCACTGATCCCTGAGACACCCCACTCAGTACATCATCCAGCACCGATCCCTGAGACACCCCACTCTGAACACCATCCAGCACTGATCCCTGAGGCACCCCACTCAGTAATTTATCCAGCCCTGATCCCTGAGACACCCCACTCTGTACATCATCCAGCACCGATCCCAGAGATACCCCACTCAGTACATCATCCAGCACCGATGCCTGAGACATCCCACTCAGTACATTATCCAGCACTGATCCCTGAGACACCCCACTCTGTACATCATCCAGCACCGATCCCTGAGATACCCCACTCAGTACATCATCCAGCACTGATCCCTGAGACACCCCACTCAGTACATCATCCAGCAGCGATCACTGAGACACCCCACTCAGTACATCATCCAGCAGTGATCCCTGAGACACCCCACTCAGTCCATCATCCAGCACTGATCCCTGACACACCCCACTCAGTACATCATCCAGCACTGATCCCTGAGACACCCCACTCAGTCCATCATCCAGCACTGATCCCTGAGACACCCCACTCAGAACATCATCCAGCACTGATCCCTGTGACACCCCACTCAGTACATCATCCAGCACTGATCCCTGGGACACCCCACTCAGTCCATCATCCAGCACTGATCCCAGTGACACCCCACTCAGTACATCATCCAGCACTGATCCCTGAGACACCCCACTCAGTACATCATCCAGCACCGATCCCTGAGACACCCCACTCAGTACATCATCCAGCACCGATGCCTGAGATACCCCACTCAGCACATCATCCAGCACTGATCCCTGAGACACCCCACTCAGTACATCATCCAGCACTGATCCAAGAGACACCCCATTCACTACATCATCCAGCACTGATCCCTGAGACACCCCACTCACTCCATCATCCAGCACCGATCCCTGAGACACCCCACTCAGTGCATCATGCAGCACTGATCCCTGAGACACCCCACTCAGTACATCCTCCAGCACTGATCCCTGAGACACCCCACTCACTACATCATCCAGCACCGATCCCTGAGACACCCCACTCAGTACATCATCCAGCACCGATCCCTGAGATACCCCACTCAGCACATCATCCAGCACCGATGCCTGAGACACCTCACTCAGTACATCATCCAGCACTGATTCCTGAGACACCCCACTCACTACATCATCCAGCACCGATCCCTGAGACACCGCACTCAGTACATCATCTAGCACCGATTCCTGAGACACACCACTCAGTACATCATCCAGCACTGATTCATGAGACACCCGACTCAGTACATTTTCCAGCACTGATTCCTGAGACACCCCACTCAGTACATCATCCAGCACCGATGCCTGAGACACCCCACTCAGTACATCATCCAGCACTGATCCCTGAGACACCCCACTCAGTACATCATCCAGCACCGATCCCTGAGACACCCGACTCAGTACATCATCCAGCACTGATCCCTGAGACACCAAACTCAGCACATCATCCAGCACCGATGCCTGAGACACCCCACTCAGTACATCATCCAGCACTGATCCCTGAGACACCCCACCCAGTACATTATCCAGCACTGATCCCTGAGACACCCCACCCAGTACATTATCCAGCACTGATCCCTGAGACACCCCACTCAGTACATCATCCAGCACTGATCCCTGAGACACCAAACTCAGCACATCATCCAGCACCGATGCCTGAGACACCCCACTCAGTCCATCATCCAGCACTGATTCCTGAGACACCCCACTCACTACATCATCCAGCACCGGTCCCTGAGACACCCCACTCAGTACATCATCTAGCACCGATTCCTGAGACACCCCACTCAGTACATCATCCAGCACTGATTCCTGAGACACCCGACTCAGGACATCATCCAGCACTGACCGATGCCTGAGACACCCCATTCTGAACATCATGCAGCACTGATTCCTGAGACACCCGACTCAGTACATTATCCAGCACCGACCGATGCCTGAGACACCCCATTCTGAACATCATCCAGCACTGATCCCTGAGACACCCCACCCAGTACATTATCCAGCACTGATCCCTGAGACACCCCACCCAGTACATTATCCAGCACTGATCCCTGAGACACCCCACTCAGCACTTCATCCAGCAATGATCCCTGAGACACCAAACTCAGCACATCATCCAGCACCGATGCCTGAGACACCCCACTCAGAACATCATCCAGCACAGATCCCTGAGACACCCCACTCAGTACATCATCCAGCACCGACCGATGCCTGAGACACCCCACTCTGAACATCATCCAGCACTGATCCCTGAGACACCCCACTCATTACATCATCCAGCACAGATCCCTGAGACACTCCACTCAGTACATCATCCAGCACCGACCGATGCCTGAGACACCCCACTCTGAACATCATCCAGCACCGATCCCTGAGAGACCCCACTCAGAACATCATCCAGCACCGATCCCTGAGACACCCCACTCAGTACATCATCCAGCACTGATCCCTGAGACACCCCACTCATTACATCAACCAGCACAGATCCCTGAGACACCCCACTCAGTACATCATCCAGCACCGACCGATGCCTGAGACACCCCACTCTGAACATCATCCAGCACTGATCCCTGAGACACCCCACCCAGTACTTTATCCAGCACTGATCCATGAGACACCCCACTCTGTACATCATCCAGCACCAATCCCTGAGACACCCCACTCAGTACTTTATCCAGCACTGATCCCTGAGACACCCCACTCAGCACATCATCCAGCACCGATCCCTGAGACACACCATTCAGTACATCATCCAGCACCGATCCCTGAGATACCCCACTCAGTACATCATCCAGCACCGATGCCTGAGACATCCCACTCAGTACATTATCCAGCACTGATCCCTGAGACACCCCACTCTGTACATCATCCAGCACCGATCCCTGAGATACCCCACTCAGTACATCATCCAGCACTGATCCCTGAGACACCCCACTCAGTACATCATCCAGCAGCGATCACTGAGACACCCCACTCAGTACATCATCCAGCAGTGATCCCTGAGACACCCCACTCAGTCCATCATCCAGCACTGATCCCTGACACACCCCACTCAGTACATCATCCAGCACTGATCCCTGAGACACCCCACTCAGTCCATCATCCAGCACTGATCCCTGAGACACCCCACTCAGAACATCATCCAGCACTGATCCCTGAGACACCCCACTCAGTACATCATCCAGCACTGATCCCTGGGACACCCCACTCAGTCCATCATCCAGCACTGATCCCAGTGACACCCCACTCAGTACATCATCCAGCACTGATCCCTGAGACACCCCACTCAGTACATCATCCAGCACCGATCCCTGAGACACCCCACTCAGTACATCATGCAGCACTGATCCCTGAGACACCCCACTCAGCACATCATCCAGCACTGATCCCTGAGACACCCCACTCAGTACATCATCCAGCACTGATCCAAGAGACACCCCATTCACTACATCATCCAGCACTGATCCCTGAGACACCCCACTCACTCCATCATCCAGCACCGATCCCTGAGACACCCCACTCACTCCATCATCCAGCACTGATCCCTGAGACACCCCACTCAGTACATCCTCCAGCACTGATCCCTGAGACACCCCACTCACTCCATCATCCAGCACCGATCCCTGAGACACCCCACTCACTACATCATCCAGCACCGATCCCTGAGACACCCCACTCAGTACATCATGCAGCACTGATCCCTGAGACACCCCACTCAGTACATCATCCAGCACCGATCCCTGAGATACCCCACTCAGCACATCATCCAGCACCGATGCCTGAGACACCTCACTCAGTACATCATCCAGCACTGATTCCTGAGACACCCCACTCACTACATCATCCAGCACCGATCCCTGAGACACCCCACTCAGTACATCATCTAGCACCGATTCCTGAGACACACCACTCAGTACATCATCCAGCACTGATTCATGAGACACCCGACTCAGTACATTTTCCAGCACTGATTCCTGAGACACCCCACTCAGTACATCATCCAGCACCGATGCCTGAGACACCCCACTCAGTACATCATCCAGCACTGATCCCTGAGACACCCCACTAACAGTACATCATCCAGCACCGATCCCTGAGACACCCCACTCAGTACATCATCCAGCACTGATCCCTGAGACACCAAACTCAGCACATCATCCAGCACCGATGCCTGAGACACCCCACTCAGTACATCATCCAGCACTGATCCCTGAGACACCCCACCCAGTACATTATCCAGCACTGATCCCTGAGACACCCCACCCAGTACATTATCCAGCACTGATCCCTGAGACACCCCACTCAGTACATCATCCAGCACTGATCCCTGAGACACCAAACTCAGCACATCATCCAGCACCGATGCCTGAGACACCCCACTCAGTACATCATCCAGCACTGATCCCTGAGACACCCCACTCATTACATCATCCAGCACAGATCCCTGAGACACCCCACTCAGTACATCATCCAGCACCGACCGATCCCTGAGACACCCCACTCAGTACATCATCCAGCACCGATCCCTGAGACACCCCACTCTGAACATCATCCAGCACTGATCCCTGAGACACCCCACTCAGTACATCATCCAGCACCGATCCCTGAGACACCCCACTCTGAACACCATCCAGCACTGATCCCTGAGGCACCCCACTCAGTAATTTATCCAGCCCTGATCCCTGAGACACCCCACTCTGTACATCATCCAGCACCGATCCCTGAGATACCCCACTCAGTACATCATCCAGCACCGATGCCTGAGACATCCCACTCAGTACATTATCCAGCACTGATCCCTGAGACACCCCACTCTGTACATCATCCAGCACCGATCCCTGAGATACCCCACTCAGTACATCATCCAGCACTGATCCCTGAGACACCCCACTCAGTACATCATCCAGCAGCGATCACTGAGACACCCCACTCAGTACATCATCCAGCAGTGATCCCTGAGACACCCCACTCAGTCCATCATCCAGCACTGATCCCTGACACACCCCACTCAGTACATCATCCAGCACTGATCCCTGAGACACCCCACTCAGTCCATCATCCAGCACTGATCCCTGAGACACCCCACTCAGAACATCATCCAGCACTGATCCCTGTGACACCCCACTCAGTACATCATCCAGCACTGATCCCTGGGACACCCCACTCAGTCCATCATCCAGCACTGATCCCAGTGACACCCCACTCAGTACATCATCCAGCACTGATCCCTGAGACACCCCACTCAGTACATCATCCAGCACCGATCCCTGAGACACCCCACTCAGTACATCATCCAGCACCGATGCCTGAGATACCCCACTCAGCACATCATCCAGCACTGATCCCTGAGACACCCCACTCAGTACATCATCCAGCACGGATCCAAGAGACACCCCATTCACTACATCATCCAGCACTGATCCCTGAGACACCCCACTCACTCCATCATCCAGCACCGATCCCTGAGACACCCCACTCAGTACATCATGCAGCACTGATCCCTGAGACACCCCACTCAGTACATCCTCCAGCACTGATCCCTGAGACACCCCACTCACTACATCATCCAGCACCGATCCCTGAGACACCCCACTCAGTACATCATCCAGCACCGATCCCTGAGATACCCCACTCAGCACATCATCCAGCACCGATGCCTGAGACACCTCACTCAGTACATCATCCAGCACTGATTCCTGAGACACCCCACTCACTACATCATCCAGCACCGATCCCTGAGACACCGCACTCAGTACATCATCTAGCACCGATTCCTGAGACACACCACTCAGTACATCATCCAGCACTGATTCATGAGACACCCGACTCAGTACATTTTCCAGCACTGATTCCTGAGACACCCCACTCAGTACATCATCCAGCACCGATGCCTGAGACACCCCACTCAGTACATCATCCAGCACTGATCCCTGAGACACCCCACTCAGTACATCATCCAGCACCGATCCCTGAGACACCCGACTCAGTACATCATCCAGCACTGATCCCTGAGACACCAAACTCAGCACATCATCCAGCACCGATGCCTGAGACACCCCACTCAGTACATCATCCAGCACTGATCCCTGAGACACCCCACCCAGTACATTATCCAGCACTGATCCCTGAGACACCCCACCCAGTACATTATCCAGCACTGATCCCTGAGACACCCCACTCAGTACATCATCCAGCACTGATCCCTGAGACACCAAACTCAGCACATCATCCAGCACCGATGCCTGAGACACCCCACTCAGTACATCATCCAGCACTGATCCCTGAGACACCCCACTCATTACATCATCCAGCACAGATCCCTGAGACACCCCACTCAGTACATCATCCAGCACCGACCGATCCCTGAGACACCCCACTCAGTACATCATCCAGCACTGATTCCTGAGACACCCGACTCAGGACATCATCCAGCACTGACCGATGCCTGAGACACCCCATTCTGAACATCATGCAGCACTGATTCCTGAGACACCCGACTCAGTACATTATCCAGCACCGACCGATGCCTGAGACACCCCATTCTGAACATCATCCAGCACTGATCCCTGAGACACCCCACCCAGTACATTATCCAGCACTGATCCCTGAGACACCCCACCCAGTACATTATCCAGCACTGATCCCTGAGACACCCCACTCAGCACTTCATCCAGCAATGATCCCTGAGACACCAAACTCAGCACATCATCCAGCACCGATGCCTGAGACACCCCACTCAGAACATCATCCAGCACAGATCCCTGAGACACCCCACTCAGTACATCATCCAGCACCGACCGATGCCTGAGACACCCCACTCTGAACATCATCCAGCACTGATCCCTGAGACACCCCACTCATTACATCATCCAGCACAGATCCCTGAGACACTCCACTCAGTACATCATCCAGCACCGACCGATGCCTGAGACACCCCACTCTGAACATCATCCAGCACCGATCCCTGAGAGACCCCACTCAGAACATCATCCAGCACCGATCCCTGAGACACCCCACTCAGTACATCATCCAGCACTGATCCCTGAGACACCCCACTCATTACATCAACCAGCACAGATCCCTGAGACACCCCACTCAGTACATCATCCAGCACCGACCGATGCCTGAGACACCCCACTCTGAACATCATCCAGCACTGATCCCTGAGACACCCCACCCAGTACTTTATCCAGCACTGATCCATGAGACACCCCACTCTGTACATCATCCAGCACCAATCCCTGAGACACCCCACTCAGTACTTTATCCAGCACTGATCCCTGAGACACCCCACTCAGCACATCATCCAGCACCGATCCCTGAGACACACCATTCAGTACATCATCCAGCACCGATCCCTGAGATACCCCACTCAGTACATCATCCAGCACCGATGCCTGAGACATCCCACTCAGTACATTATCCAGCACTGATCCCTGAGACACCCCACTCTGTACATCATCCAGCACCGATCCCTGAGATACCCCACTCAGTACATCATCCAGCACTGATCCCTGAGACACCCCACTCAGTACATCATCCAGCAGCGATCACTGAGACACCTCACTCAGTACATCATCCAGCAGTGATCCCTGAGACACCCCACTCAGTCCATCATCCAGCACTGATCCCTGACACACCCCACTCAGTACATCATCCAGCACTGATCCCTGAGACACCCCACTCAGTCCATCATCCAGCACTGATCCCTGAGACACCCCACTCAGAACATCATCCAGCACTGATCCCTGAGACACCCCACTCAGTACATCATCCAGCACTGATCCCTGGGACACCCCACTCAGTCCATCATCCAGCACTGATCCCAGTGACACCCCACTCAGTACATCATCCAGCACTGATCCCTGAGACACCCCACTCAGTACATCATCCAGCACCGATCCCTGAGACACCCCACTCAGTACATCATGCAGCACTGATCCCTGAGACACCCCACTCAGCACATCATCCAGCACTGATCCCTGAGACACCCCACTCAGTACATCATCCAGCACTGATCCAAGAGACACCCCATTCACTACATCATCCAGCACTGATCCCTGAGACACCCCACTCACTCCATCATCCAGCACCGATCCCTGAGACACCCCACTCACTCCATCATCCAGCACTGATCCCTGAGACACCCCACTCAGTACATCCTCCAGCACTGATCCCTGAGACACCCCACTCACTCCATCATCCAGCACCGATCCCTGAGACACCCCACTCACTACATCATCCAGCACCGATCCCTGAGACACCCCACTCAGTACATCATGCAGCACTGATCCCTGAGACACCCCACTCAGTACATCATCCAGCACCGATCCCTGAGATACCCCACTCAGCACATCATCCAGCACCGATGCCTGAGACACCTCACTCAGTACATCATCCAGCACTGATTCCTGAGACACCCCACTCACTACATCATCCAGCACCGATCCCTGAGACACCCCACTCAGTACATCATCTAGCACCGATTCCTGAGACACACCACTCAGTACATCATCCAGCACTGATTCATGAGACACCCGACTCAGTACATTTTCCAGCACTGATTCCTGAGACACCCCACTCAGTACATCATCCAGCACCGATGCCTGAGACACCCCACTCAGTACATCATCCAGCACTGATCCCTGAGACACCCCACTAACAGTACATCATCCAGCACCGATCCCTGAGACACCCCACTCAGTACATCATCCAGCACTGATCCCTGAGACACCAAACTCAGCACATCATCCAGCACCGATGCCTGAGACACCCCACTCAGTACATCATCCAGCACTGATCCCTGAGACACCCCACCCAGTACATTATCCAGCACTGATCCCTGAGACACCCCACCCAGTACATTATCCAGCACTGATCCCTGAGACACCCCACTCAGTACATCATCCAGCACTGATCCCTGAGACACCAAACTCAGCACATCATCCAGCACCGATGCCTGAGACACCCCACTCAGTACATCATCCAGCACTGATCCCTGAGACACCCCACTCATTACATCATCCAGCACAGATCCCTGAGACACCCCACTCAGTACATCATCCAGCACCGACCGATCCCTGAGACACCCCACTCAGTACATCATCCAGCACCGATCCCTGAGACACCCCACTCTGAACATCATCCAGCACTGATCCCTGAGACACCCCACTCAGTACATCATCCAGCACCGATCCCTGAGACACCCCACTCTGAACACCATCCAGCACTGATCCCTGAGGCACCCCACTCAGTAATTTATCCAGCCCTGATCCCTGAGACACCCCACTCTGTACATCATCCAGCACCGATCCCTGAGATACCCCACTCAGTACATCATCCAGCACCGATGCCTGAGACATCCCACTCAGTACATTATCCAGCACTGATCCCTGAGACACCCCACTCTGTACATCATCCAGCACCGATCCCTGAGATACCCCACTCAGTACATCATCCAGCACTGATCCCTGAGACACCCCACTCAGTACATCATCCAGCAGCGATCACTGAGACACCCCACTCAGTACATCATCCAGCAGTGATCCCTGAGACACCCCACTCAGTCCATCATCCAGCACTGATCCCTGACACACCCCACTCAGTACATCATCCAGCACTGATCCCTGAGACACCCCACTCAGTCCATCATCCAGCACTGATCCCTGAGACACCCCACTCAGAACATCATCCAGCACTGATCCCTGTGACACCCCACTCAGTACATCATCCAGCACTGATCCCTGGGACACCCCACTCAGTCCATCATCCAGCACTGATCCCAGTGACACCCCACTCAGTACATCATCCAGCACTGATCCCTGAGACACCCCACTCAGTACATCATCCAGCACCGATCCCTGAGACACCCCACTCAGTACATCATCCAGCACCGATGCCTGAGATACCCCACTCAGCACATCATCCAGCACTGATCCCTGAGACACCCCACTCAGTACATCATCCAGCACGGATCCAAGAGACACCCCATTCACTACATCATCCAGCACTGATCCCTGAGACACCCCACTCACTCCATCATCCAGCACCGATCCCTGAGACACCCCACTCAGTACATCATGCAGCACTGATCCCTGAGACACCCCACTCAGTACATCCTCCAGCACTGATCCCTGAGACACCCCACTCACTACATCATCCAGCACCGATCCCTGAGACACCCCACTCAGTACATCATCCAGCACCGATCCCTGAGATACCCCACTCAGCACATCATCCAGCACCGATGCCTGAGACACCTCACTCAGTACATCATCCAGCACTGATTCCTGAGACACCCCACTCACTACATCATCCAGCACCGATCCCTGAGACACCGCACTCAGTAGATCATCTAGCACCGATTCCTGAGACACACCACTCAGTACATCATCCAGCACTGATTCATGAGACACCCGACTCAGTACATTTTCCAGCACTGATTCCTGAGACACCCCACTCAGTACATCATCCAGCACCGATGCCTGAGACACCCCACTCAGTACATCATCCAGCACTGATCCCTGAGACACCCCACTCAGTACATCATCCAGCACCGATCCCTGAGACACCCGACTCAGTACATCATCCAGCACTGATCCCTGAGACACCAAACTCAGCACATCATCCAGCACCGATGCCTGAGACACCCCACTCAGTACATCATCCAGCACTGATCCCTGAGACACCCCACCCAGTACATTATCCAGCACTGATCCCTGAGACACCCCACCCAGTACATTATCCAGCACTGATCCCTGAGACACCCCACTCAGTACATCATCCAGCACTGATCCCTGAGACACCAAACTCAGCACATCATCCAGCACCGATGCCTGAGACACCCCACTCAGTACATCATCCAGCACTGATCCCTGAGACACCCCACTCATTACATCATCCAGCACAGATCCCTGAGACACCCCACTCAGTACATCATCCAGCACCGACCGATCCCTGAGACACCCCACTCAGTACATCATCCAGCACCGATCCCTGAGACACCCCACTCTGAACATCATGCAGCACTGATCCCTGAGACACCCCACTCAGTACATCATCCAGCACCGATCCCTGAGACACCCCACTCTGAACACCATCCAGCACTGATCCCTGAGGCACCCCACTCAGTACTTTATCCAGCCCTGATCCCTGAGACACCCCACTCGGTACATCATCCAGCACCGATCCCTGAGACACCCCACTCAGTACATCATCCAGCACCGATCCCTGAGACACACCGCTCAGTCCATCATTCAGCACTGATCCCTGAGACACTCCATCAGTACATAATCCAGCACTGATCCCTGTGAGACCCCACTCAGAACATAATCCAGCACTGATCCCTGAGACACCCCACTCAGTCCATCATCCAGCACAGATCCCTGTGACACCCCACTCAGTACATCATCCAGCACTGATCCCTGAGACACCCCACTCAGTCCATCATCCAGCACTGATCCCTGGGACACCCCACTCAGTCCATCATCCAGCACTGATCCCAGAGACACCCCACTCAGTACATCATCCAGCACTGATCCCTGAGACACACCACTCAGTACATCATCCAGCTATGATCCCTGAGACACCCAACTCAGTACATCAACCAGCACTGATCCCTGAGACACCACACTCAGTACATCATCCAGCACCGATCCCTGAGACACCCCACTCAGTACATCATGCAGCACTGATCCCTGAGACACCCCACTCAGTACATCATCCAGCACTGATCCAAGAGACACCCCACTCAGTACATCATCCAGCACTGATCCCTGAGACACCCCACCCAGCACATCATCCAGCACTGATCCCTGAGACACCTCAACCAGTACATTATCCAGCACTGATCCCTGAGACACCCCACTCAGTACATCATCCAGCACTGATCCCTGAGACACCCCACCCAGCACATCATCCAGCACTGATCCCTGAGACACCTCAACCAGTACATTATCCAGCACTGATCCCTGAGACACCCCACTCAGTACATCATCCAGCACTGATCCCTGAGACACCCCACCCAGTACATTATCCAGCACTGATCCCTGAGACACCTCAACCAGTACATCATCCAGCACCGATCCCTGAGACACCCCACTCAGTACATCATCCAGCACCGATCCCTGAGACACCCCACTCAGTACATCATCCAGCACCGATCCCTGAGACACCCCACTCATTACATCATCCAGCACAGATCCCTGAGACACCCCACTCAGTACATCATCCAGCACCGACAGATGCCTGAGACACCCCACTCTGAACATCATCCAGCACTGATTCCTGAGACACCCCACCCAGTACATTATCCAGCACTGATCCCTGTGACACCCCACTGAGTACATCATCCAGCACTGATCCCTGAGTCACCCCACTCAGTCCATCATCCAGCACCTGATCCCTGAGACACCCCACTCAGAACATCATCCAGCACTGATCCCTGAGACACCCCACTCAGTACATCATCCACCACTGATCCCTGGGACACCCCTCTCAGTACATCATCCAGTACTGATCCCAGAGACACCCCACTCAGTACATCATCCAGCACTGATCCCTGAGACACCCCACTCAGTACATAATCCAGCACTGATCCCTGAGACACCCCACTCAGTACATCATCCAGCACTGATCCCTGAGACACCACACTCAGTACATCATCCAGCAATGATCCCTGAGACACCCCACTCATTACATCATCCAGCGCTGATCCAAGAGACACCCCACTCAGTCCATCATCCAGCACTGATCCCTGAGTCACCCCACTCAGTCCATCATCCAGCACCTGATCCCTGAGACACCCCACTCAGAACATCATCCAGCACTGATCCCTGAGACACCCCACGCAGTACATCATCCACCACTGATCCCTGGGACACCCCACTCAGTCCATCATCCAGCACTGATCCCAGAGACACCCCACTCAGTACATCATCCATCACTGATCCCTGAGACACCCCACTCAGTACATAATCCAGCACTGATCCCTGAGACACCCCACTCAGTACATCATCCAGCACTGATCCCTGAGACACCACACTCAGCACATCATCCAGCACTGATCCCTGAGACACCCCACTCATTACATCATCCAGCGCTGATCCAAGAGACACCCCACTCAGTCCATCATCCAGCACTGATCCCTGAGACACCCCACTCAGAACATCATCCAGCACTGATCCCTGAGACACCCCTCTCAGTACATCATCCAGCACAGATCCCTGGGACACCCCACTCAGTCCATCATCCAGCACTGATCCCAGAGACACCCCACTCAGTACATCATCCAGCACTGATCCCTGAGACACACCACTCAGTACATCATCCAGCACTGATCCCTGAGACACACCACTCAGTACATCATCCAGCACTGATCCCTGAGACACCACACTCAGTACATCATCCAGCACCGATCCCTGAGACACCCCACTCAGTACATCATGCAGCACTGATCCCTGAGACACCCCACTCAGTACATCAT
This sequence comes from Heterodontus francisci, assembly GCF_036365525.1. Lineage (NCBI taxonomy): Eukaryota > Metazoa > Chordata > Chondrichthyes > Heterodontiformes > Heterodontidae > Heterodontus > Heterodontus francisci. Next base: position 58,237,933 of record NC_090402.1, read on the forward strand.
CCAGCACCGATGCCTGAGACACCCCACTCAGTACATCATCCAGCACTGATCCCTGAGACACCCCACTCAGTACATCATCCAGCACTGATCCCTGAGACACCCCACTCAGTACATCATCCAGCACTGATCCCTGATACACCCCACTCAGTACATCCTCCAGCACTGATCCCTGAGACACCCCACTCAGTACATCATCCAGCACTGATCCCTGAGACACCCCACCCAGTACATTATCCAGCACTGATCTCTGAGACACCCCACTCAGCACATCATCCAGCACTGATCCCTGAGACACCCCAACCAGTGCATTATCCAGCACTGATCCCTGAGACACCAAACGCAGCACATCATCCAGCACCGATCCCTGAGACACCCCACTTAGTACATCATCCAGCACCGATCCATGAGACACCCCACTCAGTACATCATCCAGCACCGATCCCTGAGACACCCCACTCAGTACATCATCCAGCACTGATCCCTGAGACACCCCACTCATTACATCATCCAGCACAGATCCCTGAGACACCCCACTCAGTACATCATCCAGCACCGACCGATGCCTGAGACACCCCACTCTGAACATCATCCAGCACTGATCCCTGAGACACCCCACCCAGTACATTATCCAAAACTGATCCCTGAAACACCCCACTCAGTCCAGCATCCAGCACTGATCCCTGAGACACCCCACTCTGTACATCATCCAGCACCGATTCCTGAGACACCCCACTCAGTACATCATCCAGCAAAGATCCCTGAGACACACCACTCAGTCCATCATTCAGCACTGATCCCTGAGACACCCCACTCAGTACATAATCCAGCACTGATCCCTGAGACACCCCACTCAGTCCATCATCCAGCACTGATCCCTGTGACACCCCACTCAGAACATAATCCAGCACTGATCCCTGAGACACCCCACTCAGTCCATCATCCAGCACTGATCCCTGTGACACCCCACTCAGTACATCATCCAGCACTGATCGCTGAGTCACCCCACTCAGTCCATCATCCAGCACCTGATCCCAGAGACACCCCACTCAGAACATCATCCAGCACTGATCCAAGAGACACCCCACTCAGTCCATCATCCAGCACTGATCCCTGAGACACCCCACTCAGAACATCATCCAGCACTGATCCCTGAGACACCCCACTCAGTACATCATCCAGCACTGATCCCTGTGACACCCCACTCAGTACATCATCCAGCACTGATCCCTGAGACACCCCACTCATTACATCATCCAGCACAGATCCCTGAGACACCCCACTCAGTACATCATCCAGCACCGACCGATCCCTGAGACACCCCACTCAGTACATCATCCAGCACCGATCCCTGAGACACCCCACTCTGAACATCATCCAGCACGGATCCCTGAGACACCCCACTCAGTACATCATCCAGCACCGATCCCTGAGACACCCCACTCTGAACACCATTAGCACTGAGCCCTGAGGCACCCCACTCAGTACTTTATCCAGCCCTGATCCCTGAGTCACCCCACTCTGTACATCATCCAGCACCGATCCCTGAGACACCCCACTCAGTACATCATCCAGCAAAGATCCCTGAGACACACCACTCAGTCCATCATTCAGCACTGATCCCTGAGACACCCCACTCAGTACATAATCCAGCACTGATCCCTGAGACACCCCACTCAGTCCATCATCCAGCACTGATCCCTGTGACACCCCACTCAGAACATAATCCAGCACTGATCCCTGAGACACCCCACTCAGTCCATCATCCAGCACTGATCCCTGTGACACCCCACTCAGTACATCATCCAGCACTGATCCCTGAGTCACCCCACTCAGTCCATCATCCAGCACCTGATCCCAGAGACACCCCACTCAGAACATCATCCAGCACTGATCCAAGAGACACCCCACTCAGTCCATCATCCAGCACTGATCCCTGAGACACCCCACTCAGAACATCATCCAGCACTGATCCCTGAGACACCCCACTCAGTACATCATCCAGCACTGATCCCTGTGACACCCCACTCAGTACATCATCCAGCACCGATTCCTGAGACACCCCACTCAGTACATCATCCAGCAAAGATCCCTGAGACACACCACTCAGTCCATCATTCAGCACTGATCCCTGAGACACCCCACTCAGTACATAATCCAGCACTGATCCCTGAGACACCCCACTCAGTCCATCATCCAGCACTGATCCCTGTGACACCCCACTCAGAACATAATCCAGCACTGATCCCTGAGACACCCCACTCAGTCCATCATCCAGCACTGATCCCTGTGACACCCCACTCAGTACATCATCCAGCACTGATCCCTGAGTCACCCCACTCAGTCCATCATCCAGCACCTGATCCCAGAGACACCCCACTCAGAACATCATCCAGCACTGATCCAAGAGACACCCCACTCAGTCCATCATCCAGCACTGATCCCTGAGACACCCCACTCAGAACATCATCCAGCACTGATCCCTGAGACACCCCACTCAGTACATCATCCAGCACTGATCCCTGTGACACCCCACTCAGTACATCATCCAGCACTGATCCCTGAGACACCCCACTCATTACATCATCCAGCACAGATCCCTGAGACACCCCACTCAGTACATCATCCAGCACCGACCGATCCCTGAGACACCCCACTCAGTACATCATCCAGCACCGATCCCTGAGACACCCCACTCTGAACATCATCCAGCACGGATCCCTGAGACACCCCACTCAGTACATCATCCAGCACCGATCCCTGAGACACCCCACTCTGAACACCATTAGCACTGAGCCCTGAGGCACCCCACTCAGTACTTTATCCAGCCCTGATCCCTGAGTCACCCCACTCTGTACATCATCCAGCACCGATCCCTGAGACACCCCACTCAGTACATCATCCAGCACCGATCCCTGAGACACACCGCTCAGTCCATCATTCAGCACTGATCCCTGAGACACTCCACTCAGTACATAATCCAGCACTGATCCCTGAGACACCCCACTCAGTACATCATCCAGCACTGATCCCTGAGACACCACACTCAGTACATCATCCAGCACTGATCCCTGAGACACCCCACTCATTACATCATCCAGCGCTGATCCAAGAGACACCCCACTCAGTCTATCATCCAGCACTGATCCCTGAGACACCCCACTCAGAACATCATCCAGCACTGATCCCTGAGACACCCCTCTCAGTACATCATCCAGCATTGATCCCTGGGACACCCCACTCAGTCCATCATCCAGCACTGATCCCAGAGAAACCCCACTCAGTACATCATCCAGCACTGATCCCTGAGACACACCACTCAGTACATCATCCAGCACTGATCCCTGAGACACACCACTCAGTACATCATCCAGCACTGATCCCTGAGACACCACACTCAGTACATCATCCAGCACCGATCCCTGAGACACCCCACTCAGTACATCATGCAGCACTGATCCCTGAGACACCCCACTCAGTACATCATCCAGCACCGATGCCTGAGACACCCCACTCAGTACATCATCCAGCACTGATCCCTGAGACACCCCACTCAGTACATCATCCAGCACTGATCCCTGAGACACCCCACTCAGTACATCATCCAGCACTGATCCCTGAGACACCCCACTCACTACATCATGCAGCACTGATCCCTGAGACACCCCACTCAGTACATCATCCAGCACTGATCCCTGATACACCCCACTCAGTACATCCTCCAGCACTGATCCCTGAGACACCCCACTCAGTACATCATCCAGCACTGATCCCTGAGACACCCCACCCAGTACATTATCCAGCACTGATCTCTGAGACACCCCACTCAGCACATCATCCAGCACTGATCCCTGGGACACCCCTCTCAGTACATCATCCAGTACTGATCCCAGAGACACCCCACTCAGTACATCATCCAGCACTGATCCCTGAGACACCCCACTCAGTACATAATCCAGCACTGATCCCTGAGACACCCCACTCAGTACATCATCCAGCACTGATCCCTGAGACACCACACTCAGTACATCATCCAGCAATGATCCCTGAGACACCCCACTCATTACATCATCCAGCGCTGATCCAAGAGACACCCCACTCAGTCCATCATCCAGCACTGATCCCTGAGTCACCCCACTCAGTCCATCATCCAGCACCTGATCCCTGAGACACCCCACTCAGAACATCATCCAGCACTGATCCCTGAGACACCCCACGCAGTTCATCATCCACCACTGATCCCTGGGACACCCCACTCAGTCCATCATCCAGCACTGATCCCAGAGACACCCCACTCAGTACATCATCCAGCACTGATCCCTGAGACACCCCACTCAGTACATAATCCAGCACTGATCCGTGAGACACCCCACTCAGTACATCATCCAGCACTGATCCCTGAGACACCACACTCAGCACATCATCCAGCACTGATCCCTGAGACACCCCACTCATTACATCATCCAGCGCTGATCCAAGAGACACCCCACTCAGTCCATCATCCAGCACTGATCCCTGAGACACCCCACTCAGAACATCATCCAGCACTGATCCCTGAGACACCCCTCTCAGTACATCATCCAGCACAGATCCCTGGGACACCCCACTCAGTCCATCATCCAGCACTGATCCCAGAGACACCCCACTCAGTACATCATCCAGCACTGATCCCTGAGACACACCACTCAGTACATCATCCAGCACTGATCCCTGAGACACACCACTCAGTACATCATCCAGCACTGATCCCTGAGACACCACACTCAGTACATCATCCAGCACCGATCCCTGAGACACCCCACTCAGTACATCATCCAGCACTGATCCCTGAGACACCCCACTCAGTACATCATCCAGCACTGATCCAAGAGACACCCCACTCAGTACATCATGCAGCACTGATCCCTGAGACACCCCACTCAGTACATCATCCAGCACTGATCCCTGATACACCCCACTCAGTACATCCTCCAGCACTGATCCCTGAGACACCCCACTCAGTACATCATCCAGCACTGATCCCTGAGACACCCCACCCAGTACATTATCCAGCACTGATCTCTGAGACACCCCACTCAGCACATCATCCAGCACTGATCCCTGAGACACCCCAACCAGTACATTATCCAGCACTGATCCCTGAGACACCAAACGCAGCACATCATCCAGCACCGATCCCTGAGACACCCCACTTAGTACATCATCCAGCACCGATCCATGAGACACCCCACTCAGTACATCATCCAGCACCGATCCCTGAGACACCCCACTCAGTACATCATCCAGCACTGATCCCTGAGACACCCCACTCATTACATCATCCAGCACAGATCCCTGAGACACCCCACTCAGTACATCATCCAGCACCGACCGATGCCTGAGACACCCCACTCTGAACATCATCCAGCACTGATCCCTGAGACACCCCACTCTGTACATCATCCAGCACCGATTCCTGAGACACCCCACTCAGTACATCATCCAGCAAAGATCCCTGAGACACACCACTCAGTCCATCATTCAGCACTGATCCCTGAGACACCCCACTCAGTACATAATCCAGCACTGATCCCTGAGACACCCCACTCAGTCCATCATCCAGCACTGATCCCTGTGACACCCCACTCAGAACATAATCCAGCACTGATCCCTGAGACACCCCACTCAGTCCATCATCCAGCACTGATCCCTGTGACACCCCACTCAGTACATCATCCAGCACTGATCCCTGAGTCACCCCACTCAGTCCATCATCCAGCACCTGATCCCAGAGACACCCCACTCAGAACATCATCCAGCACTGATCCAAGAGACACCCCACTCAGTCCATCATCCAGCACTGATCCCTGAGACACCCCACTCAGAACATCATCCAGCACTGATCCCTGAGACACCCCACTCAGTACATCATCCAGCACTGATCCCTGTGACACCCCACTCAGTACATCATCCAGCACTGATCCCTGAGACACCCCACTCATTACATCATCCAGCACAGATCCCTGAGACACCCCACTCAGTACATCATCCAGCACCGACCGATCCCTGAGACACCCCACTCAGTACATCATCCAGCACCGATCCCTGAGACATCCCACTCTGAACATCATCCAGCACGGATCCCTGAGACACCCCACTCAGTACATCATCCAGCACCGATCCCTGAGACACCCCACTCTGAACACCATTAGCACTGAGCCCTGAGGCACCCCACTCAGTACTTTATCCAGCCCTGATCCCTGAGTCACCCCACTCTGTACATCATCCAGCACCGATCCCTGAGACACCCCACTCAGTACATCATCCAGCACCGATCCCTGAGACACACCGCTCAGTCCATCATTCAGCACTGATCCCTGAGACACTCCACTCAGTACATAATCCAGCACTGATCCCTGAGACACCCCACTCAGTACATCATCCAGCACTGATCCCTGAGACACCACACTCAGTACATCATCCAGCACTGATCCCTGAGACACCCCACTCATTACATCATCCAGCGCTGATCCAAGAGACACCCCACTCAGTCTATCATCCAGCACTGATCCCTGAGACACCCCACTCAGAACATCATCCAGCACTGATCCCTGAGACACCCCTCTCAGTACATCATCCAGCATTGATCCCTGGGACACCCCACTCAGTCCATCATCCAGCACTGATCCCAGAGAAACCCCACTCAGCACATCATCCAGCACTGATCCCTGAGACACACCACTCAGTACATCATCCAGCACTGATCCCTGAGACACACCACTCAGTACATCATCCAGCACTGATCCCTGAGACACCACACTCAGTACATCATCCAGCACCGATCCCTGAGACACCCCACTCAGTACATCATGCAGCACTGATCCCTGAGACACCCCACTCAGTACATCATCCAGCACCGATGCCTGAGACACCCCACTCAGTACATCATCCAGCACTGATCCCTGAGACACCCCACTCAGTACATCATCCAGCACTGATCCAAGAGACACCCCACTCAGTACATCATCCAGCACTGATCCCTGAGACACCCCACTCACTACATCATGCAGCACTGATCCCTGAGACACCCCACTCAGTACATCATCCAGCACTGATCCCTGATACACCCCACTCAGTACATCCTCCAGCACTGATCCCTGAGACACCCCACTCAGTACATCATCCAGCACTGATCCCTGAGACACCCCACCCAGTACATTATCCAGCACTGATCTCTGAGACACCCCACTCAGCACATCATCCAGCACTGATCCCTGAGACACCCCAACCAGTACATTATCCAGTACTGATCCCTGAGACACCAAACTCAGCACATCATCCAGCACCGATCCCTGAGACACCCCACTTAGTACATCATCCAGCACCGATCCATGAGACACCCCACTCAGTACATCATCCAGCACCGATCCCTGAGACACCCCACTCAGTACATCATCCAGCACTGATCCCTGAGACACCCCACTCATTACATCATCCAGCACAGATCCCTGAGACACCCCACTCAGTACATCATCCAGCACCGACCGATGCCTGAGACACCCCACTCTGAACATCATCCAGCACTGATCCCTGAGACACCCCACTCAGTACATCATCCAGCACTGATCCCTGAGACACCCCACTCTGTACATCATCCAGCACCGATCCCTGAGACACACCACTCAGTCCATCATTCAGCACTGATCCCTGAGACACCCCACTCAGTCCAGCATCCAGCACTGATCCCTGAGACACCCCACTCTGTACATCATCCAGCACCGATCCCTGAGACACACCACTCAGTCCATCATTCAGCACTGATCCCTGAGACACCCCACTCAGTACATAATCCAGCACTGATCCCTGAGACACCCCACTCAGTCCATCATGCAGCACTGATCCCTGTGACACCCCACTCAGTACATCATCCAGCACTGATCCCTGAGTCACCCCACTCAGTCCCTCATCCAGCACCTGATCCCAGAGACACCCCACTCAGAACATCATCCAGCACTGATCCAAGAGACACCCCACTCAGTCCATCATCCAGCACTGATCCCTGAGACACCCCACTCAGAACATCATCCAGCACTGATCCCTGAGACACCCCACTCAGTACATCATCCAGCACTGATCCCTGTGACACCCCACTCAGTACATCATCCAGCACTGATCCCTGAGACACCCCACTCATTACATCATCCAGCACAGATCCCTGAGACACCCCACTCAGTACATCATCCAGCACCTACCGATCCCTGAGACACCCCACTCAGTACATCATCCAGCACCGATCCCTGAGACACCCCACTCTGAACATCATCCAGCACCGACCGATCCCTGAGACACCCCACTCAGTACATCATCCAGCACCGATCCCTGAGACACCCCACTCTGAACATCATCCAGCACCGATCCCTGAGACACCCCACTCTGAACACCATCCAGCACTGATCCCTGAGGCACCCCACTCAGTACTTTATCCAGCCCTGATCCCTGAGACACCCCACTCTGTACATCATCCAGCACCGATCCCTGAGACACCCCACTCAGTACATCATCCAGCACTGATCCCTGAGGCACCCCACTCAGTACTTTATCCAGCCCTGATCCCTGAGACACCCCACTCTGTACATCATCCAGCACCGATCCCTGAGACACCCCACTCAGTACATCATCCAGCACTGATCCCTGAGACACCCCACCCAGTACATTATCCAGCACTGATCTCTGAGACACCCCACTCAGCACATCATCCAGCACTGATCCCTGAGACACCCCAACCAGTACATTATCCAGTACTGATCCCTGAGACACCAAACTCAGCACATCATCCAGCACCGATCCCTGAGACACCCCACTTAGTACATCATCCAGCACCGATCCATGAGACACCCCACTCAGTACATCATCCAGCACCGATCCATGAGACACCCCACTCAGTCCAGCATCCAGCACTGATCCCTGAGACACCCCACTCTGTACATCATCCAGCACCGATCCCTGAGACACCCCACTCTGAACATCATCCAGCACTGATCCAAGAGACACCCCACTCAGTCCATCATCCAGCACTGATCCCTGAGACACCCCACTCTGAACATCATCCAGCACTGATCCAAGAGACACCCCACTCTGTACATCATCCAGCACTGATCCCTGAGACACTCCACCCAGTACATTATCCAAAACTGATCCCTGAAACACCCCACTCAGTCCATCATCCAGCACTGATCCCTGAGACACCCCACTCTGAACATCATCCAGCACTGATCCAAGAGACACCCCACTCTGTACATCATCCAGCACTGATCCCTGAGACACTCCACCCAGTACATTATCCAAAACTGATCCCTGAAACACCCCACTCAGTCCATCATCCAGCACCTGATCCCAGAGACACCCCACTCAGAACATCATCCAGCACTGATCCAAGAGACACCCCACTCAGTCCATCATCCAGCACTGATCCCTGAGACACCCCACTCAGAACATCATCCAGCACTGATCCCTGAGACACCCCACTCAGTACATTATCCAGCACTGATCCCTGTGACACCCCACTCAGTACATCATCCAGCACTGATCCCTGAGACACCCCACTCAGTCCATCATCCAGCACTGATCCCTGAGACACCCCACTCATTACATCATCCAGCACAGATCCCTGAGACACCCCACTCAGTACATCATCCAGCACCGACCGATCCCTGAGACACCCCACTCAGTACATCATCCAGCACCGATCCCTGAGACACCCCACTCTGAACATCATCCAGCACTGATCCCTGAGACACCCCACTCAGTACATCATCCAGCACCGACCGATCCCTGAGACACCCCACTCAGTACATCATCCAGCACCGATCCCTGAGTCACCCCACTCTGAACATCATCCAGCACCAATCCCTGAGACACCCCACTCTGAACACCATCCAGCACTGATCCCTGAGGCACCCCACTCAGTACTTTATCCAGCCCTGATCCCTGAGACACCCCACTCTGTACATCATCCAGCACCGATCCCTGAGACACCCCACTCAGTACATCATCCAGCACCGATCCCTGAGACACACCGCTCAGTCCATCATTCAGCACTGATCCCTGAGACACTCCACTCAGTACATAATCCAGCACTGATCCCTGTGAGACCCCACTCAGAACATAATCCAGCACTGATCCCTGAGACACCCCACTCAGTCCATCATCCAGCACTGATCCCTGTGACACCCCACTCAGTACATCATCCAGCACTGATCCCTGAGACACCCCTCTCGGTACATCATCCAGCACGGATCCCTGGGACACCCCACTCAGTCCATCATCCAGCACTGATCCCAGAGACACCCCACTCAGTACATCATCCAGCACTGAGCCCTGAGACACACAACTCAGTACATCATCCAGCTATGATCCCTGAGACACGCAACTCAGTACATCATCCAGCACTGATCCCTGAGACACCACACTCAGTACATCATCCAGCACCGATCCCTGAGACGCCCCACTCAGTACATCATGCAGCACTGATCCCTGAGACACCCCACTCAGTACATCATCCAGCACCGATGCCTGAGACACCCCACTCAGTACATCATCCAGCACTGATCCCTGAGACACCCCACTCAGTACATCATCCAGCACTGATCCAAGAGACACCCCACTCAGTACATCATCCAGCACTGATCCCTGAGACACCCCACTCACTACATCATCCAGCACCGATCCCTGAGACACCGCTCTCAGTACATCATGCAGCTCTGATCCCTGAGACACCCCACTCAGTACATCATCCAGCACTGATCCCTGAGACACCCCACTCACTACATCATCCAGCACCGATCCCTGAGACACCGCTCTCAGTACATCATGCAGCACTGATCCCTGAGACACCCCACTCAGTACATCCTCCAGCACTGATCCCTGAGGCACCCCACTCGGTACATCATCCAGCACTGATCCCTGAGACACCCCACCCAGTACATTGTCCAGCACTGATCCCTGAGACACCCCACTCAGCACATCATCCAGCACTGATCCCTGAGACACCCCAACCAGTACATTATCCAGCACTGATCCCTGAGACACCAAACTCAGCACATCATCCAGCACCGATCCCTGAGACACCCCACTCAGTACATCATTAAGCACCGATCACTGAGACACCCCACTCAGTACATCATCCAGCACCGATCCCTGAGACACCCCACTCATTACATCATCCAGCACAGATCCCTGAGACACCCCACTCAGTACATCATCCAGCACCGACCGATGCCTGAGACACCCCACTCTGAACATCATCCAGCACAGATCCATGAGACACCCCACCCAGTACATTATCCAACACTGATCCATGAGTCACCCCACTCAGTCCATCATCCAGCACCTGATCCCTGAGACACCCCACTCAGTACATCATCCACCACTGATCCCTGGGACACCCCACTCAGTACATAATCCAGCACTGATCCCTGAGACACCCCACTCAGTACATCATCCAGCACTGATCCCTGAGACACCACACTCAGTACGTCATCCAGCACCGATCCCTGAGACACCCCACTCAGTACATCATGCAGCACCGATGCCTGAGACACCCCACTCAGTACATCATCCAGCACTGATCCCTGAGACACCCCACTCAGTACATCATCCAGCACTGATCCAAGAGACACCCCACTCACTACATCATCCAGCACTGATCCCTGAGACACCACACTCAGTACATCATCCAGCACCGATCCCTGAGACACCCCACTCAGTACATCATGCAGCACTGATCCCTGAGACACCCCACACAGTACATCAACAAGCACTGATCCAAGAGACACCCCACTCAGTACATCATCCAGCACTGATCCAAGAGACACCCCACTCAGTACATCATCCAGCACTGATCCCTGAGACACCCCACTCAGTACATCATCCAGCACTGATCCAAGAGACACCCCACTCAGTACATCATCCAGCACTGATCCCTGAGACACCCCACTCACTACATCATCCAGCACCGATCCCTGAGACACCGCTCTCAGTACATCATCCAGCACTGATCCCTGAGACACCCCACCCAGTACATTATCCAGCACTGATCTCTGAGACACCCCACTCAGCACATCATCCAGCACTGATCCCTGAGACACCCCAACCAGTACATTATCCAGCACTGATCCCTGAGACACCAAATTCAGCACATCATCCAGCACCGATCCCTGAGACACCCCACTTAGTACATCATCCAGCACCGATCCATGAGACACCCCACTCTGAACATCATCCAGCACTGATCCCTGAGACACCCCACCCAGTACATTATCCAAAACTGATCCCTGAAACACCCCACTCAGTACATCATCCAGCACTGATCCCTGTGACACCCCACTCAGTACATCATCCAGCACTGATCCCTGAGACACCCCACTCATTACATCATCCAGCACAGATCCCTGAGACACCCCACTCAGTACATCATCCAGCACCGACCGATCCCTGAGACACCCCACTCAGTACATCATCCAGCTCCGATCCCTGAGACACCCCACTCTGAACATCATCCAGCACAGATCCCTGAGACACCCCACTCAGTACTTCATCCAGCACCGATCCCTGAGACACCCCACTCAGTACATCATCCAGCACCGATCCCTGAGACACACCGCTCAGTCCATCATTCAGCACTGATCCCTGAGACACTCCACTCAGTACATAATCCAGCACTGATCCCTGTGAGACCCCACTCAGAACATAATCCAGCACTGATCCCTGAGACACCCCACTCAGTCCATCATCCAGCACTGATCCCTGTGACACCCCACTCAGTACATCATCCAGCACTGATCCCTGAGACACCCCACTCAGTCCATCATCCAGCACTGATCCCTGAGACACCCCACTCAGTACATCATCCAGCACTGATCCCTGGGACACCCCACTCAGTCCATCATCCAGCACTGATTCCAGAGACACACCTCTCAGTACATCATCCAGCACTGATCCCAGGGACACCCCACTCAGTCCATCATCCAGCACTGATCCCAGAGACACCCCACTCAGTACATCATCCAGCACTGATCCCTGAGACACACAACTCAGTACATCATCCAGCTATGATCCCTGAGACACCCAACTCAGTACATCATCCAGCACTGATCCCTGAGACACCACACTCAGTACATCATCCAGCACTGATTACTGAGACACCCCACTCAGTACATCATCCATCACTGATCCCTGAGACACCCCACTCAGTACATCATCCAGCACTGATCCCTGAGACACCCCACTCAGTACATCATCCAGCACCGATGCCTGAGACACCCCACTCAGTACATCATCCAGCACTGATCCCTGAGACACCCCACTCAGTACATCATCCAGCACTGATCCAAGAGACACCCCACTCAGTACATCATCCAGCACTGATCCCTGAGACACCCCACTCACTACATCATCCAGCACCGATCCCTGAGACACCGCTCTCAGTACATCATGCAGCACTGATCCCTGAGACACCCCACTCAGTACATCATCCAGCACTGATCCAAGAGACACCCCACTCAGTACATCATCCAGCACTGATCCCTGAGACACCCCACTCACTACATCATCCAGCACCGATCCCTGAGACACCGCTCTCAGTACATCATGCAGCACTGATCCCTGAGACACCCCACTCAGTACATTATCCAGCACTGATCCCTGAGACACCCCACCCAGTACATTATCCAGCACTGATCCCTGAGACACCCCACCCAGTACATTATCCAGCACTGATCCCTGAGACACCCCACTCAGTACATCATCCAGCAATGATCCCTGAGACACCCCACTCAGTACATCATCCAGCACAGATCCCTGAGACACCCCACCCAGTACATTATCCAGCACTGATCCCTGAGACACCCCACTCAGCACATCATCCAGCACTGATCCCTGAGACACCCCAACCAGTACATTATCCAGCACTGATCCCTGAGACACCAAACTCAGCACATCATCCAGCACCGATCCCTGAGACACCCCACTCAGTACATCATCCAGCACCGATCCCTGAGACACCCCACTCAGTACATCATCCAGCACCGATCCCTGAGACACCCCACTCAGTACATCATCCAGCACCGACCGATGCCTGAGACACCCCACTCTGAACATCATCCAGCACTGATCCCTGAGACACCCCACTCAGTCCATCATCCAGCACTGATCCCTGTGACACCCCACTCAGTACATCATCCAGCACTGATCCCTGAGTCACCCCACTCAGTCCATCCAGCACCTGATCCCTGAGACACCCCACTCAGAACATCATCCAGCACTGATCCCTGAGACACCCCACTCAGTACATCATCCACCACTGATCCCTGGGACACCCCACTCAGTACATAATCCAGCACTGATCCCTGAGACACCCCACTCAGTACATCATCCAGCACTGATCCCTGAGACACCACACTCAGTACGTCATCCAGCACTGATCCCTGAGACACCCCACTCAGTACATCATCCAGCACTGATCCAAGAGACACCCCACTCACTACATCATCCAGCACTGATCCCTGAGACACCCCACTCACTACATCATCCAGCACTGATCCCTGAGACACCACACTCAGTACATCATCCAGCACTGATCCCTGAGACACCCCACTCAGTACATCATCCAGCACTGATCCAAGAGACACCCCACTCACTACATCATCCAGCACTGATCCCTGAGACACCCCACTCACTACATCATCCAGCACTGATCCCTGAGACACCACACTCAGTACATCATCCAGCACTGATCCCTGAGACACCACACTCAGTACGTCATCCAGCACTGATCCCTGAGACACCCCACTCAGTACATCATCCAGCACTGATCCAAGAGACACCCCACTCACTACATCATCCAGCACTGATCCCTGAGACACCCCACTCACTACATCATCCAGCACTGATCCCTGAGACACCCCACTCAGTACATCATCCAGCACTGATCCCTGAGACACCACACTCAGTACATCATCCAGCACCGATCCCTGAGACACCCCACTCAGTACATCATGCAGCACCGATCCCTGAGA
This sequence comes from Heterodontus francisci, assembly GCF_036365525.1. Classification (NCBI taxonomy): domain Eukaryota; kingdom Metazoa; phylum Chordata; class Chondrichthyes; order Heterodontiformes; family Heterodontidae; genus Heterodontus; species Heterodontus francisci. Next base: position 58,252,983 of record NC_090402.1, read on the forward strand.
CACCCCACTCAGTACATCATCCAGCACTGATCCCTGAGACACCCCAACCAGTACATTATCCATCACTGATCCCTGAGACACCCCACTCAGCACATCATCCAGCACCGATCCCTGAGACACCCCACTCAGTACATCATCCAGCACCGATCCCTGAGACACCCCAGTCAGTACATCATCCAGCACCGATCCCTGAGACACCCCACTCAGTACATCATCCAGCACCGATCCCTGAGACACCCCACTCATTACATCATCCAGCACAGATCCCTGAGACACCCCACTCAGTCCATCATCCAGCACCGACCGATGCCTGAGACACCCCACTCTGAACATCATCCAGCACTGATCCCTGAGACACCCCACCCAGTACATTATCCAACACTGATCCCTGAAACACCCCACTCAGTCCAGCATCCAGCACTGATCCCTGAGACACCCCACTCTGTACATCAGCCAGCACCGATTCCTGAGACACCCCACTCAGTCCATCATCCAGCACTGATCCCTGTGACACCCCACTCAGTACATCATCCAGCACTGATCCCTGAGACACCCCACTCAGTACATCATCCACCACTGATTCCTGGGACACCCCACTCAGTCCATCATCCAGCACTGATCCCAGAGACACCCCACTCAGTACATCATCCAGCACGGATCCCTGAGACACCCCACTCAGTACATAATCCAGCACTGATCCCTGAGACACCCCACTCAGTACATCATCCAGCACTGATCCCTGAGACACCGCACTCAGTACATCATCCAGCACTGATCCCTGAGACACCCCACTCATTACATCATCCAGCGCTGATCCAAGAGACACCCCACTCAGTCCATCATCCAGCACTGATCCCTGAGACACCACACTCAGTACATCATCCAGCACTGATCCCTGAGACACCCCACTCATTACATCATCCAGTGCTGATCCAAGAGACACCCCACTCAGTACATCCTCCAGCACTGATCCCTGAGACACCCCACCCAGTACATTATCCAGCACTGATCCCTGAGATACCCCACTCAGCACATCATCCAGCACTGATCCCTGAGACACCCCACTCAGTACATCATCCAGCAGTGATCCCTGAGACACCCCACTCAGTCCATCATCCAGAACCGATCCCTGAGACACCCCACTCAGTACATAATCCAGCACTGATCCCTGAGACACCCCACTCAGTCCATCATTCAGCACTGATCCCTGAGACACCCCACTCAGTACATAATGCAGCACTGATCCCTGAGACACCCCACTCAGTCCATCATCCAGCACTGATCCCTGTGACAACCCACTCAGAACATAATCCAGCACTGATCCCTGAGACACCCCACTCAATCCATCATTCAGCACTGATCCCTGAGACACCCCACTCAGTACATAATGCAGCACTGATCCCTGAGACACCCCACTCAGTCCATCATCCAGCACCTGATCCCTGAGACAGCCCACTCAGAACATCATCCAGCACTGATCCAAGAGACACCCCACTCAGTCCATCATCCAGCACTGATCCCTGAGACACCCCACTCAGAACATTATCCAGCACTGATCCCTGAGACACCCCACTCAGTGCATCATCCAGCACTGATCCCTGGGACACCCCACTCAGTCCATCATCCAGCACTGATCCAAGAGACACCCCACTCAGTCCATCATCCAGCACTGATCCAAGAGACACCCCACTCAGTACATCATCCAGCACTGATCCCTGAGACACCCCACTCAGAACATCATCCAGAACTGATCCCAGAGACACCACACTCAGTACATCATGCAGCACTGATCCCTGAGACACCCCACTCACCACATCATCCAGCACCGATCCCTGAGACACCCCACTCAGTACATCATCCAGCACCGATGCCTGAGACACCCCACTCAGTACATCATGCAGCACCGATCCCTGAGACACCCCACTCAGTACATCCTCCAGCACTGATCCCTGAGACACCCCACTCACCACATCATCCAGCACCGATCCCTGAGACACCCCACTCAGTACATCATCCAGCACCGATGCCTGAGACACCCCACTCAGTACATCATCCAGCACTGATCCCTGAGACACCCCACTCAGTACATCATGCAGCACCGATCCCTGAGACACCCCACTCAGTACATCCTCCAGCATTGATCCCTGAGACACCCCACTCACCACATCATCCAGCACCGATCCCTGAGACACCCCACTCAGTACATCATGCAGCACTGATCCCTGAGACACCCCACTCAGTACATCATCCAGCACTGATCCCTGAGACACCCCACTCAGTACATCATCCAGCACTGATCCAAGAGACACCCCACTCAGTACATCCTCCAGCACCGATCCCTGAGACACCCCACTCAGTACATCCTCCAGCACCGATCCCTGAGACACACCACTCAGTACATCATCCAGCACTGATCCAAGAGACACCCCACTCAGTACATCATCCAGCACCGATCCCTGAGACACCCCACTCAGTACATCCTCCAGCACCGATCCCTGAGACACCCCACTCAGTACATTATCCAGCACTGATTCCTGAGGCACCCCACTCAGTACATCATCCAGCACTGATCCCTGATACACCCCACTCAGTACTTTATCCAGCACTGATCCCTGAGACACCCCACTCTGTACATCATCCAGCACCGATCCCTGAGACACCCCACTCAGTACATCATCCAGCACTGATCCCTGAGACACCCCACTCAGTACATCATCCAGCAGTGATCCCTGAGACACCCCACTCAGTCCATCATCCAGAACTGATCCCTGAGACACCCCACTCAGAACATCATCCAGCACTGATCCCTGAGACGCACCACTCAGTACATCATCCAGCACTGATCCCTGGGACACCCCACTCAGTCCATCATCCAGCACTGATCCCAGAGACACCCCACTCAGTACATCATCCAGCACTGATCCCTGAGACACCCCACTCAGCACATCATCCAGCACTGATCCCTGAGACACACCACTCAGTACATCATCCAGCACTGATCCCTGAGACACCCCACTCAGTACATCATCCAGCACTGATCCCTGAGACACCCCACTCAGCACATCATCCAGCACTGATCCCTGGGACACCCCACTCAGTCCATCATCCAGCACTGATCCCAGAGACACCCCACTCAGTACATCATCCAGCACTGATCCCTGAGACACCCCACTCAGCACATCATCCAGCACTGATCCCTGAGACACACCACTCAGTACATCATCCAGCACCGATCCCTGAGACACCCACTCAGTACATCATCCAGCACCGATGCCTGAGACACCGCTCTCAGTACATCATGCAGCACTGATGCCTGAGACACCCCACTCAGTACATCATCCAGCACTGATCCCTGATACACCCCACTCAGTACATCCTCCAGCACTGATGCCTGAGCCACCCCACTCAGTACATCATCCAGCACTGATCCCTGAGACACCCCACTCAGAACATCATCCAGCACTGATCCCTGAGACACCCCACTCAGTACATCATCCAGCACTGATCCCTGAGACACCCCAACCAGTACATTATCCAGCACTGATCCCTGAGACACCCCACTCAGAACATCATCCAGCACTGATCCCTGAGACACCCCAACCAGTACATTATCCAGCACTGATCCCTGAGACACCAAACTCAGCACATCATCCAGCACCGATCCCTGAGACACCCCACTCAGTACATCATCCAGCACCGATCCCTGAGACACCCCACTCAGTACATCATCCAGCACCGATCCCTGAGACACCCCACTCAGTACATCATCCAGCACCGACCGATGCCTGAGACACCCCACTCTGAACATCATCCAGCACTGATCCCTGAGACACCCCACCCAGTACATTATCCAGCACTGATCCCTGAGACACCCCACTCTGTACATCATCCAGCACCGATTCCTGAGACACCCCACTCAGTCCATCATCCAGCACTGATCCCTGTGACACCCCACTCAGTACATCATCCACCACTGATCCCTGGGACACCCCACTCAGTACATAATCCAGCACTGATCCCTGAGACACCCCACTCAGTACATCATCCAGCACTGATCCCTGAGACACCACACTCAGTACGTCATCCAGCACTGATCCCTGAGACACCCCACTCAGTACATCATCCAGCACTGATCCAAGAGACACCCCACTCACTACATCATCCAGCACTGATCCCTGAGACACCCCACTCACTACATCATCCAGCACTGATCCCTGAGACACCACACTCAGTACATCATCCAGCACTGATCCCTGAGACACCCCACTCAGTACATCATCCAGCACTGATCCAAGAGACACCCCACTCACTACATCATCCAGCACTGATCCCTGAGACACCCCACTCACTACATCATCCAGCACTGATCCCTGAGACACCACACTCAGTACATCATCCAGCACCGATCCCTGAGACACCACACTCAGTACGTCATCCAGCACTGATCCCTGAGACACCCCACTCAGTACATCATCCAGCACTGATCCAAGAGACACCCCACTCACTACATCATCCAGCACTGATCCCTGAGACACCCCACTCACTACATCATCCAGCACTGATCCCTGAGACAACCCACTCAGTACATCATCCAGCACTGATCCCTGAGACACCACACTCAGTACATCATCCAGCACCGATCCCTGAGACACCCCACTCAGTACATCATGCAGCACCGATCCCTGAGACACCCCACTCAGTACATCATCCAGCACCGATGCCTGAGACACCCCACTCAGTACATCATCCAGCACCGATCCCTGAGACACCCCACTCAGTACATCATCCAGCACTGATCCCTGAGACACACCACTCAGCACATCATCCAGCACTGATCCCTGAGACACCCCAACCAGTACATTATCCATCACTGATCCCTGAGACACCCCACTCAGCACATCATCCAGCACCGATCCCTGAGACACCCCACTCAGTACATCATCCAGCACCGATCCCTGAGACACCCCAGTCAGTACATCATCCAGCACCGATCCCTGAGACACCCCACTCAGTACATCATCCAGCACCGATCCCTGAGACACCCCACTCATTACATCATCCAGCACAGATCCCTGAGACACCCCACTCAGTACATCATCCAGCACCGACCGATGCCTGAGACACCCCACTCTGAACATCATCCAGCACTGATCCCTGAGACACCCCACCCAGTACATTATCCAACACTGATCCCTGAAACACCCCACTCAGTCCAGCATCCAGCACTGATCCCTGAGACACCCCACTCTGTACATCATCCAGCACCGATTCCTGAGACACCCCACTCAGACCATCATCCAGCACTGATCCCTGTGACACCCCACTCAGTACATCATCCAGCACTGATCCCTGAGACACCCCACTCAGTACATCATCCACCACTGATTCCTGGGACACCCCACTCAGTCCATCATCCAGCACTGATCCCAGAGACACCCCACTCAGTACATCATCCAGCACGGATCCCTGAGACACCCCACTCAGTACATAATCCAGCACTGATCCCTGAGACACCCCACTCAGTACATCATCCAGCACTGATCCCTGAGACACCCCACTCAGTACATCATCCAGCACTGATCCCTGAGACACCCCACTCATTACATCATCCAGCGCTGATCCAAGAGACACCCCACTCAGTCCATCATCCAGCACTGATCCCTGAGACACCACACTCAGTACATCATCCAGCACTGATCCCTGAGACACCCCACTCATTACATCATCCAGTGCTGATCCAAGAGACACCCCACTCAGTACATCCTCCAGCACTGATCCCTGAGACACCCCACCCAGTACATTATCCAGCACTGATCCCTGAGATACCCCACTCAGCACATCATCCAGCACTGATCCCTGAGACACCCCACTCAGTACATCATCCAGCAGTGATCCCTGAGACACCCCACTCAGTCCATCATCCAGAACTGATCCCTGAGACACCCCACTCAGTACATCATCCAGCACCGATCCCTGAGACACCCCACTCAGTACATAATCCAGCACTGATCCCTGAGACACCCCACTCAGTCCATCATTCAGCACTGATCCCTGAGACACCCCACTCAGTACATAATGCAGCACTGATCCCTGAGACACCCCACTCAGTCCATCATCCAGCACTGATCCCTGTGACAACCCACTCAGAACATAATCCAGCACTGATCCCTGAGACTCCCCACTCAGTCCATCATTCAGCACTGATCCCTGAGACACCCCACTCAGTACATAATGCAGCACTGATCCCTGAGACACCCCACTCAGTCCATCATCCAGCACCTGATCCCTGAGACAGCCCACTCAGAACATCATCCAGCACTGATCCAAGAGACACCCCACTCAGTCCATCATCCAGCACTGATCCCTGAGACACCCCACTCAGAACATCATCCAGCACTGATCCCTGAGACACCCCACTCAGTGCATCATCCAGCACTGATCCCTGGGACACCCCACTCAGTCCATCATCCAGCACTGATCCAAGAGACACCCCACTCAGTCCATCATCCAGCACTGATCCAAGAGACACCCCACTCAGTCCATCATCCAGCACTGATCCCTGAGACACCCCACTCAGAACATCATCCAGCACTGATCCCAGAGACACCACACTCAGTACATCATCCAGCACTGATCCCTGGGACACCCCACTCAGTCCATCATCCAGCACTGATCCCTGAGACACCCCACTCAGAACATCATCCAGCACTGATCCAAGAGACACCCCACTCAGTCCATCATCCAGCACTGATCCCAGAGACACCACACTCAGTACATCATCCAGCACTGATCCCTGGGACACCCCACTCAGTCCATCATCCAGCACTGATCCCTGAGACACCCCACTCAGAACATCATCCAGCACTGATCCAAGAGACACCCCACTCAGTCCATCATCCAGCACTGATCCAAGAGACACCCCACTCAGTCCATCATCCAGCACTGATCCCTGAGACACCCCACTCAGAACATCATCCAGCACTGATCCCAGAGACACCACACTCAGTACATCATCCAGCACTGATCCCTGAGACACCCCACTCAGTACATCATCCAGCACTGATCCAAGAGACACCCCACTCAGTACATCCTCCAGCACTGATCCCTGAGACACCCCACTCACCACATCATCCAGCACCGATCCCTGAGACACCCCACTCAGTACATCATGCAGCACTGATCCCTGAGACACCCCACTCAGTACATCATCCAGCACTGATCCCTGATACACCCCACTCAGTACATTATCCAGCACTGATTCCTGAGGCACCCCACTCAGTACTTTATCCAGCACTGATCCCTGAGACACCCCACTCTGTACATCATCCAGCACCGATCCCTGAGACACCCCACTCAGTACATCATCCAGCACTGATCCCGGAGACACCCCACTCAGTACATCATCCAGCACCGATCACTGAGACACCCCACTCAGTACATCATCCAGCAGTGATCCCTGAGACACCCCACTCAGTCCATCATCCAGAACTGATCCCTGAGACACCCCACTCAGAACATCATCCAGCACTGATCCCTGAGACGCACCACTCAGTACATCATCCAGCACTGATCCCTGGGACACCCCACTCAGTCCATCATCCAGCACTGATCCCTGAGACACCCCACTCAGTACATCATCCAGCACTGATCCCTGAGACACACCACTCAGTACATCATCCAGCACTGATCCCTGAGACACCCCACTCAGTACATCATCCAGCACTGATCCCTGAGACGCACCACTCAGTACATCATCCAGCACTGATCCCTGGGACACCCCACTCAGTCCATCATCCAGCACTGATCCCAGAGACACCCCACTCAGTACATCATGCAGCACTGATCCCTGAGGCACACCACCCAGTACATTATCCAGCACTGATCCCTGAGACACCCCAACCAGTACATTATCCAGCACTGATCCCTGAGACACCAAACTCAGCACATCATCCAGCACCGATCCCTGAGACACCCCAACCAGTACATTATCCAGCACTGATCCCTGAGACACCAAACTCAGCACATCATCCAGCACCGATCCCTGAGACACCCCAACCAGTACATTATCCAGCACTGATCCCTGAGACACCAAACTCAGCACATCATCCAGCACCGATCCCTGAGACACCCCACTCAGTACATCATCCAGCACCGATCCCTGAGACACCCCACTCAGTACATCATCCAGCACCGATCCCTGAGACACCCCACTCAGTACATCATCCAGCACCGATCCCTGAGACACCCCAACCAGTACATTATCCAGCACTGATCCCTGAGACACCAAACTCAGCACATCATCCAGCACTGATCCCTGAGACACCCCACTCAGTACATCATCCAGCACCGATCCCTGAGACACCCCACTCAGTACATCATCCAGCACCGATCCCTGAGACACCCCACTCAGTACATTATCCAACACTGATCCCTGAAACACCCCACTCTGTACATCATCCAGCACCGATCCCTGAGACACACCACTCAGTCCATCATTCGGCAATGATCCCTGAGACACCCCACTCAGTACATAATCCAGCACTGATCCTGAGACACCCCACTCAGTCCATCATCCAGCACTGATCCCTGTGACACCTCACTCAGAACATAATCCAGCACTGATCCCTGAGACACCCCACTCAGTCCATCATCCAGCACTGATCCCTGTGACACCCCACTCAGTACATCATCCAGCACTGATCCCTGAGTCACCCCAATCAATCCATCATCCAGCACCTGATCCCTGAGACACCCCACTCAGAACATCATCCAACACTGATCCCTGAGACACCCCACTCAGTACATCATCCAGCACTGATCCCTGGGACACCCCACTCAGAACATCATCCAGCACTGATCCCTGAGACACCCCACTCAGAACATCATCCAGCACTGATCCCTGAGACACCCCACTCAGTACATCATCCAGCACTGATCCCTGGGACACCCCACTCAGTCCATCATCCAGCACTGATCCCAGAGACACCCCACTCAGAACATCATCCAGCACTGATCCAAGAGACACCCCACTCAGTCCATCATGCAGCACTGATCCAAGAGACACCCCACTCAGTCCATCATCCAGCACTGATCCCTGAGACACCCCACTCAGAACATCATCCAGCACTGATCCCAGAGACACCACACTCAGTACATCATCCAGCACTGATCCCTGAGACACCCCACTCAGTTCATCATCCAGCACTGATCCAAGAGACACCCCACTCAGTACATCCTCCAGCACTGATCCCTGAGACACCCCACTCACCACATCATCCAGCACCGATCCCTGAGACACCCCACTCAGTACATCATGCAGCACTGATCCCTGAGACACCCCACTCAGTACATCATCCAGCACTGATCCCTGATACACCCCACTCAGTACATTATCCAGCACTGATCCCTGAGACACCCCACTCAGTCCAGCATCCAGCACTGATCCCTGAGGCACCCCACTCAGTACTTTATCCAGCACTGATCCCTGAGACACCCCACTCTGTACATCATCCAGCACCGATCCCTGAGACACCCCACTCAGTACATCATCCAGCACTGATCCCTGAGACACCCCACTCTGTACATCATCCAGCACCGATCCCTGAGACACCCCACTCAGTACATCATCCAGCACTGATCCCTGAGACACCCCACTCAGTCCAGCATCCAGCACTGATCCCTGAGGCACCCCACTCAGTACTTTATCCAGCACTGATCCCTGAGACACCCCACTCTGTACATCATCCAGCACCGATCCCTGAGACACCCCACTCAGTACATCATCCAGCACTGATCCCGGAGACACCCCACTCAGTACATCATCCAGCACCGATCACTGAGACACCCCACTCAGTACATCATCCAGCAGTGATCCCTGAGACACCCCACTCAGTCCATCATCCAGAACTGATCCCTGAGACACCCCACTCAGAACATCATCCAGCACTGATCCCTGAGACGCACCACTCAGTACATCATCCAGCACTGATCCCTGGGACACCCCACTCAGTCCATCATCCAGCACTGATCCCTGAGACACCCCACTCAGTACATCATCCAGCACTGATCCCTGAGACACACCACTCAGTACATCATCCAGCACTGATCCCTGAGACACCCCACTCAGTACATCATCCAGCACTGATCCCTGAGACGCACCACTCAGTACATCATCCAGCACTGATCCCTGGGACACCCCACTCAGTCCATCATCCAGCACTGATCCCAGAGACACCCCACTCAGTACATCATCCAGCACTGATCCCTGAGACGCACCACTCAGTACATCATGCAGCAATGATCCCTGAGACACCCCAACCAGTACATTATCCAGCACTGATCCCTGAGACACCAAACTCAGCACATCATCCAGCACCGATCCCTGAGACACCCCACTCAGTACATCATCCAGCACCGATCCCTGAGACACCCCACTCAGTACATCATCCAGCACCGATCCCTGAGACACCCCACTCAGTACATTATCCAACACTGATCCCTGAAACACCCCACTATGTACATCATCCAGCACCGATCCCTGAGACACACCACTCAGTCCATCATTCGGCAATGATCCCTGAGACACCCCACTCAGCACATAATCCAGCACTGATCCTGAGACACCCCACTCAGTCCATCATCCAGCACTGATCCCTGTGACACCCCACTCAGAACATAATCCAGCACTGATCCCTGAGACACCCCACTCAGTCCATCATCCAGCACTGATCCCTGTGATACCCCACTCAGTACATCATCCAGCACTGATCCCTGAGTCACCCCAATCAATCCATCATCCAGCACCTGATCCCTGAGACACCCCACTCAGAACATCATCCAACACTGATCCCTGAGACACCCCACTCAGTACATCATCCAGCACTGATCCCTGGGACACCCCACTCAGAACATCATCCAGCACTGATCCCTGAGACACCCCACTCAGAACATCATCCAGCACTGATCCCTGAGACACCCCACTCAGTACATCATCCAGCACTGATCCCTGGGACACCCCACTCAGTCCATCATCCAGCACTGATCCCAGAGACACCCCACTCAGTACATCATCCAGCACTGAACTCTGAGACACCCCACTCAGTACATCATCCAGCACTGATCCCTGAGACACCCCACTCAGTACATCATCCAGCACTGATCCCTGAGACACCACACTCAGTACATCATCCAGCACCGATCCCTGAGACACCCCACTCAGTACATCATGCAGCACCGATCACTGAGACACCCCACTCAGTACATCATCCAGCACCGATGCCTGAGACACCCCACTCAGTACATCATCCAGCACCGATCCCTGAGACACCCCACTCAGTACATCATCCAGCACTGATCCCTGAGACACACCACTCAGCACATCATCCAGCACTGATCCCTGAGACACCCCAACCAGTACATTATCCATCACTGATCCCTGAGACACCCCACTCAGCACATCATCCAGCACCGATCCCTGAGACACCCCACTCAGTACATCATCCAGCACCGATCCCTGAGACACCCCAGTCAGTACATCATCCAGCACCGATCCCTGAGACACCCCACTCAGTACATCATCCAGCACCGATCCCTGAGACACCCCACTCATTACATCATCCAGCACAGATCCCTGAGACACCCCACTCAGTACATCATCCAGCACCGACCGATGCCTGAGACACCCCACTCTGAACATCATCCAGCACTGATCCCTGAGACACCCCACTCAGTCCAGCATCCAGCACTGATCCCTGAGACACCCCACTCAGTACATTATCCAACACTGATCCCTGAGACACCCCACTCAGTACATCAACCACCACTGATCCCTGAGACACCCCACTCAGTACATTATCCAACACTGATCCCTGAGACACACCACTCAGTCCATCATTCAGCACTGATCCCTGAGACACCCCTCTCAGTACATCATCCAGCACCGATTCCTGAGACACCCCACTCAGTCCATCATCCAGCACTGATCCCTGTGACACCCCACTCAGTACATCATCCAGCACTGATCCCTGAGACACCCCACTCAGTACATCATCCACCACTGATCCCTGGGACACCCCACTCAGTCCATCATCCAGCACTGATCCCAGAGACACCCCACTCAGTACATCATCCAGCACTGATCCCTGTGACACCCCACTCAGTACATCATCCAGCACTGATCCCTGAGACACCCCACTCAGTACATCATCCACCACTGATCCCTGGGACACCCCACTCAGTACATCATCCAGCACTGATCCCTGAGACGCACCACTCAGTACATCATGCAGCAATGATCCCTGAGACACCCCAACCAGTACATTATCCAGCACTGATCCCTGAGACACCAAACTCAGCACATCATCCAGCACCGATCCCTGAGACACCCCACTCAGTACATCATCCAGCACCGATCCCTGAGACACCCCACTCAGTACATCATCCAGCACCGATCCCTGAGACACCCCACTCAGTACATTATCCAACACTGATCCCTGAAACACCCCACTATGTACATCATCCAGCACCGATCCCTGAGACACACCACTCAGTCCATCATTCGGCAATGATCCCTGAGACACCCCACTCAGCACATAATCCAGCACTGATCCTGAGACACCCCACTCAGTCCATCATCCAGCACTGATCCCTGTGACACCCCACTCAGAACATAATCCAGCACTGATCCCTGAGACACCCCACTCAGTCCATCATCCAGCACTGATCCCTGTGATACCCCACTCAGTACATCATCCAGCACTGATCCCTGAGTCACCCCAATCAATCCATCATCCAGCACCTGATCCCTGAGACACCCCACTCAGAACATCATCCAACACTGATCCCTGAGACACCCCACTCAGTACATCATCCAGCACTGATCCCTGGGACACCCCACTCAGAACATCATCCAGCACTGATCCCTGAGACACCCCACTCAGAACATCATCCAGCACTGATCCCTGAGACACCCCACTCAGTACATCATCCAGCACTGATCCCTGGGACACCCCACTCAGTCCATCATCCAGCACTGATCCCAGAGACACCCCACTCAGTACATCATCCAGCACTGAACTCTGAGACACCCCACTCAGTACATCATCCAGCACTGATCCCTGAGACACCCCACTCAGTACATCATCCAGCACTGATCCCTGAGACACCACACTCAGTACATCATCCAGCACCGATCCCTGAGACACCCCACTCAGTACATCATGCAGCACCGATCACTGAGACACCCCACTCAGTACATCATCCAGCACCGATGCCTGAGACACCCCACTCAGTACATCATCCAGCACCGATCCCTGAGACACCCCACTCAGTACATCATCCAGCACTGATCCCTGAGACACACCACTCAGCACATCATCCAGCACTGATCCCTGAGACACCCCAACCAGTACATTATCCATCACTGATCCCTGAGACACCCCACTCAGCACATCATCCAGCACCGATCCCTGAGACACCCCACTCAGTACATCATCCAGCACCGATCCCTGAGACACCCCAGTCAGTACATCATCCAGCACCGATCCCTGAGACACCCCACTCAGTACATCATCCAGCACCGATCCCTGAGACACCCCACTCATTACATCATCCAGCACAGATCCCTGAGACACCCCACTCAGTACATCATCCAGCACCGACCGATGCCTGAGACACCCCACTCTGAACATCATCCAGCACTGATCCCTGAGACACCCCACTCAGTCCAGCATCCAGCACTGATCCCTGAGACACCCCACTCAGTACATTATCCAACACTGATCCCTGAGACACCCCACTCAGTACATCAACCACCACTGATCCCTGAGACACCCCACTCAGTACATTATCCAACACTGATCCCTGAGACACACCACTCAGTCCATCATTCAGCACTGATCCCTGAGACACCCCTCTCAGTACATCATCCAGCACCGATTCCTGAGACACCCCACTCAGTCCATCATCCAGCACTGATCCCTGTGACACCCCACTCAGTACATCATCCAGCACTGATCCCTGAGACACCCCACTCAGTACATCATCCACCACTGATCCCTGGGACACCCCACTCAGTCCATCATCCAGCACTGATCCCAGAGACACCCCACTCAGTACATCATCCAGCACTGATCCCTGTGACACCCCACTCAGTACATCATCCAGCACTGATCCCTGAGACACCCCACTCAGTACATCATCCACCACTGATCCCTGGGACACCCCACTCAGTCCATCATCCAGCACGGATCCCTGAGACACCCCACTCAGTACATAATCCAGCACTGATCCCTGAGACACCCCACTCAGTACATCATCCAGCACTGATCCCTGAGACACCCCACTCAGTCCATCATCCAGCACTGATCCCTGAGACACCCCACTCATTACATCATCCAGCGCTGATCCAAGAGACACCCCACTCAGTCCATCATCCAGCACTGATCCCTGAGACACCACAGTCAGTACATCATCCAGCACTGATCCCTGAGACACCCCACTCATTACATCATCCAGTGCTGATCCAAGAGACACCCCACTCAGTACATCCTCCAGCACAGATCCCTGAGACACCCCACCCAGTACATTATCCAGCACTGATCCCTGAGATACCCCACTCAGCACATCATCCAGCACTGATCCCTGAGACACCCCACTCAGTACATCATCCAGCAGTGATCCCTGAGACACCCCACTCAGTCCATCATCCAGAACTGATCCCTGAGACACCCCACTCAGTACATCATCCAGCACCGATCCCTGAGACACCCCACTCAGTACATAATCCAGCACTGATCCCTGAGACACCCCACTCAGTCCATCATTCAGCACTGATCCCTGAGACACCCCACTCAGTACATAATGCAGCACTGATCCCTGAGACACCCCACTCAGTCCATCATCCAGCACTGATCCCTGTGACACCCCACTCAGAACATAATCCAGCACTGATCCCTGAGACACCCCACTCAGTCCATCATCCAGCACTGATCCCTGTGACACCCCACTCAGTACATCATCCAGCACTGATCCCTGAGTCACCCCACTCAGTCCATCATCCAGCACTGATCCAAGAGACACCCCACTCAGTCCATCATCCAGCACTGATCCAAGAGACACCCCACTCAGTCCATCATCCTGCACTGATCCCTGAGACACCCCACTCAGAACATCATCCAGCACTGATCCCAGAGACACCACACTCAGTACATCATGCAGCACTGATCCCTGAGACACCCCACTCAGTACATCATCCAGCACCGATGCCTGAGACACCCCACTCAGTACATCATCCAGCACTGATCCCTGAGACACCCCACTCAGCACATCATCCAGCACTGATCCCAGAGACACCACACTCAGTACATCATGCAGCACTGATCCCTGAGACACCCCACTCAGTCCAGCATCCTGCACTGATCCCTGAGACACCCCACTCAGAACATCATCCAGCACTGATCCCAGAGACACCACACTCAGTACATCATGCAGCACTGATCCCTGAGACACCCCACTCAGTACATCATCCAGCACCGATGCCTGAGACACCCCACTCAGTACATCATCCAGCACTGATCCAAGAGACACCCCACTCAGTACATCATGCAGCACTGATCCCTGAGACACCCCACTCAGTACATCATCCAGCACTGATCCAAGAGACACCCCACTCAGTACATCATCCAGCACTGATCCCTGAGACACCCCACTCAGTACATCATCCAGCACTGATCCCTGAGACACCCCACTCAGTACATCATCCAGCACTGATCCAAGAGACACCCCACTCAGTCCAGCATCCAGCACTGATCCCTGAGGCACCCCACTCAGTACTTTATCCAGCACTGATCCCTGAGACACCCCACTCTGTACATCATCCAGCACCGATCCCTGAGACACCCCACTCAGTACATCATCTAGCACTGATCCATGAGACACCCCACTCAGTACATCATCCAGCACCGATCACTGAGACACCCCACTCAGTACATCATCCAGCAGTGATCCCTGAGACACCCCACTCAGTCCATCATCCAGAACTGATCCCTGAGACACCCCACTCAGAACATCATCCAGCACTGATCCCTGAGACGCACCACTCAGTACATCATCCAGCACTGATCCCTGGGACACCCCACTCAGTCCATCATCCAGCACTGATCCCAGAGACACCCCACTCAGTACATCAGCCAGCACTGATCCCTGAGACACCCCACTCAGTACATCATCCAGCAATGATCCCTGAGACACCCACTCAGTACATCATCCAGCACCGATGCCTGAGATACCCCACTCAGTACATCATCCAGCACTGATCCCTGAGACACCCCACTCAGTACATCATCCAGCACTGATCCAAGAGACACCCCACACAGTACATCATTCAGCACTGATCCCTGAGACACACCACTCAGTACATCATCCAGCACTGATCCCTGAGATACCCCACTCAGCACATCATCCAGCACCGATGCCTGAGACAACCCACTCAGTACATCATCCAGCACTGATTCCTGAGACACCCCACTCAGTACATCATCCAGCACTGATCCCTGATACACCCCACTCAGTACATTATCCAGCACTGATTCCTGAGACACCCCACTCAGTACATCATCCAGCACTGATCCCTGATACACCCCACTCAGTACATTATCCAGCACTGATTCCTGAGACACCCCACTCAGTACATCATCCAGCACTGATCCCTGATACACCCCACTCAGTACATTATCCAGCACTGATTCCTGAGACACCCCACTCAGTCCATCATCCAGAACTGATCCCTGAGACACCCCACTCAGTACATCATCCAGCACCGATCCCTGAGACACCCCACTCAGTACATAATCCAGCACTGATCCCTGAGACACCCCACTCAGTCCATCATCCAGCACTGATCCCTGTGACACCCCACTCAGAACATAATCCAGCACTGATCCCTGAGACACCCCACTCAGTCCATCATCCAGCACTGATCCCTGTGACACCCCACTCAGTACATCATCCAGCACTGATCCCTGAGTCACCCCACTCAGTCCATCATCCAGCACCTGATCCCTGAGACACCCCACTCAGAACATCATCCAGCACTGATCCCTGAGACACCCCACTCAGTACATCATCCAGCACTGATCCCTGGGACACCCCACTCAGTCCATCATCCAGCACTGATCCCTGAGACACCCCACTCAGTACATCATCCAGCACTGATCCCTGAGACACCCCACTCAGAACATCATCCAGCACTGATCCCTGAGACACCCCACTCAGTACATCATCCAGCACTGATCCCTGGGACACCCCACTCAGTCCATCATCCAGCACTGATCCCTGAGACACCCCACTCAGAACATCATCCAGCACTGATCCCTGAGACACCCCACTCAGTACATCATCCAGCACTGATCCCTGGGACACCCCACTCAGTCCAGCATCCAGCACTGATCCCTGAGACACCCCACTCAGAACATCATCCAGCACTGATCCCTGAGACACCCCACTTAGTACTTTATCCAGCACTGATCCCTGAGACACCCCACTCTGTACATCATCCAGCACCGAGCCCTGAGATACCCCACTCAGTACATCATCCAGCACTGATCCCTGAGACACCCCACTCAGTACATCATCCAGCACCGATCACTGAGACACCCCACTCAGTACATCATCCAGCAGTGATCCCTGAGACACCCCACTCAGTCCATCATCCAGAACTGAGCCCTGAGACACCCCACTCAGTACATCATCCAGCACTGATCCCTGAGACACCCCACTCAGAACATCATCCAGCACTGATCCCTGAGACACCCCACTCAGTACATCATCCAGCACAGATCCCTGAGACACCCCACTCAGTACATCATCCAGCACTGATCCCTGAGACACCACACTCAGTACATCATCCAGCACCGATCCCTGAGACACCCCACTCAGTACATCATGCAGCACTGATCCCTGAGACACCCCACTCAGTACATCATCCAGCACCGATGCCTGAGACACCCCACTCAGCACATCATCCAGCACTGATCCTTGAGACACCCCACTCAGTACATCATCCAGCACAGATCCAAGAGACACCCCACTCAGTACATCATCCTGCACTGATCCCTGAGACACCCCACTCACTACATCATCCAGCACCGATCCCTGAGACACCCCAGTCAGTACATCATCCAGCACCGATCACTGAGATACCGCACTCAGCACATCATCCAGCACCGATGCCTGAGACACCCCACTCAGTACATCATCCAGCACTGATTCCTGAGACACCCCACTCACTACATCATCCAGCACCGATTCCTGAGACACCCCACTCAGTACATCATCCAGCACTGATTCCTGAGACACCCGACTCAGTACATTTTCCAGCACTGATTCCTGAGACACCCCACTCAGTACATCATCCAGCACCGCTGCCTGAGACACCCCACTCAGTACATCATCCAGCACTGATCCCTGAGACACCCCACTCAGTACATCATCCAGCACCGATCCCTGAGACACCCCACTCAGTACATCATCCAGCACCGATCCCTGAGACACCCCTCCCAGTACATTATCCAGCACCGACCGATGCCTGAGACACCCCCATTCTGAACATCATCCAGCACTGATCCCTGAGACACCCCACTCAGCACATCATCCAGCACTGATCCCTGAGAAACCCCAACCAGTACATTATCCAGCACTGATCCCTGAGACACCCCACTCAGCACATCATCCAGCACCGATGCCTGAGACACCCCACTCAGTACATCATCCAGCACTGATCCCTGAGACACCCCACTCAGTACATCATCCAGCACTGATCCCTGAGACACCCCACTCATTACATCATCCAGCACAGATCCCTGAGACACCCCACTCAGTACATCATCCAGCACCGACCGATCCCTGAGACACCCCACTCAGTACATCATCCAGCACCGATCCCTGAGACACCCCACTCTGAACATCATCCAGCACTGATCCCTGAGACACCCCACTCAGTACATCATCCAGCACTGATCCCTGAGACACCCCACTCAGTACATCATCCAGCACTGATCCCTGAGACACCACACTCAGTACATCATCCAGCACCGATCCCTGAGACACCCCACTCAGTACATCATGCAGCACTGATCCCTGAGACACCCCACTCAGTACATCATCCAGCACCGATGCCTGAGACACCCCACTCAGTACATCATCCAGCACTGATCCCTGAGACACCCCACTCAGTACATCATCCAGCACTAATCCAAGAGACACCCCATTCAGTACATCATCCGGCACTGATCCCTGAGACACCCCACTCACTACATCATCCAGCACCGATCCCTGAGACACCCCACTCAGTACATAATCCAGCACTGATCCCTGAGACACCCCACTCAGTACATCATCCAGCACTGATCCAAGAGACACCCCACTCAGTACATCATCCAGCACTGATCCCTGAGATACCCCACTCAGCACATGATCCAGCACCGATGCCTGAGACACCCCACTCAGTACATCATCCAGCACTGATCCAAGAGACACCCCACTCAGTACATCATCCAGCACTGATCCCTGAGACACCCCACTCAGTACATCATCCTGCACTGATCCCTGATACACCCCACTCAGTACATTATCCAGCACTGATTCCTGAGACACCCCACTCAGTCCAGCATCCAGCACTGATCCCTGATACACCCCACTCAGTACATCATCCAGCACTGATCCCTGAGACACCCCACTCAGTACATCATCCAGCACCGAGCCCTGAGATACCCCACTCAGTACATCATCCAGCACTGATCCCTGAGACACCCCACTCAGTACATCATCCAGCACCGATCACTGAGATACCCCACTCAGTACATCATCCAGCAGTGATCCCTGAGACACCCCACTCAGTCCATCATCCAGAACTGAGCCCTGAGACACCCCACTCAGAACATCATCCAGCACTGATCCCTGAGACACCCCACTCAGTACATCATCCAGCACAGATCCCTGAGACACCCCACTCAGTACATCATCCAGCACTGATCCCTGAGACACCACACTCATACATCATCCAGCACCGATCCCTGAGACACCCCACTCAGTACATCATGCAGCACTGATCCCTGAGACACCCCACTCAGTACATCATCCAGCACTGATCCCTGAGACACCACACTCATACATCATCCAGCACCGATGCCTGAGACACCCCACTCAGTACATCATCCAGCACTGATCCCTGAGACACCCCACTCAGTACATCATCCAGCACAGATCCAAGAGACACCCCACTCAGTACATCATCCTGCACTGATCCCTGAGACACCCCACTCACTACATCATCCAGCACCGATCCCTGAGACACCCCACTCAGTCCATCATGCAGCACTGATCCCTGAGACACCCCACTCAGTACATCATCCAGCACCGATCACTGAGATACCCCACTCAGCACATCATCCAGCACCGATGCCTGATACACCCCACTCAGTACATCATCCAGCACTGATCCCTGAGACACCCCACTCAGTACATCATCCAGCACCGAGCCCTGAGATACCCCACTCAGTACATCATCCAGCACTGATCCCTGAGACACCCCACTCAGTACATCATCCAGCACCGATCACTGAGATACCCCACTCAGTACATCATCCAGCAGTGATCCCTGAGACACCCCACTCAGTCCATCATCCAGAACTGAGCCCTGAGACACCCCACTCAGAACATCATCCAGCACTGATCCCTGAGACACCCCACTCAGTACATCATCCAGCACAGATCCCTGAGACACCCCACTCAGTACATCATCCAGCACTGATCCCTGAGACACCACACTCATACATCATCCAGCACCGATCCCTGAGACACCCCACTCAGTACATCATGCAGCACTGATCCCTGAGACACCCCACTCAGTACATCATCCAGCACTGATCCCTGAGACACCACACTCATACATCATCCAGCACCGATGCCTGAGACACCCCACTCAGTACATCATCCAGCACTGATCCCTGAGACACCCCACTCAGTACATCATCCAGCACAGATCCAAGAGACACCCCACTCAGTACATCATCCTGCACTGATCCCTGAGACACCCCACTCACTACATCATCCAGCACCGATCCCTGAGACACCCCACTCAGTCCATCATGCAGCACTGATCCCTGAGACACCCCACTCAGTACATCATCCAGCACCGATCACTGAGATACCCCACTCAGCACATCATCCAGCACCGATGCCTGAGACACCCCACTCAGTACATCATCCAGCACCGATCCCTGAGACACCCCACTCAGTACATCATCTAGCACCGATTCCTGAGACACCCCACTCAGTACATCATCCAGCACTGATTCCTGAGACACCCGACTCAGTACATTTTCCAGCACTGATTCCTGAGACACCCCACTCAGTACATCATCCAGCAACGCTGCCTGAGACACCCCACTCAGTACATCATCCAGCACTGATCCCTGAGACACCCCACTCAGTACATCATCCAGCACCGATCCCTGAGACACCCCACTCAGTACATCATCCAGCACCGATCCCTGAGACACCCCACCCAGTACATTATCCAGCACCGACCGATGCCTGAGACACCCCCATTCTGAACATCATCCAGCACTGATCCCTGAGACACCCCACTCAGCACATCATCCAGCACTGATCCCTGAGACACCACACTCAGTACATCATCCAGCACCGATCCCTGAGACACCCCACTCAGTACATCATGCAGCACTGATCCCTGAGACACCCCACTCAGTACATCATCCAGCACCGATGCCTGAGACACCCCACTCAGCACATCATCCAGCACTGATCCTTGAGACACCCCACTCAGTACATCATCCAGCACAGATCCAAGAGACACCCCACTCAGTACATCATCCTGCACTGATCCCTGAGACACCCCACTCACTACATCATCCAGCACCGATCCCTGAGACACCCCAGTCAGTACATCATCCAGCACCGATCACTGAGATACCGCACTCAGCACATCATCCAGCACCGATGCCTGAGACACCCCACTCAGTACATCATCCAGCACTGATTCCTGAGACACCCCACTCACTACATCATCCAGCACCGATTCCTGAGACACCCCACTCAGTACATCATCCAGCACTGATTCCTGAGACACCCGACTCAGTACATTTTCCAGCACTGATTCCTGAGACACCCCACTCAGTACATCATCCAGCACCGCTGCCTGAGACACCCCACTCAGTACATCATCCAGCACTGATCCCTGAGACACCCCACTCAGTACATCATCCAGCACCGATCCCTGAGACACCCCACTCAGTACATCATCCAGCACCGATCCCTGAGACACCCCACCCAGTACATTATCCAGCACCGACCGATGCCTGAGACACCCCCATTCTGAACATCATCCAGCACTGATCCCTGAGACACCCCACTCAGCACATCATCCAGCACTGATCCCTGAGAAACCCCAACCAGTACATTATCCAGCACTGATCCCTGAGACACCCCACTCAGCACATCATCCAGCACCGATGCCTGAGACACCCCACTCAGTACATCATCCAGCACTGATCCCTGAGACACCCCACTCAGTACATCATCCAGCACTGATCCCTGAGACACCCCACTCATTACATCATCCAGCACAGATCCCTGAGACACCCCACTCAGTACATCATCCAGCACCGACCGATCCCTGAGACACCCCACTCAGTACATCATCCAGCACCGATCCCTGAGACACCCCACTCTGAACATCATCCAGCACTGATCCCTGAGACACCCCACTCAGTACATCATCCAGCACTGATCCCTGAGACACCCCACTCAGTACATCATCCAGCACTGATCCCTGAGACACCACACTCAGTACATCATCCAGCACCGATCCCTGAGACACCCCACTCAGTACATCATGCAGCACTGATCCCTGAGACACCCCACTCAGTACATCATCCAGCACCGATGCCTGAGACACCCCACTCAGTACATCATCCAGCACTGATCCCTGAGACACCCCACTCAGTACATCATCCAGCACTAATCCAAGAGACACCCCATTCAGTACATCATCTGGCACTGATCCCTGAGACACCCCACTCACTACATCATCCAGCACCGATCCCTGAGACACCCCACTCAGTACATAATCCAGCACTGATCCCTGAGACACCCCACTCAGTACATCATCCAGCACTGATCCAAGAGACACCCCACTCAGTACATCATCCAGCACTGATCCCTGAGATACCCCACTCAGCACATCATCCAGCACCGATGCCTGAGACACCCCACTCAGTACATCATCCAGCACTGATCCAAGAGACACCCCACTCAGTACATCATCCAGCACTGATCCCTGAGACACCCCACTCAGTACATCATCCTGCACTGATCCCTGATACACCCCACTCAGTACATTATCCAGCACTGATTCCTGAGACACCCCACTCAGTCCAGCATCCAGCACTGATCCCTGATACACCCCACTCAGTACATCATCCAGCACTGATCCCTGAGACACCCCACTCAGTACATCATCCAGCACCGAGCCCTGAGATACCCCACTCAGTACATCATCCAGCACTGATCCCTGAGACACCCCACTCAGTACATCATCCAGCACCGATCACTGAGATACCCCACTCAGTACATCATCCAGCAGTGATCCCTGAGACACCCCACTCAGTCCATCATCCAGAACTGAGCCCTGAGACACCCCACTCAGAACATCATCCAGCACTGATCCCTGAGACACCCCACTCAGTACATCATCCAGCACAGATCCCTGAGACACCCCACTCAGTACATCATCCAGCACTGATCCCTGAGACACCACACTCATACATCATCCAGCACCGATCCCTGAGACACCCCACTCAGTACATCATGCAGCACTGATCCCTGAGACACCCCACTCAGTACATCATCCAGCACTGATCCCTGAGACACCACACTCATACATCATCCAGCACCGATGCCTGAGACACCCCACTCAGTACATCATCCAGCACTGATCCCTGAGACACCCCACTCAGTACATCATCCAGCACAGATCCAAGAGACACCCCACTCAGTACATCATCCTGCACTGATCCCTGAGACACCCCACTCACTACATCATCCAGCACCGATCCCTGAGACACCCCACTCAGTCCATCATGCAGCACTGATCCCTGAGACACCCCACTCAGTACATCATCCAGCACCGATCACTGAGATACCCCACTCAGCACATCATCCAGCACCGATGCCTGAGACACCCCACTCAGTACATCATCCAGCACTGATTCCTGAGACACCCCACTCACTACATCATCCAGCACCGATCCCTGAGACACCCCACTCAGTACATCATCTAGCACCGATTCCTGAGACACCCCACTCAGTACATCATCCAGCACTGATTCCTGAGACACCCGACTCAGTACATTTTCCAGCACTGATTCCTGAGACACCCCACTCAGTACATCATCCAGCAACGCTGCCTGAGACACCCCACTCAGTACATCATCCAGCACTGATCCCTGAGACACCCCACTCAGTACATCATCCAGCACCGATCCCTGAGACACCCCACTCAGTACATCATCCAGCACCGATCCCTGAGACACCCCACCCAGTACATTATCCAGCACCGACCGATGCCTGAGACACCCCCATTCTGAACATCATCCAGCACTGATCCCTGAGACACCCCACTCAGCACATCATCCAGCACTGATCCCTGAGAAACCCCAACCAGTACATTATCCAGCACTGATCCCTGAGACACCCCACTCAGCACTTCATCCAGCACTGATCCCTGAGAAACCCCAACCAGTACATTATCCAGCCATGATCCCTGAGACACCCCACTCAGCACATCATCCAGCACCGATGCCTGAGACACCCCACTCAGTACATCATCCAGCACTGATCCCTGAGACACCCCACTCAGTACATCATCCAGCACTGATCCCTGAGACACCCCACTCATTACATCATCCAGCACAGATCCCTGAGACACCCCACTCAGTACATCATCCAGCACCGACCGATCCCTGAGACACCCCACTCAGTACATCATCCAGCACCGATCCCTGAGACACCCCACACTGAACATCATCCAGCACTGATCCCTGAGACACCCCACTCAGTACATCATTCAGCACTGATCCCTGAGACACCCCACTCAGTACATCATCCAGCACTGATCCCTGAGACACCACACTCAGTACATCATGCAGCACTGATCCCTGAGACACTCCACTCAGTACATCATCCAGCACCGATGCCTGAGACACCCCACTCAGTACATCATCCAGCACTGATCCCTGAGACACCCCACTCAGTACATCATCCAGCACTGATCTCTGTGACACCCCACTCAGAACATAATCCAGCACTGATCCCTGAGACACCCCACTCAGTCCATCATCCAGCACTGATCCCTGTGACACCCCATTCAGTACATCATCCAGCACTGATCCCTGAGACACCCCACTCAGTTCATCATCCAGCACTGATCCCAGAGACACCCCACTCAGTACATCATCCAGCACTGATCCCTGAGACACCCCACTCAGTACATCATCCAGCACTGATTCCTGAGACACCCCACTCAGTACATCATCCAGCACTGATCCCTGAGACACCACACTCAGTACGTCATCCAGCACCGATGCCTGAGACACCCCACTCAGCACATCATCCAGCACTGATCCCTGAGACACCCCACTCAGTACATCATCCAGCACTGATCCCTGAGACACCACACTCAGTACATCATCCAGCACCGATCCCTGAGACACCCCACTCAGTACATCATGCAGCACTGATCCCTGAGACACCCCACTCAGTACATCATCCAGCACCGATGCCTGAGACACCCCACTCAGTACATCATCCAGCACTGATCCCTGAGACACCCCACTCAGTACATCATCCAGCACTAATCCAAGAGACACCCCACTCAGTACATCATCCGGCACTGATCCCTGAGACACCCCACTCACTACATCATCCAGCACCGATCCCTGAGACACCCCACTCAGTACATAATCCAGCACTGATCCCTGAGACACCCCACTCAGTACATCATCCAGTACTGATCCAAGAGACACCCCACTCAGTACATCATCCAGCACTGATCCCTGAGACACCCCACTCAGTCCATCATCAAGCACTGATCCCTGAGACACCCCACTCAGAACATCATCCAGCACTGATCCCTGAGACACCCCACTCAGAACATCATCCAGCACTGATCCCTGAGACACCCCAGTCTGTACATCATGCAGCACTGATCCCTGAGACACCCCACACACTACATCATCCAGCACCGATCCCTGAGACACCCCACTCAGTACATCATCCAGCACTGATCCCTGAGACACCCCACTCAGTACATCATCCAGCACTGATCCCTGAGACACCCCACTCAGTACATCATCCAGAACAGATCCCTGAGACACCCCACTCACGACATCATCCAGCACCGATCCCTGAGACACCCCACTCAGTACATCATGCAGCACTGATCCCTGAGACACCCCACTCAGTACATCATCCAGCACCGATGCCTGAGACACCCCACTCAGTACATCATCCAGCACTGATCCCTGAGACACCCCACTCAGTACATCATCCAGCACTAATCCAAGATACACCCCACTCAGTACATCATCCAGCACTGATCCCTGAGACACCCCACTCAGTACATCATCCAGCACCGATGCCTGAGACACCCCACTCAGTACATCATCCAGCACTGATCCCTGAGACACCCCACTCAGTACATCATCCAGCACTAATCCAAGATACACCCCACTCAGTACATCATCCAGCACTGATCCCTGAGACACCCCACTCAGTACATCATCCAGCACTGATCCCTGAGACACCCCACTCAGTACATCATCCAGCACTGATCCCTGAGACACCCCACTCAGTACATCATCCAGCACTAATCCAAGAGACACCCCACTCAGTACATCATCCAGCACTGATCCCTGAGACACCCCACTCACTACATCATCCAGCACCGATCCCTGAGACACCCCACTCAGTACATCATGCAGCACTGATCCCTGAGACACCCCACTCAGTACATCATCCAGCACTGATCCCTGAGACACCCCACTCAGTACATCATCCAGCACCGATCACTGAGACACCCCACTCAGTACATCATCCAGCAGTGATCCCTGAGACACCCCACTCAGCCCATCATCCAGCACTGATCCCTGAGACACCCCACTCAGTACATCATCCAGCACTGATCCCTGAGACACCCCACTCAGTCCATCATCCAGCACTGATCCCTGAGACACCCCACTCAGAACATCATCCAGAACTGATCCCTGAGACACCACACTCAGTACATCATCCAGCACCGATCCCTGAGACACTCCACTCAGTACATCATCCAGCACTGATCCCTGAGACACCCCACTCAGTACATCATCCAGCACTAATCCAAGAGACACCCCACTCAGTACATCATCCGGCACTGATCCCTGAGACACCCCACTCAGTACATCATGCAGCACTGATCCTTGAGACACCCCACTCAGTACATCATCCAGCACCGATCCCTGAGACACCCCACTCACTACATCATCCAGCACTGATCCCTGAGACACCCCACCCAGTACATTATCCAGCACTGATCCCTGAGGACACCCCACTCAGCACATCATCCAGCACTGATCCCTGAGACACCAAACTCAGCACCTCATCCAGCACCGATGCCTGAGACACCCCACTCATTACATCATCCAGCACTGATCCCTGAGACACCCCACTCAGTACATCATCCAGCACTGATCCCTGAGACACCCCACTCATTACATCATCCAGCACAGATCCCTGAGACACCCCACTCAGTACATCATCCAGCACCGACCGATCCCTGAGACACCCCACTCAGTACATCATCCAGCACCGATCCCTGAGACACCCCACACTGAACATCATCCAGCACTGATCCCTGAGACACCCCACTCAGTACATCATTCAGCACTGATCCCTGAGACACCCCACTCAGTACATCATCCAGCACTGATCCCTGAGACACCACACTCAGTACATCATGCAGCACTGATCCCTGAGACACTCCACTCAGTACATCATCCAGCACCGATGCCTGAGACACCCCACTCAGTACATCATCCAGCACTGATCCCTGAGACACCCCACTCAGTACATCATCCAGCACTGATCTCTGTGACACCCCACTCAGAACATAATCCAGCACTGATCCCTGAGACACCCCACTCAGTCCATCATCCAGCACTGATCCCTGTGACACCCCATTCAGTACATCATCCAGCACTGATCCCTGAGACACCCCACTCAGTTCATCATCCAGCACTGATCCCAGAGACACCCCACTCAGTACATCATCCAGCACTGATCCCTGAGACACCCCACTCAGTACATCATCCAGCACTGATTCCTGAGACACCCCACTCAGTACATCATCCAGCACTGATCCCTGAGACACCACACTCAGTACGTCATCCAGCACCGATGCCTGAGACACCCCACTCAGCACATCATCCAGCACTGATCCCTGAGACACCCCACTCAGTACATCATCCAGCACTGATCCCTGAGACACCACACTCAGTACATCATCCAGCACCGATCCCTGAGACACCCCACTCAGTACATCATGCAGCACTGATCCCTGAGACACCCCACTCAGTACATCATCCAGCACCGATGCCTGAGACACCCCACTCAGTACATCATCCAGCACTGATCCCTGAGACACCCCACTCAGTACATCATCCAGCACTAATCCAAGAGACACCCCACTCAGTACATCATCCGGCACTGATCCCTGAGACACCCCACTCACTACATCATCCAGCACCGATCCCTGAGACACCCCACTCAGTACATAATCCAGCACTGATCCCTGAGACACCCCACTCAGTACATCATCCAGTACTGATCCAAGAGACACCCCACTCAGTACATCATCCAGCACTGATCCCTGAGACACCCCACTCAGTCCATCATCAAGCACTGATCCCTGAGACACCCCACTCAGAACATCATCCAGCACTGATCCCTGAGACACCCCACTCAGAACATCATCCAGCACTGATCCCTGAGACACCCCAGTCTGTACATCATGCAGCACTGATCCCTGAGACACCCCACTCACTACATCATCCAGCACCGATCCCTGAGACACCCCACTCAGTACATCATCCAGCACTGATCCCTGAGACACCCCACTCAGTACATCGTCCAGCACTGATCCCTGAGACACCCCACTCAGTACATCATCCAGCACAGATCCCTGAGACACGCCACTCACGACATCATCCAGCACCGATCCCTGAGACACCCCACTCAGTACATCATGCAGCACTGATCCCTGAGACACCCCACTCAGTACATCATCCAGCACCGATGCCTGAGACACCCCACTCAGTACATCATCCAGCACTGATCCCTGAGACACCCCACTCAGTACATCATCCAGCACTAATCCAAGATACACCCCACTCAGTACATCATCCAGCACTGATCCCTGAGACACCCCACTCAGTACATCATCCAGCACCGATGCCTGAGACACCCCACTCAGTACATCATACAGCACTGATCCCTGAGACACCCCACTCAGTACATCATCCAGCACTAATCCAAGATACACCCCACTCAGTACATCATCCAGCACTGATCCCTGAGACACCCCACTCAGTACATCATCCAGCACTGATCCCTGAGACACCCCACTCAGTACATCATCCAGCACTGATCCCTGAGACACCCCACTCAGTACATCATCCAGCACTAATCCAAGAGACACCCCACTCAGTACATCATCCAGCACTGATCCCTGAGACACCCCACTCACTACATCATCCAGCACCGATCCCTGAGACACCCCACTCAGTACATCATGCAGCACTGATCCCTGAGACACCCCACTCAGTACATCATCCAGCACTGATCCCTGAGACACCCCACTCAGTACATCATCCAGCACCGATCACTGAGACACCCCACTCAGTACATCATCCAGCAGTGATCCCTGAGACACCCCACTCAGCCCATCATCCAGCACTGATCCCTGAGACACCCCACTCAGTACATCATCCAGCACTGATCCCTGAGACACCCCACTCAGTCCATCATCCAGCACTGATCCCTGAGACACCCCACTCAGAACATCATCCAGAACTGATCCCTGAGACACCACACTCAGTACATCATCCAGCACCGATCCCTGAGACACTCCACTCAGTACATCATCCAGCACTGATCCCTGAGACACCCCACTCAGTACATCATCCAGCACTAATCCAAGAGACACCCCACTCAGTACATCATCCGGCACTGATCCCTGAGACACCCAACTCAGTACATCATGCAGCACTGATCCTTGAGACACCCCACTCAGTACATCATCCAGCACCGATCCCTGAGACACCCCACTCACTACATCATCCAGCACTGATCCCTGAGACACCCCACCCAGTACATTATCCAGCACTGATCCCTGAGGACACCCCACTCAGCACATCATCCAGCACTGATCCCTGAGACACCAAACTCAGCACCTCATCCAGCACCGATGCCTGAGACACCCCACTCATTACATCATCCAGCACTGATCCCTGAGACACCCCACTCAGTACATCATCCAGCACCGATCCCTGAGACACCCCACTCAGTACATCATCCAGCACTGATCCCTGAGACACCCCACTCATTACATCATCCAGCACAGATCCCTGAGACACCCCACTCAGTACATCATCCAGCACTGATCCCTGAGGCACCCCACTCAGTACATCATCCAGCACTGATCCCTGAGACACCCCACTCAGTACTTTATCCAGCACTGATCCCTGAGACACCCCACTCTGTACATCATCCAGCACCGATCCCTGAGACACCCCACTCAGTACATCATCCAGCACCGATCCCTGAGACACCCCACTCAGTACATCATCCAGCACTGATCCCTGAGACACCCCACTCAGTCCATCATCCAGCACTGATCCCTGTGACACCCCACTCAGAACATAATCCAGCACTGATCCCTGAGACACCCCACTCAGTCCATCATCCAGCACTGATCCCTGTGACACCCCACTCAGTTCATCATCCTGCACCTGATCCCTGAGACACCCCACTCAGTACATCATCCAGCACTGATCCCTGAGACACCCCACTCAGTACATCATCCAGCACTGATCCCTGGGACACCCCACTCAGTCCATCATCCAGCACTGATCCCAGAGACACCCCACTCAGTACATCATCCAGCACTGATCCCTGAGACACCCCACTCAGTACATAATCCACCACTGATCCCTGAGTCACCCCACTCAGTACATCATCCAGCACTGATCCCAGAGACACCACACTCAGTACATCATCCAGCACTGATCCCTGAGACACCCCACTCATTACATCATCCAGCGCTGATCCAAGAGACACCCCACTCAGTACATCATCCAGCACTGATCCCTCAGTCAACCCACTCACTACATCATCCAGCACTGATCCCTGAGACACCCCACTCAGTACATCATGCAGCACTGATCCCTGAGACACCCCACTCAGTACATCATCCAGCACTGATCACTAAGACACCCCACTCAGTACATCTTCCAGCACTGATCCCTGAGACACGCCACTCAGTACATCATCCAGCACTGATCCCTGAGACACCCCACTCAGCACATCATCCAGCACTGATCCCTGAGACACCCCACTCAGTACATCATCCAGCACTGATCCAAGAGACACCCCACTCAGTACATCATCCAGCACTGATCCCTGAGACACCCCACTCAGTCCATCATCCAGCACTGATCCCTGAGACACCCCACTCAGAACATCATCCAGCACTGATCCCTGAGACACCCCAGTCTGTACATCATCCAGCACTGATCCAAGAGACACCCCACTCAGTACATCATCCAGCACTGATCCCTGAGACACCCCACTCAGTCCATCATCCAGCACTGATCCCTGAGACACCCCACTCAGTACATCATCCAGCACTGATCCCTGAGACACCCCACTAAGAACATCATCCAGCACTGATCCCTGAGACACCCCACTCACGACATCATCCAGCACCGATCCCTGAGACATCCCACTCAGTACATCATCCAGCACCGATCCCTGAGACATCCCACTCAGTACATCATGCAGCACTGATCCCTGAGACACCCCACTCAGTACATCATCCAGCACCGATGCCTGAGACACCCCACTCAGTACATCATCCAGCACTGATCCCTGAGACACCACACTCAGTACATCATCCAGCACCGATCCCTGAGACACCCCACTCAGTACATCATCCAGCACTGATCCCTGAGACACCCCACTCAGTACATCATCCAGCACCGATGCCTGAGACACCCCACTCAGTACATCATCCAGCACTGATCCCTGAGACACCCCACTCAGTACATCATCCAGCACTAATCCAAGATCCACCCCACTCAGTACATCATGCAGCACTGATCCCTGAGACACCTCACTCACTACATCATCCAGCACAGATCACTGAGACACCCCACTCAGTACATCATCCAGCACTGATCACTGAGACACCCCACTCAGTACATCATCCAGCAGTGATCCCTGAGACACCCCACTCAGCCCATCATCCAGCACTGATCCCTGAGACACCCCACTCAGTACATCATCCAGCACTGATCCCTGAGACACGCCACTCAGTCCATCATCCAGCACTGATCCCTGAGACACCCCACTCAGAACATCATCCAGCACTGATCCCTGAGACACCCCACTCAGTACATCATCCAGCACTGATCCCTGAGACACCCCACTCAGAACATCATCCAGCACTGATCCCTGAGACACCACACTCAGTACATCATCCAGCACCGATCCCTGAGACACCCCACTCAGTACATCATCCAGCAACGATGCCTGAGACACCCCACTCAGTACATCATCCAGCAACGATGCCTGAGACACCCCACTCAGTACATCATTCAGCACTGATCCCTGAGACACCACACTCAGTACATCATCCAGCACTAATCCAAGAGACACCCCACTCAGTACATCATCCGGCACCGATCCCTGAGACACCCCACTCAGTACATCATGCAGCACTGATCCTTGAGACACCCCACTCAGTACATCATCCAGCACCGATCCCTGAGAGACCCCACTCAGCACATCATCCAGCACCGATGCCTGAGACACCCCACTCAGTACATCATCCAGCACTGATCCCTGAGACACCCCACTCACTACATCATCCAGCACCGATCCCTGAGACACCCCACTCAGTACATCATCCAGCACTGATCCTTGAGACACCCCACTCAGTACATCATCCAGCACTGATCCCTGAGACACCCCACTCACTACATCATCCAGCACTGATCCTTGAGACACCCCACTCAGTACATCATCCAGCACCGATCCCTGAGAGACCCCACGCAGCACATCATCCAGCACCGATGCCTGAGACACCCCACTCAGTACATCATGCAGCACTGATCCCTGAGACACCCCACTCACTACATCATCCAGCTCCGATCCCTGAGACACCCCACTCAGTACATCATCCAGCACTGATTCCTGAGACACCCCACTCAGTTCATCATCCAGCACTGATTCCTGAGACACCCCACTCAGTACATCATCCAGCACCGATGCCTGAGCCACCCCACTCAGTTCATCATCCAGCACTGATTCCTGAGACACCCCACTCACTACATCATCCAGCTCCGATCCCTGAGACACCCCACTCAGTTCATCATCCAGCACTGATCCCTGAGACACCCCACTCAGTACATCATCCAGCACCGATCCCTGAGACACCCCACTCAGTACATCATCCAGCACCGATCCCTGAGACACCCCACCCAGTACATTATCCAGCACCGACCGATGCCTGAGACACCGCCATTCTGAACATCATCCAGCACTGATCCCTGAGACACCCCACCCAGTACATTATCCAGCACTGATCCCTGAGACACCCCACTCAGCACATCATCCAGCACTGATCCCTGAGACACCCCACCGAGTACATTATCCAGCACTGATCCCTGAGGACACCCCACTCAGCACATCATCCAGCACTGATCCCTGAGACACCCCACTCAGTACATCATCCAGCACTGATCGCTGGGACACCCCACTCAGTCCATCATCCAGCACTGATCCCAGAGACACCCCACTCAGTACATCATCCAGCACTGATCCCTGAGACACCCCACTCAGTACATAATCCAGCACTGATCCCTGAGACACCCCACTCAGTACATCATCCAGCACTGATCCCAGAGACACCACACTCAGTACATCATCCAGCACTGATCCCTGAGACACCCCACTCATTACATCATCCAGCGCTGATCCAAGAGACACCCCACTCAGTACATCATCCAGCACTGATCCCTGAGACACGCCACTCAGTACATCATCCAGCACTGATCCCTGAGACACCCCACTCAGCACATCATCCAGCGCTGATCCAAGAGACACCCCACTCAGTACATCATCCAGCACTGATCCCTCAGTCAACCCACTCACTACATCATCCAGCACCGATCCCTGAGACACCCCACTCAGTACATCATGCAGCACTGATCCCTGAGACACCCCACTCAGTACATCATCCAGCACTGATCACTAAGACACCCCACTCAGTACATCTTCCAGCACTGATCCCTGAGACACGCCACTCAGTACATCATCCAGCACTGATCCCTGAGACACCCCACTCAGCACATCATCCAGCACTGATCCCTGAGACACCCCACTCAGTACATCATCCAGCACTGATCCAAGAGACACCCCACTCAGTACATCATCCAGCACTGATCCCTGAGACACCCCACTCAGTCCATCATCCAGCACTGATCCCTGAGACACCCCACTCAGAACATCATCCAGCACTGATCCCTGAGACACCCCACTCAGTCCATCATCCAGCACTGATCCCTGAGACACCCCACTCAGAACATCATCCAGCACTGATCCCTGAGACTCCCCACTCATTACATCATCCAGCACAGATCCCTGAGACACCCCACTCAGTACATCATCCAGCACTGATCCCTGAGACACCCCACTCTGTACATCATCCAGCACCGATCCCTGAGACACCCCACTCAGTACATCATCCAGCACCGATCCCTGAGACACCCCACTCAGTCCATCATCCAGCACTGATCCCAGTGACACCCCACTCAGAACATAATCCAGCACTGATCCCTGAGACACCCCACTCAGTCCATCATCCAGCACTGATCCCTGTGACACCCCACTCAGTACATCATCCAGCACTGATCCCTGAGTCACCCCACTCAGTCCATCATCCAGCACCTGATCCCTGAGACACCCCACTCAGTACATCATCCAGCACTGATCCCTGAGACACCCCACTCAGTACATCATCCAGCACTGATCCCTGGGACACCCCACTCAGTCCATCATCCAGCACTGATCCCAGAGACACCCCACTCAGTACATCATCCAGCACTGATCCCTGAGACACCCCACTCAGTCCATCATCCAGCACTGATCCCTGAGACACCCCACTCAGAACATCATCCAGCACTGATCCCTGAGACACCCCACTCAGTACATCATGCAGCACTGATCCCTGGGACACCCCACTCAGTACATCATCCAGCACTAATCCAAGAGACACCCCACTCAGTACATCATCCAGCACTGATCCCTGAGACA
Organism: Heterodontus francisci; assembly: GCF_036365525.1. NCBI lineage: Eukaryota > Metazoa > Chordata > Chondrichthyes > Heterodontiformes > Heterodontidae > Heterodontus > Heterodontus francisci. The sequence goes on from NC_090402.1 coordinate 58,288,692, forward strand.
CCAAACTCAGCACATCATCCAGCACCGATGCCTGAGACACCCCACTCATTACATCATCCAGCACTGATCCCTGAGACACCCCACTCAGTACATCATCCAGCACCGATCCCTGAGACACCCCACTCAGTACATCATCCAGCACTGATCCCTGAGACACCCCACTCAGTACATCATCCAGCACTGATCCCTGAGGACACCCCACTCAGCACATCATCCAGCACTGATCCCTGAGACACCAAACTCAGCACATCATCCAGCACCGATGCCTGAGACACCCCACTCATTACATCATCCAGCACTGATCCCTGAGACACCCCACTCAGTACATCATCCAGCACCGATCCCTGAGACACCCCACTCAGTACATCATCCAGCACTGATCCCTGAGACACCCCACTCATTACATCATCCAGCACAGATCCCTGAGACACCCCACTCAGTCCATCATCCAGCACCTGATCCCTGAGGCACCCCACTCAGTACATCATCCAGCACTGATCCCTGAGACACCCCACTCAGTACATCATCCAGCACTGATCCATGGGACACCCCACTCAGTCCATCATCCAGCACTGATCCCAGAGACACCCCACTCAGTACATCATCCAGCACTGATCCCTGAGACACCCCACTCAGTACATAATCCAGCACTGATCCCTGAGACACCCCACTCAGTACATCATCCAGCACTGATCCCTGAGACACCACACTCAGTACATCATCCAGCACTGATCCCTGAGACACCCCACTCATTACATCATCCAGCGCTGATCCAAGAGACACCCCACTCAGTACATCATCCAGCACTGATCCCTCAGTCAACCCACTCACTACATCATCCAGCACCGATCCCTGAGACACCCCACTCAGTCCATCATCCAGCACTGATCCCTGAGACACCCCACTCAGAACATCATCCAGCACTGATCCCTGAGACACCCCACTCAGTCCATCATCCAGCACTGATCCCTGAGACACCCCACTCAGAACATCATCCAGCACTGATCCCTGAGACTCCCCACTCATTACATCATCCAGCACAGATCCCTGAGACACCCCACTCAGTGCATCATCCAGCACTGATCCCTGAGACACCCCACTCTGTACATCATCCAGCACCGATCCCTGAGACACCCCACTCAGTACATCATCCAGCACCGATCCCTGAGACACCCCACTCAGTCCATCATCCAGCACTGATCCCAGTGACACCCCACTCAGAACATAATCCAGCACTGATCCCTGAGACACCCCACTCAGTCCATCATCCAGCACTGATCCCTGTGACACCCCACTCAGTACATCATCCAGCACTGATCCCTGAGTCACCCCACTCAGTCCATCATCCAGCACTGATCCCTGAGACACCCCACTCAGTACATCATCCAGCACCGATCCCTGAGACACCCCACTCAGTACATCATCCAGCACTGATCCCTGAGACACCCCACTCATTACATCATCCAGCACAGATCCCTGAGACACCCCACTCAGTCCATCATCCAGCACCTGATCCCTGAGGCACCCCACTCAGTACATCATCCAGCACTGATCCCTGAGACACCCCACTCAGTACATCATCCAGCACTGATCCATGGGACACCCCACTCAGTCCATCATCCAGCACTGATCCCTGAGTCACCCCACTCAGTCCATCATCCAGCACTGATCCCTGAGACACCCCACTCAGTACATCATCCAGCACCGATCCCTGAGACACCCCACTCAGTACATCATCCAGCACTGATCCCTGAGACACCCCACTCATTACATCATCCAGCACAGATCCCTGAGACACCCCACTCAGTCCATCATCCAGCACCTGATCCCTGAGGCACCCCACTCAGTACATCATCCAGCACTGATCCCTGAGACACCCCACTCAGTACATCATCCAGCACTGATCCATGGGACACCCCACTCAGTCCATCATCCAGCACTGATCCCAGAGACACCCCACTCAGTACATCATCCAGCACTGATCCCTGAGACACCCCACTCAGTACATCATCCAGCACTGATCCCTGAGACACCACACTCAGTACATCATCCAGCACTGATCCCTGAGACACCCCACTCATTACATCATCCAGCGCTGATCCAAGAGACACCCCACTCAGTACATCATCCAGCACTGATCCCTCAGTCAACCCACTCACTACATCATCCAGCACCGATCCCTGAGACACCCCACTCAGTCCATCATCCAGCACTGATCCCTGAGACACCCCACTCAGAACATCATCCAGCACTGATCCCTGAGACACCCCACTCAGTCCATCATCCAGCACTGATCCCTGAGACACCCCACTCAGAACATCATCCAGCACTGATCCCTGAGACTCCCCACTCATTACATCATCCAGCACAGATCCCTGAGACACCCCACTCAGTGCATCATCCAGCACTGATCCCTGAGACACCCCACTCTGTACATCATCCAGCACCGATCCCTGAGACACCCCACTCAGTACATCATCCAGCACCGATCCCTGAGACACCCCACTCAGTCCATCATCCAGCACTGATCCCAGTGACACCCCACTCAGAACATAATCCAGCACTGATCCCTGAGACACCCCACTCAGTCCATCATCCAGCACTGATCCCTGTGACACCCCACTCAGTACATCATCCAGCACTGATCCCTGAGTCACCCCACTCAGTCCATCATCCAGCACCTGATCCCTGAGACACCCCACTCAGTACATCATCCAGCACTGATCCCTGAGACACCCCACTCAGTACATCATCCAGCACTGATCCCTGGGACACCCCACTCAGTCCATCATCCAGCACTGATCCCAGAGACACCCCACTCAGTACATCATCCAGCACTGATCCCTGAGACACCCCACTCAGTCCATCATCCAGCACTGATCCCTGAGACACCCCACTCAGAACATCATCCAGCACTGATCCCTGAGACACCCCACTCAGTACATCATGCAGCACTGATCCCTGGGACACCCCACTCAGTACATCATCCAGCACTAATCCAAGAGACACCCCACTCAGTACATCATCCAGCACTGATCCCTGAGACACCAAACTCAGCACATCATCCAGCACCGATGCCTGAGACACCCCACTCATTACATCATCCAGCACTGATCCCTGAGACACCCCACTCAGTACATCATCCAGCACCGATCCCTGAGACACCCCACTCAGTACATCATCCAGCACTGATCCCTGAGACACCCCACTCAGTACATCATCCAGCACTGATCCCTGAGGACACCCCACTCAGCACATCATCCAGCACTGATCCCTGAGACACCAAACTCAGCACATCATCCAGCACCGATGCCTGAGACACCCCACTCATTACATCATCCAGCACTGATCCCTGAGACACCCCACTCAGTACATCATCCAGCACCGATCCCTGAGACACCCCACTCAGTACATCATCCAGCACTGATCCCTGAGACACCCCACTCATTACATCATCCAGCACAGATCCCTGAGACACCCCACTCAGTCCATCATCCAGCACCTGATCCCTGAGGCACCCCACTCAGTACATCATCCAGCACTGATCCCTGAGACACCCCACTCAGTACATCATCCAGCACTGATCCATGGGACACCCCACTCAGTCCATCATCCAGCACTGATCCCAGAGACACCCCACTCAGTACATCATCCAGCACTGATCCCTGAGACACCCCACTCAGTACATAATCCAGCACTGATCCCTGAGACACCCCACTCAGTACATCATCCAGCACTGATCCCTGAGACACCCCACTCAGTACATCATCCAGCACTAATCCAAGAGACACCCCACTCAGTACATCATCCAGCACTGATCCCTGAGACACCCCACTCAGTACATCATCCAGCACTAATCCAAGAGACACCCCACTCAGTACATCATCCAGCACTGATCCCTGAGACACCCCACTCACTACATCATCCAGCACTGATCCCTGAGACACCCCACTCAGTACATCATCCAGCACTGATCCCTGAGACACCCCACTCAGTACATCATCCAGCACTGATCCCTGAGACACCCCACTCAGTCCATTATCCAGCACTGATCCCTGAGACACCCCACTCAGAACATCATCCAGCACTGATCCCTGAGACACCACACTCAGTACATCATCCAGCACCGATCCCTGAGACACCCCACTCAGTACATCATGCAGCACTGATCCCTGGGACACCCCACTCAGTACATCATCCAGCACTGATCCCTGAGACACCCCACTCAGTACATCATCCAGCACTAATCCAAGAGACACCCCACTCAGTACATCATCCGGCACTGATCCCTGAGACACCCCACTCACTACATCATCCAGCACCGATCCCTGAGACACCCCACTCAGTACATCATCCAGCACTGATCCCTGAGACACCCCACTCAGTACATCATCCAGCACCGATCCCTGAGACACCCCACTCACTACATCATCCAGCACTGATCCCTGAGACACCCCACTCAGCACATCATCCAGCACTGATCCCTGAGACACCAAACTCAGCACATCATCCAGCACCGATGCCTGAGACACCCCACTCATTACATCATCCAGCACTGATCCCTGAGACACCCCACTCAGTACATCATCCAGCACCGATCCCTGAGACACCCCACTCAGTACATCATCCAGCACTGATCCCTGAGACACCCCACTCATTACATCATCCAGCACAGATCCCTGAGACACCCCACTCAGTCCATCATCCAGCACCTGATCCCTGAGGCACCCCACTCAGTACATCATCCAGCACTGATCCCTGAGACACCCCACCCAGTACATTATCCAGCACTGATCCCTGAGACACCCCACTCAGCACATCATCCAGCACTGATCCCTGAGACACCCCACCGAGTACATTATCCAGCACTGATCCCTGAGGACACCCCACTCAGCACATCATCCAGCACTGATCCCTGAGACACCCCACTCAGTACATCATCCAGCACTGATCGCTGGGACACCCCACTCAGTCCATCATCCAGCACTGATCCCAGAGACACCCCACTCAGTACATCATCCAGCACTGATCCCTGAGACACCCCACTCAGTACATCATCCAGCACTGATCCCTGAGACACCCCACTCATTACATCATCCAGCACTGATCCAAGAGACACCCCACTCAGCACATCATCCAGCACTGATCCCTCAGTCAACCCACTCACTACATCATCCAGCACCGATCCCTGAGACACCCCACTCAGTACATCATGCAGCACTGATCCCTGAGACACCCCACTCAGTACATCATCCAGCACTGATCACTAAGACACCCCACTCAGTACATCTTCCAGCACTGATCCCTGAGACACGCCACTCAATACATCATCCAGCACTGATCCCTGAGACACCCCACTCAGCACATCATCCAGCACTGATCCCTGAGACACCCCACTCAGTACATCATCCAGCACTGATCCAAGAGACACCCCACTCAGTACATCATCCAGCACTGATCCCTGAGACACCCCACTCAGTCCTTCATCCAGCACTGATCCCTGAGACACCCCACTCAGAACATCATCCAGTACTGATCCCTGAGACACCCCACTCAGTCCATCATCCAGCACTGATCCCTGAGACACCCCACTCAGAACATCATCCAGCACTGATCCCTGAGACACCCCACTCATTACATCATCCAGCACAGATCCCTGAGACACCCCACTCAGTACATCATCCAGCACTGATCCCTGAGACACCCCACTCTGTACATCATCCAGCACCGATCCCTGAGACACCCCACTCAGTACATCATCCAGCACCGATCCCTGAGACACCCCACTCAGTACATAATCCAGCACTGATCCAAGAGACACCCCACTCAGTACATCATCCAGCACTGATCCCTGAGACACCCCACTCAGTCCATCATCCAGCAATGATCCCTGAGACACCCCACTCAGAACATCATCCAGTACTGATCCCTGAGACACCCCACTCAGTCCATCATCCAGCACTGATCCCTGAGACACCCCACTCAGAACATCATCCAGCACTGATCCCTGAGACACCCCACTCATTACATCATCCAGCACAGATCCCTGAGACACCCCACTCAGTACATCATCCAGCACTGATCCCTGAGACACCCCACTCTGTACATCATCCAGCACCGATCCCTGAGACACCCCACTCAGTACATCATCCAGCACCGATCCCTGAGACACCCCACACAGTACATAATCCAGCACTGATCCCTGAGACACCCCACTCAGTCCATCATCCAGCACTGATCCCAGTGACACCCCACTCAGAACATAATCCAGCACTGATCCCTGAGACACCCCACTCAGTCCATCATCCAGCACTGATCCCTGTGACACCCCACTCAGTACATCATCCAGCACTGATCCCTGAGTCACCCCACTCAGTCCATCATCCAGCACCTGATCCCTGAGACACCCCACTCAGTACATCATCCAGCACTGATCCCTGAGACACCCCTCTCGGTACATCATCCAGCACTGATCCCTGGGACACCCCACTCAGTCCATCATCCAGCACTGATCCCAGAGACACCCCACTCAGTACATCATCCAGCACTGATCCCTGAGACACCCCACTCAGTACATAATCCAGCACTGATCCCTGAGACACCCCACTCAGTACATCATCCAGCACTGATCCCTGAGACACCCCACTCAGTCCATCATCCAGCACTGATCCCTGAGACACCCCACTCAGAACATCATCCAGCACTGATCCCTGAGACACCCCACTCAGTACATCATCCAGCACTGATCCCTGAGACACCCCACTCAGTACATCATCCAGCACTGATCCCTGAGACACCCCACTCAGTCCATCATCCAGCACTGATCCCAGAGACACCCCACTCAGTACATCATCCAGCACTCATCCCTGAGACACCCCACTCAGTACATCATGCAGCACTGATCCTTGAGACACCCCACTCAGTACATCATCCAGCACTGATCCCTGAGACACCCCACTCAGTCCATCATCCAGCACTGATCCCAGAGACACCCCACTCAGTACATCATCCAGCACTCATCCCTGAGACACCCCACTCAGTACATCATCCAGCACTCATCCCTGAGACACCCCACTCAGTACATCATCCAGCACTGATCCCTGAGACACCCCACTCAGTACATCATCCAGCACTAATCCAAGAGACACCCCACTCAGTACATCATCCAGCACCGATGCCTGAGACACCCCACTCAGTACATCATCCAGCACTGATCCCTGAGACACCCCACTCACTACATCATCCAGCACCGATCCCTGAGACACCCCACTCAGTACATCATGCAGCACTGATCCCTGAGACACCCCACTCAGTACATCATCCAGCACTGATCCCTGAGACACCCCACTCAGTACATCATCCAGCACTGATCCCTGAGACACCCCACTCAGTCCATCATCCAGCACTGATCCCTGAGACACCCCACTCAGAACATCATCCAGCACTGATCCCTGAGACACCACACTCAGTACATCATCCAGCACCGATCCCTGAGACACCCCACTCAGTACATCATGCAGCACTGATCCCTGAGACACCCCACTCAGTCCATCATCCAGCACTGATCCCTGAGACACCCCACTCAGAACATCATCCAGCACTGATCCCTGAGACACCCCACTCAGTACATCATCCAGCACTGATCCCTGAGACACCCCACTCAGTACATCATCCAGCACTAATCCAAGAGACACCCCACTCAGTACATCATCTGGCACCGATCCCTGAGACACCCCACTCAGTACATCATGCAGCACTGATCCTTGAGACACCCCACTCAGTACATCATCCAGCACCGATCCCTGAGACACCCCACTCACTACATCATCCAGCACTGATCCCTGAGACACCCCACCCAGTACATTATCCAGCACTGATCCCTGAGGACACCCCACTCAGCACATCATCCAGCACTGATCCCTGAGACACCAAACTCAGCACATCATCCAGCACCGATGCCTGAGACACCCCACTCATTACATCATCCAGCACTGATCCCTGAGACACCCCACTCAGTACATCATCCAGCACCGATCCCTGAGACACCCCACTCAGTGCATCATCCAGCACTGATCCCTGAGACACCCCACTCATTACATCATCCAGCACAGATCCCTGAGACACCCCACTCAGTCCATCATCCAGCACCTGATCCCTGAGGCACCCCACTCAGTACATCATCCAGCACTGATCCCTGAGACACCCCACTCAGTCCATCATCCAGCACTGATCCCAGAGACACCCCACTCAGTACATCATCCAGCACTGATCCCTGAGACACCCCACTCAGTACATAATCCAGCACTGATCCCTGAGACACCCCACTCAGTACATCATCCAGCACTGATCCCTGAGACACCACACTCAGTACATCATCCAGCACTGATCCCTGAGACACCCCACTCATTACATCATCCAGCGCTGATCCAAGAGACACCCCACTCAGTACATCATCCAGCACTGATCCCTCAGTCAACCCACTCACTACATCATCCAGCACCGATCCCTGAGACACCCCACTCAGTACATCATCCAGCACTGATCCCTGAGACACCCCACTCAGTACATCTTCCAGCACCGATCCCTGAGACACCCCACTCATTACATCATCCAGCGCTGATCCAAGAGACACCCCACTCAGTACATCATCCAGCACTGATCCCTCAGTCAACCCACTCACTACATCATCCAGCACCGATGCCTGAGACACCCCACTCATTACATCATCCAGCACTGATCCCTGAGACACCCCACTCAGTACATCATCCAGCACCGATCCCTGAGACACCCCACTCAGTGCATCATCCAGCACTGATCCCTGAGACACCCCACTCATTACATCATCCAGCACAGATCCCTGAGACACCCCACTCAGTCCATCATCCAGCACCTGATCCCTGAGGCACCCCACTCAGTACATCATCCAGCACTGATCCCTGAGACACCCCACTCAGTACATCATCCAGCACTGATCCATGGGACACCCCACTCAGTCCATCATCCAGCACTGATCCCAGAGACACCCCACTCAGTACATCATCCAGCACTGATCCCTGAGACACCCCACTCAGTACATAATCCAGCACTGATCCCTGAGACACCCCACTCAGTACATCATCCAGCACTGATCCCTGAGACACCACACTCAGTACATCATCCAGCACTGATCCCTGAGACACCCCACTCATTACATCATCCAGCGCTGATCCAAGAGACACCCCACTCAGTACATCATCCAGCACTGATCCCTCAGTCAACCCACTGACTACATCATCCAGCACCGATCCCTGAGACACCCCACTCAGTACATCATCCAGCACTGATCCCTGAGACACCCCACTCAGTACATCTTCCAGCACCGATCCCTGAGACACCCCACTCAGTACATCATCCAGCACTGATCCCTGAGACACCCCACTCAGCACATCATCCAGCACTGATCCCTGAGACACCCCACTCAGCACATCATCCAGCACTGATCCCTGAGACACCCCACTCAGTACATCATCCAGCACTGATCCAAGAGACACCCCACTCAGTACATCATCCAGCACTGATCCCTGAGACACCCCACTCAGTCCATCATCCAGCACTGATCCCTGAGACACCCCACTCAGAACATCATCCAGCACTGATCCCTGAGACACCCCAGTCTGTACATCATCCAGCACTGATCCAAGAGACACCCCACTCAGTACATCATCCAGCACTGATCCCTGAGACACCCCACTCAGTCCATCATCCAGCACTGATCCCTGAGACACCCCACTCAGTACATCATCCAGCACTGATCCCTGAGACACCCCACTAAGTACATCATCCAGCACTGATCCCTGAGACACCCCACTCACGACATCATCCAGCACCGATCCCTGAGACACCCCACTCAGTACATCATCCAGCACCGATCCCTGAGACACCCCACTGAGTACATCATGCAGCACTGATCCCTGAGACACCCCACTCAGTACATCATCCAGCACCGATGCCTGAGACACCCCACTCAGTACATCATCCAGCACTGATCCCTGAGACACCACACTCAGTACATCATCCAGCACCGATCCCTGAGACACCCCACTCAGTACATCATCCAGCACTGATCCCTGTGACACCCCACTCAGTACATCATCCAGCACCGATGCCTGAGACACCCCACTCAGTACATCATCCAGCACTGATCCCTGAGACACCCCACTCAGTACATCATCCAGCACTAATCCAAGAGACACCCCACTCAGTACATCATCCAGCACTGATCCCTGAGACACCTCACTCACTACATCATCCAGCACCGATCCCTGAGACACCCCACTCAGTACATCATGCAGCACTGATCCCTGAGACACCCCACTCAGTACATCATCCAGCACCGATCACTGAGACACCCCACTCAGCACATCATCCAGCACTGATCTCTGAGACACCCCACTCAGTCCATCATCCAGCACTGATCCCTGAGACACCCCACTCAGAACATCATCCAGCACTGATCCCTGAGACACCCCACTCAGTACATCATCCAGCACTGATCCCTGAGACACCCCACTCAGTACATCATCCAGCACTAATCCAAGAGACACCCCACTCAGTACATCATCTGGCACTGATCCCTGAGACACCCCACTCAGTACATCATTCAGCACTGATCCCTGAGACACCCCACTCAGTACATCATCCAGCACTAATCCAAGAGACACCCCACTCAGTACATCATCTGGCACTGATCCCTGAGACACCCCACTCACTACATCATCCAGCACCGATCCCTGAGACACCCCACTCAGTACATCATGCAGCACTGATCCTTGAGACACCCCACTCAGTACATCATCCAGCACCGATCCCGGAGACACCCCACTCACTACATCATCCAGCACTGATCCCTGAGACACCCCACCCAGTACATTATCCAGCACTGATCCCTGAGGACACCCCACTCAGCACATCATCCAGCACTGATCCCTGAGACACCAAACTCAGCACATCATCCAGCACCGATGCCTGAGACACCCCACTCATTACATCATCCAGCACTGATCCCTGAGACACCCCACTCAGTACATCATCCAGCACCGATCCCTGAGACACCCCACTCAGTACATCATCCAGCACTGATCCCTGAGACACCCCACTCATTACATCATCCAGCACAGATCCCTGAGACACCCCACTCAGTCCATCATCCAGCACCTGATCCCTGAGGCACCCCACTCAGTACATCATCCAGCACTGATCCATGGGACACCCCACTCAGTCCATCATCCAGCACTGATCCCAGAGACACCCCACTCAGTACATCATCCAGCACTGATCCCTGAGACACCCCACTCAGTACATAATCCAGCACTGATCCCTGAGACACCCCACTCAGTACATCATCCAGCACTGATCCCTGAGACACCACACTCAGTACATCATCCAGCACTGATCCCTGAGACACCCCACTCATTACATCATCCAGCGCTGATCCAAGAGACACCCCACTCAGTACATCATCCAGCACTGATCCCTCAGTCAACCCACTCACTACATCATCCAGCACCGATCCCTGAGACACCCCACTCAGTACATCATGCAGCACTGATCCCTGAGACACCCCACTCAGTACATCATCCAGCACTGATCCCTGAGACACCCCACTCAGTACATCTTCCAGCACCGATCCCTGAGACACGCCACTCAGTCCATCATCCAGCACTGATCCCTGAGACACCCCACTCAGAACATCATCCAGCACTGATCCCTGAGACACCCCACTCAGTACATCATCCAGCACTGATCCCTGAGACACCCCACTCAGTACATCATCCAGCACTGATCCCTGAGACACCACACTCAGTACATCATCCAGCACCGATCCCTGAGACACCCCACTCAGTACATCATGCAGCACTGATCCCTGAGACACCCCACTCAGTACATCATCCAGCACTGATCCCTGAGACACCACACTCAGTACATCATCCAGCACCGATCCCTGAGACACCCCACTCAGAACATCATCCAGCACTGATCCCTGAGACACCCCACTCAGTACATCATCCAGCACTGATCCCTGAGACACCCCACTCAGTACATCATCCAGCACTGATCCCTGAGACACCACACTCAGTACATCATCCAGCAACGATGCCTGAGACACCCCACTCAGTACATCATTCAGCACTGATCCCTGAGACACCACACTCAGTACATCATCCAGCACTAATCCAAGAGACACCCCACTCAGTACATCATCCGGCACTGATCCCTGAGACACCCCACTCACTACATCATCCAGCACCGATCCCTGAGACACCCCACTCAGTACATCATGCAGCACTGATCCTTGAGACACCCCACTCAGTACATCATCCAGCACCGATCCCTGAGAGACCCCACTCAGCACATCATCCAGCACCGATGCCTGAGACACCCCACTCAGTACATCATGCAGCACTGATCCCTGAGACACCCCACTCACTACATCATCCAGCTCCGATCCCTGAGACACCCCACTCAGTACATCATCCAGCACTGAATCCTGAGACACCCCACTCAGTTCATCATCCAGCACTGATTCCTGAGACACCCCACTCAGTACATCATCCAGCACCGATGCCTGAGACACCCCACTCAGTTCATCATCCAGCACTGATTCCTGAGACACCCCACTCACTACATCATCCAGCTCCGATCCCTGAGACACCCCACTCAGTTCATCATCCAGCACTGATCCCTGAGACACCCCACTCATTACATCATCCAGCACAGATCCCTGAGACACCCCACTCAGTCCATCATCCAGCACCTGATCCCTGAGGCACCCCACTCAGTACATCATCCAGCACTGATCCCTGAGACACCCCACTCAGTACATCATCCAGCACTGATCCATGGGACACCCCACTCAGTCCATCATCCAGCACTGATCCCAGTGACACCCCACTCAGTACATCATCCAGCACTGATCCCTGAGACACCCCACTCAGTACATAATCCAGCACTGATCCCTGAGACACCCCACTCAGTACATCATCCAGCACTGATCCCTGAGACACCACACTCAGTACATCATCCAGCACTGATCCCTGAGACACCCCACTCATTACATCATCCAGCGCTGATCCAAGAGACACCCCACTCAGTACATCATCCAGCACTGATCCCTCAGTCAACCCACTGACTACATCATCCAGCACCGATCCCTGAGACACCCCACTCAGTACATCATCCAGCACTGATCCCTGAGACACCCCACTCAGTACATCTTCCAGCACCGATCCCTGAGACACCCCACTCAGTACATCATCCAGCACTGATCCCTGAGACACCCCACTCAGCACATCATCCAGCACTGATCCCTGAGACACCCCACTCAGCACATCATCCAGCACTGATCCCTGAGACACCCCACTCAGTACATCATCCAGCACTGATCCAAGAGACACCCCACTCAGTACATCATCCAGCACTGATCCCTGAGACACCCCACTCAGTCCATCATCCAGCACTGATCCCTGAGACACCCCACTCAGAACATCATCCAGCACTGATCCCTGAGACACCCCAGTCTGTACATCATCCAGCACTGATCCAAGAGACACCCCACTCAGTACATCATCCAGCACTGATCCCTGAGACACCCCACTCAGTCCATCATCCAGCACTGATCCCTGAGACACCCCACTCAGTACATCATCCAGCACTGATCCCTGAGACACCCCACTAAGTACATCATCCAGCACTGATCCCTGAGACACCCCACTCACGACATCATCCAGCACCGATCCCTGAGACACCCCACTCAGTACATCATCCAGCACCGATCCCTGAGACACCCCACTGAGTACATCATGCAGCACTGATCCCTGAGACACCCCACTCAGTACATCATCCAGCACCGATGCCTGAGACACCCCACTCAGTACATCATCCAGCACTGATCCCTGAGACACCACACTCAGTACATCATCCAGCACCGATCCCTGAGACACCCCACTCAGTACATCATCCAGCACTGATCCCTGAGACACCCCACTCAGTACATCATCCAGCACCGATGCCTGAGACACCCCACTCAGTACATCATCCAGCACTGATCCCTGAGACACCCCACTCAGTACATCATCCAGCACTAATCCAAGAGACACCCCACTCAGTACATCATCCAGCACTGATCCCTGAGACACCTCACTCACTACATCATCCAGCACCGATCCCTGAGACACCCCACTCAGTACATCATGCAGCACTGATCCCTGAGACACCCCACTCAGTACATCATCCAGCACCGATCACTGAGACACCCCACTCAGCACATCATCCAGCACTGATCTCTGAGACACCCCACTCAGTCCATCATCCAGCACTGATCCCTGAGACACCCCACTCAGAACATCATCCAGCACTGATCCCTGAGACACCCCACTCAGTACATCATCCAGCACTGATCCCTGAGACACCCCACTCAGTACATCATCCAGCACTAATCCAAGAGACACCCCACTCAGTACATCATCTGGCACTGATCCCTGAGACACCCCACTCAGTACATCATTCAGCACTGATCCCTGAGACACCCCACTCAGTACATCATCCAGCACTAATCCAAGAGACACCCCACTCAGTACATCATCTGGCACTGATCCCTGAGACACCCCACTCACTACATCATCCAGCACCGATCCCTGAGACACCCCACTCAGTACATCATGCAGCACTGATCCTTGAGACACCCCACTCAGTACATCATCCAGCACCGATCCCGGAGACACCCCACTCACTACATCATCCAGCACTGATCCCTGAGACACCCCACCCAGTACATTATCCAGCACTGATCCCTGAGGACACCCCACTCAGCACATCATCCAGCACTGATCCCTGAGACACCAAACTCAGCACATCATCCAGCACCGATGCCTGAGACACCCCACTCATTACATCATCCAGCACTGATCCCTGAGACACCCCACTCAGTACATCATCCAGCACCGATCCCTGAGACACCCCACTCAGTACATCATCCAGCACTGATCCCTGAGACACCCCACTCATTACATCATCCAGCACAGATCCCTGAGACACCCCACTCAGTCCATCATCCAGCACCTGATCCCTGAGGCACCCCACTCAGTACATCATCCAGCACTGATCCATGGGACACCCCACTCAGTCCATCATCCAGCACTGATCCCAGAGACACCCCACTCAGTACATCATCCAGCACTGATCCCTGAGACACCCCACTCAGTACATAATCCAGCACTGATCCCTGAGACACCCCACTCAGTACATCATCCAGCACTGATCCCTGAGACACCACACTCAGTACATCATCCAGCACTGATCCCTGAGACACCCCACTCATTACATCATCCAGCGCTGATCCAAGAGACACCCCACTCAGTACATCATCCAGCACTGATCCCTCAGTCAACCCACTCACTACATCATCCAGCACCGATCCCTGAGACACCCCACTCAGTACATCATGCAGCACTGATCCCTGAGACACCCCACTCAGTACATCATCCAGCACTGATCCCTGAGACACCCCACTCAGTACATCTTCCAGCACCGATCCCTGAGACACCCCACTCAGTACATCATCCAGCACTGATCCCTGAGACACCCCACTCAGCACATCATCCAGCACTGATCCCTGAGACACCCCACTCAGCACATCATCCAGCACTGATCCCTGAGACACCCCACTCAGTACATCATCCAGCACTGATCCAAGAGACACCCCACTCAGTACATCATCCAGCACTGATCCCTGAGACACCCCACTCAGTCCATCATCCAGCACTGATCCCTGAGACACCCCACTCAGAACATCATCCAGCACTGATCCCTGAGACACCCCACTCAGTCCATCATCCAGCACTGATCCCTGAGACACCCCACTCAGTACATCATCCAGCACTGATCCAAGAGACACCCCACTCAGTACATCATCCAGCACTGATCCCTGAGACACCCCACTCAGTCCATCATCCAGCACTGATCCCTGAGACACCCCACTCAGTACATCATCCAGCACTGATCCCTGAGACACCCCACTAAGTACGTCATCCAGCACTGATCCCTGAGACACCCCACTCACGACATCATCCAGCACCGATCCCTGAGACACCCCACTCAGTACATCATCCAGCACCGATCCCTGAGACACCCCACTGAGTACATCATGCAGCACTGATCCCTGAGACACCCCACTCAGTACATCATCCAGCACCGATGCCTGAGACACCCCACTCAGTACATCATCCAGCACTGATCCCTGAGACACCACACTCAGTACATCATCCAGCACCGATCCCTGAGACACCCCACTCAGTACATCATCCAGCACTGATCCCTGAGACACCCCACTCAGTACATCATCCAGCACTGATCCCTGAGACACCCCACTCAGTACATCATCCAGCACTAATCCAAGATCCACCCCACACAGTACATCATCCAGCACTGATCCCTGAGACACCCCACTCAGTACATCATCCAGCACTAATCCAAGATACACCCCACTCAGTACATCATGCAGCACTGATCCTTGAGACACCCCACTCAGTACATCATCCAGCACCGATGCCTGAGACACCCCACTCAGTACATCATCCAGCACTGATCCCTGAGACACCCCACTCAGTACATCATCCAGCACTAATCCAAGAGACACCCCACTCAGTACATCATCCAGCACTGATCCCTGAGACACCTCACTCACTACATCATCCAGCACCGATCCCTGAGACACCCCACTCAGTACATCATGCAGCACTGATCCCTGAGACACCCCACTCAGTACATCATCCAGCACCGATCACTGAGACACCCCACTCAGCACATCATCCAGCACTGATCCCTGAGACACCCCACTCAGTACATCATCCAGCACTGATCCCTGAGACACGCCACTCAGTCCATCATCCAGCACTGATCCCTGAGACACCCCACTCAGAACATCATCCAGCACTGATCCCTGAGACACCCCACTCAGTACATCATCCAGCACTGATCCCTGAGACACCCCACTCAGTACATCATCCAGCACTGATCCCTGAGACACCACACTCAGTACATCATCCAGCACCGATCCCTGAGACACCCCACTCAGTACATCATGCAGCACTGATCCCTGAGACACCCCACTCAGTACATCATCCAGCACTGATCCCTGAGACACCACACTCAGTACATCATCCAGCACCGATCCCTGAGACACCCCACTCAGAACATCATCCAGCACTGATCCCTGAGACACCCCACTCAGTACATCATCCAGCACTGATCCCTGAGACACCCCACTCAGTACATCATCCAGCACTGATCCCTGAGACACCACACTCAGTACATCATCCAGCAACGATGCCTGAGACACCCCACTCAGTACATCATTCAGCACTGATCCCTGAGACACCACACTCAGTACATCATCCAGCACTAATCCAAGAGACACCCCACTCAGTACATCATCCGGCACTGATCCCTGAGACACCCCACTCACTACATCATCCAGCACCGATCCCTGAGACACCCCACTCAGTACATCATGCAGCACTGATCCTTGAGACACCCCACTCAGTACATCATCCAGCACCGATCCCTGAGAGACCCCACTCAGCACATCATCCAGCACCGATGCCTGAGACACCCCACTCAGTACATCATGCAGCACTGATCCCTGAGACACCCCACTCACTACATCATCCAGCTCCGATCCCTGAGACACCCCACTCAGTACATCATCCAGCACTGAATCCTGAGACACCCCACTCAGTTCATCATCCAGCACTGATTCCTGAGACACCCCACTCAGTACATCATCCAGCACCGATGCCTGAGACACCCCACTCAGTTCATCATCCAGCACTGATTCCTGAGACACCCCACTCACTACATCATCCAGCTCCGATCCCTGAGACACCCCACTCAGTTCATCATCCAGCACTGATCCCTGAGACGCCCCACTCAGTACATCATCCAGCACCGATCCCTGAGACACCCCACTCAGTACATCATCCAGCAGCGATCCCTGAGACACCTGACCCAGTACATTATCCAGCACCGACCGATGCCTGAGACACCCCATTCTGAACATCATCCAGCACTGATCCCTGAGACACCCCACCCAGTACATTATCCAGCACTGATCCCTGAGACACCCCACTCAGCACATCATCCAGCACTGATCCCTGAGACACCCCACCGAGTACATTATCCAGCACTGATCCCTGAGGACACCCCACTCAGCACATCATCCAGCACTGATCCCTGAGACACCCCACTCAGTACATCATCCAGCACTGATCCCTGGGACACCCCACTCAGTCCATCATCCAGCACTGATCCCAGAGACACCCCACTCAGTACATCATCCAGCACTGATCCCTGAGACACCCCACTCAGTACATAATCCAGCACAGATCCGTGAGACACCCCACTCAGTACATCATCCAGCACTGATCCCAGAGACACCACACTCAGTACATCATCCAGCACTGATCCCTGAGACACCCCACTCATTACATCATCCAGCGCTGATCCAAGAGACACCCCACTCAGTACATCATCCAGCACTGATCCCTCAGTCAACCCACTCACTACATCATCCAGCACCGATCCCTGAGACACCCCACTCAGTACATCATGCAGCACTGATCCCTGAGACACCCCACTCAGTACATCATCCAGCACTGATCACTAAGACACCCCACTCAGTACATCTTCCAGCACTGATCCCTGAGACACGCCACTCAGTACATCATCCAGCACTGATCCCTGAGACACCCCACTCAGCACATCATCCAGCACTGATCCCTGAGACACCCCACTCAGTACATCATCCAGCACTGATCCAAGAGACACCCCACTCAGTACATCATCCAGCACTGATCCCTGAGACACCCCACTCAGTCCATCATCCAGCACTGATCCCTGAGACACCCCACTCAGAACATCATCCAGCACTGATCCCTGAGACACCCCACTCAGTCCATCATCCAGCACTGATCCCTGAGACACCCCACTCAGAACATCATCCAGCACTGATCCCTGAGACACCCCACTCATTACATCATCCAGCACAGATCCCTGAGACACCCCACTCAGTACATCATCCAGCACTGATCCCTGAGACACCCCACTCTGTACATCATCCAGCACCGATCCCTGAGACACCCCACTCAGTACATCATCCAGCACCGATCCCTGAGACACCCCACTCAGTACATCATCCAGCACTGATCCCTGAGACACCCCACTCAGTCCATCATCCAGCACTGATCCCTGTGACACCCCACTCAGAACATAATCCAGCACTGATCCCTGAGACACCCCACGCAGTCCATCATCCAGCACTGATCCCTGTGACACCCCACTCAGTACATCATCCAGCACTGATCCCTGAGTCACCCCACTCAGTCCATCATCCAGCACCTGATCCCTGAGACACCCCACTCAGTACATCATCCAGCACTGATCCCTGAGACACCCCACTCAGTACATCATCCAGCACTGATCCCTGGGACACCCCACTCAGTCCATCATCCAGCACTGATCCCAGAGACACCCCACTCAGTACATCATCCAGCACTGATCCCTGAGACACCCCACTCAGTACATAATCCAGCACTGATCCCTGAGACACCCCACTCAGTACATCATCCAGCACTGATCCCTGAGACACCCCACTCAGTCCATCATCCAGCACTGATCCCTGAGACACCCCACTCAGAACATCATGCAGCACTGATACTTGAGACACCCCACTCAGTACATCATCCAGCACTGATCCCTGAGACACCCCACTCAGTACATCATCCAGCACTGATCCCTGAGACACCCCACTCAGTCCATCATCCAGCACTGATCCCAGAGACACCCCACTCAGTACATCATCCAGCACTGATCCCTGAGACACCCCACTCAGTACATCATCCAGCACTGATCCTTGAGACACCCCACTCAGTACATCATCCAGCACCGATGCCTGAGACACCCCACTCAGTACATCATCCAGCACTGATCCCTGAGACACCCCACTCAGTACATCATCCAGCACTAATCCAAGAGACACCCCACTCAGTACATCATCCAGCACTGATCCCTGAGACACCCCACTCACTACATCATCCAGCACCGATCCCTGAGACACCCCACTCGGTACATCATGCAGCACTGATCCCTGAGACACCCCACTCAGTACATCATCCAGCACTGATCCCTGAGACACCCCACTCAGTACATCATCCAGCACTGATCCCTGAGACACCCCACTCAGTCCATTATCCAGCACTGATCCCTGAGACACCCCACTCAGAACATCATCCAGCACTGATCCCTGAGACACCACACTCAGTACATCATCCAGCACCGATCCCTGAGACACCCCACTCAGTACATCATGCAGCACTGATCCCTGGGACACCCCACTCAGTACATCATCCAGCACTGATCCCTGAGACACCCCACTCAGTACATCATCCAGCACTAATCCAAGAGACACCCCACTCACTACATCATCCAGCACTGATCCCTGAGACACCACACTCAGTACATCATCCAGCACCGATCCCTGAGACACCCCACTCAGTACATCATGCAGCACTGATCCTTGAGACACCCCACTCAGTACATCATCCAGCACCGATCCCTGAGACACCCCACTCACTACATCATCCAGCACTGATCCCTGAGACACCCCACCCAGTACATTATCCAGCACTGATCCCTGAGGACACCCCACTCAGCACATCATCCAGCACTGATCCCTGAGACACCAAACTCAGCACATCATCCAGCACCGATGCCTGAGACACCCCACTCATTACATCATCCAGCACTGATCCCTGAGACACCCCACTCAGTACATCATCCAGCACCGATCCCTGAGACACCCCACTCAGTACATCATCCAGCACTGATCCCTGAGACACCCCACTCATTACATCATCCAGCACAGATCCCTGAGACACCCCACTCAGTCCATCATCCAGCACCTGATCCCTGAGGCACCCCACTCAGTACATCATCCAGCACTGATCCCTGAGACACCCCACTCAGTCCATCATCCAGCACTGATCCATGGGACACCCCACTCAGTCCATCATCCAGCACTGATCCCAGAGACACCCCACTCAGTACATCATCCAGCACTGATCCCTGAGACACCCCACTCAGTACATAATCCAGCACTGATCCCTGAGACACCCCACTCAGTACATCATCCAGCACTGATCCCTGAGACACCACACTCAGTACATCATCCAGCACTGATCCCTGAGACACCCCACTCATTACATCATCCAGCGCTGATCCAAGAGACACCCCACTCAGTACATCATCCAGCACTGATCCCTCAGTCAACCCACTCACTACATCATCCAGCACCGATCCCTGAGACACCCCACTCAGTACATCATGCAGCACTGATCCCTGAGACACCCCACTCAGTACATCATCCAGCACTGATCCCTGAGACACCCCACTCAGTACATCTTCCAGCACTGATCCCTGAGACACCCCACTCAGTACATCATCCAGCACTGATCCCTGTGACACCCCACTCAGTACATCATCCAGCACTGATCCTTGAGTCACCCCACTCAGTCCATCATCCAGCACCTGATCCCTGAGACACCCCACTCAGTACATCATCCAGCACTGATCCCTGAGACACCCCACTCAGTACATCATCCAGCACTGATCCCTGGGACACCCCACTCAGTCCATCATCCAGCACGGATCCCTGAGACACCCCACTCAGTACATAATCCAGCACTGATCCCTGAGACACCCCACTCAGTACATAATCCAGCACTGATCCCTGAGACACCCCACTCAGTACATCATCCAGCACTGATCCCTGAGACACCCCACTCAGTACATCATCCAGCACTGATCCCTGAGACACCCCACTCATTACATCATCCAGCGCTGATCCAAGAGACACCCCACTCAGTACATCATCCAGCACTGATCCCTCAGTCAACCCACTCACTACATCATCCAGCACCGATCCCTGAGACACCCCACTCAGTACATCATGCAGCACTGATCCCTGAGACACCCCACTCAGTACATCATCCAGCACTGATCCCTGAGACTTCCCACTCAGTACATCTTCCAGCACTGATCCCTGAGACACCCCACTCAGTACATCATCCAGCACTGATCCCTGAGACACCCCACTCAGCACATCATCCAGCACTGATCCCTGAGACACCCCACTCAGTACATCATCCAGCACTGATCCAAGAGACACCCCACTCAGTACACCATCCAGCACTGATCCCTGAGACACCCCACTCAGTCCATCATCCAGCACTGATCCCTGAAACACCCCACTCAGAACATCATCCAGCACTGATCCCTGAGACACCCCAGTCTGTACATCATCCAGCACTGATCCCTGAGACACCCCACTCACTACATCATCCAGCACCGATCCCTGAGACACCCCACTCAGTACATCATCCAGCACTGATCCCTGAGACACCCCACTCAGTACATCATCCAGCACTGATCCCTGAGACACCCCACTCACGACATCATCCAGCACCGATCCCTGAGACACCCCACTCAGTACATCATCCAGCACTGATCCCTGAGACACCCCACTCAGTACATCATGCAGCACTGATCCCTGAGACACCCCACTCAGTACATCATCCAGCACCGATGCCTGAGACACCCCACTCAGTACATCATCCAGCACTGATCCCTGAGATACCACACTCAGTACATCATTCAGCACCGATCCCTGAGACACCCCACTCAGTACATCATCCAGCACCGATCCCTGAGACACCCCACTCAGTACATCATCCAGCACTGATCCCTGAGATACCACACTCAGTACATCATCCAGCACCGATCCCTGAGACACCCCACTCAGTACATCATCCAGCACTGATCCCTGAGACACCCCACTCAGTACATCATGCAGCACTGATCCCTGAGACACCCCACTCAGTACATCATCCAGCACCGATGCCTGAGACACCCCACTCAGTACATCATCCAGCACTGATCCCTGAGATACCACACTCAGTACATCATGCAGCACCGATCCCTGAGACACCCCACTCAGTTCATCATCCAGCACTGATTCCTGAGACACCCCACTCAGTTCATCATCCAGCACTGATCCTTGAGACACCCCACTCAGTACATCATCCAGCACTGATCCCTGAGACACCCCACTCAGTTCATCATCCAGCACTGATTCCTGAGACACCCCACTCAGTACATCATCCAGCACTGATTCCTGAGACACCCCACTCAGTTCATCATCCAGCACTGATTCCTGAGTCACCCCACTCAGTACATCATCCAGCACTGATTCCTGAGACACCCCACTCAGTTCATCATCCAGCACTGATTCCTGAGACACCCCACTCAGTACATCATCCAGCACAGATGACTGAGACACCCCACTCAGTACATCATCCAGCACTGATCCCTGAGACACCCCACTCAGTACATCATCCAGCACCGATCCCTGAGACACCCCACTCAGTACATCATCCAGCACCGATCCCTGAGACACCCCACCCAGTACATTATCCAGCACCGACCGATGGCTGAGACACCCCCATTCTGAACATCATCCAGCACTGATCCCTGAGACACCCCACCCAGTACATCATCCAGAACCGACCGCTGCCTGAGACACCCCATTCTGAACATCATCCAGCACTGATCCCTGAGACACCCCACCCAGTACATTATCCAGCACTGATCAATGAGACACCCCACTCAGCACATCATCCAGCACTGATCCCTGAGACACCCCACCCAGTACATTATCCAGCACTGATCCCTGAGGACACCCCACTCAGCACATCATCCAGCACTGATCCCTGAGACACCAAACACAGCACATCATCCAGCACCGATGCCTGAGACACCCCACTCATTACATCATCCAGCACAGATCCCTGAGACACCCCACACAGTACATCATCCAGCACTGATCCCTGAGACACCCCACTCAGTACATCATCCAGCACCGATCCCTGAGACACCCCACTCAGTACATCATCCAGCACTGATCCCTGAGACACCCCACTCATTACATCATCCAGCACAGATCCCTGAGACACCCCACTCAGTACATCATCCAGCACTGATCCCTGAGACACCCCACTCATTACATCATCCAGCACAGATCCCTGAGACACCCCACTCAGTACATCATCCAGCACTGATCCCTGAGGCACCCCACTCAGTACATCATCCAGCACTGATCCCTGAGACACCCCACTCAGTACTTTATCCAGCACTGATCCCTGAGACACCCCACTCTGTACATCATCCAGCACCGATCCCTGAGACACCCCACTCAGTACATCATCCAGCACCGATCCCTGAGACAGCCCACTCAGGACATAATCCAGCACTGATTCCTGAGACACCCCACTCAGTCCATCATCCAGCACTGATCCCTGTGACACCCCACTCAGAACATAATCCAGCACTGATCCCTGAGACACCCCACTCAGTCCATCATCCAGCACTGATCCCTGTGACACCCCACTCAGTACATCATCCAGCACTGATCCCTGAGTCACCCCACTCAGTCCATCATCCAGCACCTGATCCCTGAGACACCCCACTCAGAACATCATCCAGCACTGATCCCTGAGACACCCCTCTCGGTACATCATCCAGCACTGATCCCTGAGACACCCCACTCAGTACATCATCCAGCACTGATCCCTGGGACACCCCACTCAGTCCATCATCCAGCACTGATCCCAGAGACACCCCACTCAGTACATCATCCAGCACTGATCCCTGAGACACCCCACTCAGTACATAATCCAGCACTGATCCCTGAGACAGCCCAAACAGTACATCATCCAGCACTGATCCCTGAGACACCACACTCAGTACATCATCCAGCACTGATCCCTGAGACACCCCACTCATTACATCATCCAGCGCTGATCCAAGAGACACCCCACTCAGTACATCATCCAGCACTGATCCCTCAGTCAACCCACTCACTACATCATCCAGCACCGATCCCTGAGACACCCCACTCAGTACATCATGCAGCACTGATCCCTGAGACACCCCACTCAGTACATCATCCAGCACTGATCCCTGAGACACCCCACTCAGTACATCTTCCAGCACTGATCCCTGAGACACCCCACTCAGTACATCATCCAGCCCTGATCCCTGAGACACCCCACTCAGCACATCATCCAGCACTGATCCCTGAGACACCCCACTCAGTACATCATCCAGCACTGATCCCTGAGACACCCCACTCACGACATCATCCAGCACCGATCCCTGAGACACCCCACTCAGTACATCATCCAGCACCGATCCCTGAGACACCCCACTCAGTACATCATGCAGCACTGATTCCTGAGACACCCCACTCAGTACATCATCCAGCACCGATGCCTGAGACACCCCACTCAGTACATCATCCAGAACTGATCCCTGAGACACCCCACTCAGCACATCATCCAGCACTGATCCCTGAGACACCCCACTCAGTACATCATCCAGCACTGATCCCTGAGACACCCCACTCACGACATCATCCAGCACCGATCCCTGAGACACCCCACTCAGTACATCATCCAGCACCGATGCCTGAGACACCCCACTCAGTACATCATCCAGTACTGATCCCTGAGACACCCCACTCAGTACATCATGCAGCACTGATCCCTGAGACACCCCACTCAGTACATCATCCAGCACCGATGCCTGAGACACCCCCCTCAGTACATCATCCAGTACTGATCCCTGAGACACCCCACTCAGTACATCATCCAGCACTAATCCAAGAGACACCCCACTCAGTACATCACCCAGCCCTGATCCCTGAGACACCCCACTCACTACATCATCCAGCACCGATCCCTGAGACACCCCACTCAGTACATCATGCAACACTGATCCTTGAGACACCCCACTCAGTACCTCATCCAGCACCGATCCCTGAGAGACCCCACTCAGCACATCATCCAGCACCGATGCCTGAGACACCCCATTCAGTACATCATCCAGCACTGATTCCTGAGACACCCCACTCAGTTCATCATCCAGCACTGATTCCTGAGACACCCCACTCAGTACATCATCCAGCACCGATGCCTGAGACACCCCACTCAGTACATCATCCAGCACTGATCCCTGAGACACCCCACTCAGTACATCATCCAGCACCGATCGCTGAGACACCCCACTCAGTACATCATCCAGCACCGATCCCTGAGACACCCCACCCAGTACATTATCCAGCACCGACCGATGCCTGAGACACCCCCATTCTGAACATCATCCAGCACTGATCCCTGAGACACCCCACCCAGTACATCATCCAGCACCGACCGATGCCTGAGACACCCCATTCTGAACATCATCCAGCACTGATCCCTGAGACACCCCACTCAGCACATCATCCAGCACTGATCCCTGAGACACCCCACTCAGCACATCATCCAGCACTGATCCCTGAGACACCCCACCCAGTACATTATCCAGCACTGATCCCTGAGGACACCCCACTCAGCACATCATCCAGCACTGATCCCTGAGACACCAAACTCAGCACATCATCCAGCACCGATGCCTGAGACACCCCACTCATTACATCATCCAGCACAGATCCCTGAGACACCCCACTCAGTACATCATCCAGCACTGATCCCTGAGACACCCCACTCAGTACATCATCCAGCACTGATCCCTGAGACACCCCACTCAGTACTTTATCCAGCACTGATCCCTGAGACACCCCACTCTGTACATCATCCAGCACCGATCCCTGAGACACCCCACTCAGTACATAATCCAGCACTGATCCCTGAGACACCCCACTCAGTTCATCATCCAGCACTGATCCCTGTGACACCCCACTCAGAACAACATCCAGCACTGATCCCTGAGACACCCCACTCAGTACATCATCCAGCACTGATCCCTGGGACACCCCACTCAGTCCATCATCCAGCACTGATCCCAGAGACACCCCACTCAGTACATCATCCAGCACTGATCCCTGAGACACCCCACTCAGTACATAATCCAGCACTGATCCCTGAGACACCCCACTCAGTACATCATCCAGCACTGATCCCTGAGACACCACACTCAGTACATCATCCAGCACTGATCCCTCAGTCAACCCACTCACTACATCATCCAGCACCGATCCCTGAGACACCCCACTCAGTACATCATCCAGCACTGATCCCTGAGACACCCCACTCAGTACATCTTCCAGCACTGATCCCTGAGACACCCCACTCAGCACATCATCCAGCACTGATCCCTGAGACACCCCACTCAGTACATCATCCAGCACTGATCCCTGAGACACCCCACTCAGTCCATCATCCAGCACTGATCCCTGAGACACCCCACTCAGAACATCATCCAGCACTGATCCCTGAGACACCCCAGTCTGTACATCATCCAGCACTGATCCCTGAGACACCCCACTCAGTACATCATCCAGCACTGATCCCTGAGACACCCCACTCACGACATCATCCAGCACCGATCCCTGAGACACCCCACTCAGTACATCATCCAGCACCGATCCCTGAGACACCCCACTCAGTACATCATGCAGCACTGATCCCTGAGACACCCCACTCAGTACATCATCCAGCACCGATGCCTGAGACACCCCACTCAGTACATCATCCAGCACTGATCCCTGAGACACCCTACTCAGTACATCATCCAGCACTGATCCAAGAGACACCCCACTCAGTACATCATCCAGCACTGATCCCTGAGAAAGCCCACTCACTACATCATCCAGCACTGATCCCTGAGACACCCCACTCAGTCCATCATCCAGCACTGATCCCTGTGACACCCCACTCAGAACATAATCCAGCACTGATCCCTGAGACACCCCACTCAGTCCATCATCAAGCACTGATCCCTGTGACACCCCACTCAGTCCATCATCCAGCACCTGATCCCTGAGACACCCCACTCAGTACATCATCCAGCACTGATCCAAGAGACACCCCACTCAGTCCATCATCCAGCACTGATCCCTGAGACACCCCACTCAGAACATTATCCAGCACTGATCCCAGAGACACCCCACTCAGTACATCATCCAGCACTGATCCCTGAGACACCCCACTCAGTACATCATGCAGCACTGATCCCTGAGACACCCCACTCAGTACATCATCCAGCACTGATCCCTGAGACACCCCACTCAGTACATCCTCCAGCACTGATCCCTGAGACACCCCACTCATTACATAATCCAGCACCGATCCCTGAGACACCCCACTCGGTACATCATCCAGCACCAATCCCTGAGACACCCCACTCAGTACATCATCCAGCACTGAACCCTGAGACACCCCACTCAGTACATCATCCAGCACCGATCACTGAGACACCCCACTCAGTACATCATCCAGCAGTGATCCCTGAGACACCCAACTCAGTCCATCATCCAGCACTGATCCCTGAGACACCCCACTCAGTACATCATCCAGCACTGATCCCTGAGACACCCCACTCAGTCCATCATCCAGCACTGATCCCTGAGACACCCCACTCAGAACATCATCCAGCACTGATCCTTGAGACACCCCACTCAGTACATCATCCAGCACTGATCCCTGAGACACCCCACTCAGTACATCATCCAGCACTGATCCCTGAGACACCCCACTCAGTACATCATCCAGCACTGATCCCTGAGACACCCCACTCAGTACATCATCCAGCACTGATCCCTGAGACACCACACTCAGTACATCATCCAGCACTGATCCCTGAGACACCCCACTCAGTACATCATCCAGCACTGATCCCTGAGACACCACAATCAGTACATCATCCAGCACCGATCCCTGAGACACCCCACTCAGTACATCATCCAGCACCGATGCCTGAGACACCCCATTCAGTACATCATCCAGCACTGATCCCTGAGACACCCCACTCAGTACATCATCCAGCACTAATCCAAGAGACACCCCACTCAGTACATCATCCAGCACTGATCCCTGAGACACCCCACTCAGTACACCATGCAGCACTGATCCCTGAGACACCCCACTCAGCACATCATCCAGCACTGATCCCTGAGACACCCCACGCAGTACATCATCCAGCACTGATCCCTGAGACACCCCACTCAGAACATCATCCAGCACTGATCCCTGAGACACCCCAGTCTGTACATCATCCAGCACTGATCCCTGAGACACCCCACTCACTACATCATCCAGCACCGATCCCTGAGACACCCCACTCAGTACATCATCCAGCACTGATCCCTGAGACACCCCACTCAGTACATCATCCAGCACCGATCCCTGAGACACCCCACTCAGTACATCATCCAGCACTGATCCCTGAGACACCCCACTCAGTACATCATGCAGCACTGATCCAAGAGACACCCCACTCAGTACATCATCCAGCACTGATCCCTGAGAAAGCCCACTCACTACATCATCCAGCACTGATCCCTGAGACACCCCACTCAGTACATCATCCAGCACTGATCCCTGAGACACCCCACTCAGTACATCATCCAGCACTGATCCCTGAGACACCCCACTCAGTCCATCATCCAGCACCTGATCCCTGAGACACCCCACTCAGTACATCATGCAGCACTGATCCAAGAGACACCCCACTCAGTACATCATCCAGCACTGATCCCTGAGACACCCCACTCAGTACATCATCCAGCACTGATCCCAGAGACACCCCACTCAGTACATCATGCAGCACTGATCCAAGAGACACCCCACTCAGTACATCATCCAGCACTGATCCCTGAGAAAGCCCACTCACGACATCATCCAGCACTGATCCCTGAGACACCCCACTCAGTCCATCATCCAGCACTGATCCCTGTGACACCCCACTCAGAACATAATCCAGCACTGATCCCTGAGACACCCCACTCAGTCCATCATCCAGCACTGATCCCTGTGACACCCCACTCAGTCCATCATCCAGCACCTGATCCCTGAGACACCCCACTCAGTACATCATCCAGCACTGATCCAAGAGACACCCCACTCAGTCCATCATCCAGCACTGATCCCTGAGACACCCCACTCAGAACATTATCCAGCACTGATCCCAGAGACACCCCACTCAGTACATCATCCAGCACTGATCCCTGAGACACCCCACTCAGTACATCATGCAGCACTGATCCCTGAGACACCCCACTCAGTACATCATCCAGCACTGATCCCTGAGACACCCCACTCAGTCCATCCTCCAGCACTGATCCCTGAGACACCCCACTCATTACATAATCCAGCACAGATCCCTGAGACACCCCACTCAGTACATCATCCAGCACCGATCCCTGAGACACCCCACTCATTACATCATCCAGCACAGATCCCTGAGACACCCCACTCAGTACATCATCCAGCACCAATCCCTGAGACACCCCACTCAGTACATCATCCAGCACTGAACCCTGAGACACCCCACTCAGTACATCATCCAGCAGTGATCCCTGAGACACCCAACTCAGTCCATCATCCAGCACTGATCCCTGAGACACCCCACTCAGTACATCATCCAGCACTGATCCCTGAGACACCCCACTCAGTCCATCATCCAGCACTGATCCCTGAGACACCCCACTCAGAACATCATCCAGCACTGATCCTTGAGACACCCCACTCAGTACATCATCCAGCACTGATCCCTGAGACACCCCACTCAGTACATCATCCAGCACTGATCCCTGAGACACCCCACTCAGTACATCATCCAGCACTGATCCCTGAGACACCACACTCAGTACATCATCCAGCACCGATGCCTGAGACACCCCACTCAGTACATCATCCAGCACTGATCCCTGAGACACCCCACTCAGTACATCATCCAGCACTAATCCAAGAGACACCCCACTCAGTACATCATCCAGCACTGATCCCTGAGACACCCCACTCAGTACATCATCCAGCACTGATCCCTGAGACACCCCACTCAGTACATCATCCAGCACTGATCCCTGAGAGACCCCACTCAGCACATCATCCAGCACTAATCCAAGAGACACCCCACTCACTACATCATCCAGCACCGATCCCTGAGACACCCCACTCAGTACATCATCCAGCACTAATCCAAGAGACACCCCACTCAGCACATCATCCAGCACCGATGGCTGAGACACCCCACTCAGTACATCATCCAGCACTGATCCCTGAGACACCCCACTCAGTACTTTATCCAGCACTGATCCCTGAGACACCCCACTCTGTACATCATCCAGCACCGATCCCTGAGACACCCCACTCAGTACATAATCCAGCACTGATCCCTGAGACACCCCACTCAGTTCATCATCCAGCACTGATCCCTGTGACACCCCACTCAGAACAACATCCAGCACTGATCCCTGAGACACCCCACTCAGTACATCATCCAGCACTGATCCCTGGGACACCCCACTCAGTCCATCATCCAGCACTGATCCCAGAGACACCCCACTCAGTACATCATCCAGCACTGATCCCTGAGACACCCCACTCAGTACATAATCCAGCACTGATCCCTGAGACACCCCACTCAGTACATCATCCAGCACTGATCCCTGAGACACCACACTCAGTACATCATCCAGCACTGATCCCTCAGTCAACCCACTCACTACATCATCCAGCACCGAACCCTGAGACACCCCACTCAGTACATCATCCAGCACTGATCCCTGAGACACCCCACTCAGTACATCTTCCAGCACTGATCCCTGAGACACCCCACTCAGCACATCATCCAGCACTGATCCCTGAGACACCCCACTCAGTACATCATCCAGCACTGATCCCTGAGACACCCCACTCAGTCCATCATCCAGCACTGATCCCTGAGACACCCCACTCAGAACATCATCCAGCACTGATCCCTGAGACACCCCAGTCTGTACATCATCCAGCACTGATCCCTGAGACACCCCACTCAGTACATCATCCAGCACTGATCCCTGAGACACCCCACTCACGACATCATCCAGCACCGATCCCTGAGACACCCCACTCAGTACATCATCCAGCACCGATCCCTGAGACACCCCACTCAGTACATCATGCAGCACTGATCCCTGAGACACCCCACTCAGTACATCATCCAGCACCGATGGCTGAGACACCCCACTCAGTACATCATCCAGCACTGATCCCTGAGACACCCCACTCAGTACTTTATCCAGCACTGATCCCTGAGACACCCCACTCTGTACATCATGCAGCACTGATCCCTGAGACACCCCACTCAGTACATCATCCAGCACCGATGCCTGAGACACCCCACTCAGTACATCATCCAGCACTGATCCCTGAGACACCCTACTCAGTACATCATCCAGCACTGATCCAAGAGACACCCCACTCAGTACATCATCCAGCACTGATCCCTGAGAAAGCCCACTCACTACATCATCCAGCACTGATCCCTGAGACACCCCACTCAGTCCATCATCCAGCACTGATCCCTGTGACACCCCACTCAGAACATAATCCAGCACTGATCCCTGAGACACCCCACTCAGTCCATCATCAAGCACTGATCCCTGTGACACCCCACTCAGTCCATCATCCAGCACCTGATCCCTGAGACACCCCACTCAGTACATCATCCAGCACTGATCCAAGAGACACCCCACTCAGTCCATCATCCAGCACTGATCCCTGAGACACCCCACTCAGAACATTATCCAGCACTGATCCCAGAGACACCCCACTCAGTACATCATCCAGCACTGATCCCTGAGACACCCCACTCAGTACATCATGCAGCACTGATCCCTGAGACACCCCACTCAGTACATCATCCAGCACTGATCCCTGAGACACCCCACTCAGTACATCCTCCAGCACTGATCCCTGAGACACCCCACTCATTACATAATCCAGCACCGATCCCTGAGACACCCCACTCGGTACATCATCCAGCACCAATCCCTGAGACACCCCACTCAGTACATCATCCAGCACTGAACCCTGAGACACCCCACTCAGTACATCATCCAGCACCGATCACTGAGACACCCCACTCAGTACATCATCCAGCAGTGATCCCTGAGACACCCAACTCAGTCCATCATCCAGCACTGATCCCTGAGACACCCCACTCAGTACATCATCCAGCACCGATCCCTGAGACACCCCACTCAGTACATCATCCAGCACTGATCCCTGAGACACCCCACTCAGTACATCATCCAGCACCGATCCCTGAGACACCCCACTCAGTACATCATCCAGCACTGATCCCTGAGACACCCCACTCAGTACATCATGCAGCACTGATCCAAGAGACACCCCACTCAGTACATCATCCAGCACTGATCCCTGAGAAAGCCCACTCACTACATCATCCAGCACTGATCCCTGAGACACCCCACTCAGTACATCATCCAGCACTGATCCCTGAGACACCCCACTCAGTACATCATCCAGCACTGATCCCTGAGACACCCCACTCAGTCCATCATCCAGCACCTGATCCCTGAGACACCCCACTCAGTACATCATGCAGCACTGATCCAAGAGACACCCCACTCAGTACATCATCCAGCACTGATCCCTGAGACACCCCACTCAGTACATCATCCAGCACTGATCCCAGAGACACCCCACTCAGTACATCATGCAGCACTGATCCAAGAGACACCCCACTCAGTACATCATCCAGCACTGATCCCTGAGAAAGCCCACTCACGACATCATCCAGCACTGATCCCTGAGACACCCCACTCAGTCCATCATCCAGCACTGATCCCTGTGACACCCCACTCAGAACATAATCCAGCACTGATCCCTGAGACACCCCACTCAGTCCATCATCCAGCACTGATCCCTGTGACACCCCACTCAGTCCATCATCCAGCACCTGATCCCTGAGACACCCCACTCAGTACATCATCCAGCACTGATCCAAGAGACACCCCACTCAGTCCATCATCCAGCACTGATCCCTGAGACACCCCACTCAGAACATTATCCAGCACTGATCCCAGAGACACCCCACTCAGTACATCATCCAGCACTGATCCCTGAGACACCCCACTCAGTACATCATGCAGCACTGATCCCTGAGACACCCCACTCAGTACATCATCCAGCACTGATCCCTGAGACACCCCACTCAGTCCATCCTCCAGCACTGATCCCTGAGACACCCCACTCATTACATAATCCAGCACAGATCCCTGAGACACCCCACTCAGTACATCATCCAGCACCGATCCCTGAGACACCCCACTCATTACATCATCCAGCACAGATCCCTGAGACACCCCACTCAGTACATCATCCAGCACCAATCCCTGAGACACCCCACTCAGTACATCATCCAGCACTGAACCCTGAGACACCCCACTCAGTACATCATCCAGCAGTGATCCCTGAGACACCCAACTCAGTCCATCATCCAGCACTGATCCCTGAGACACCCCACTCAGTACATCATCCAGCACTGATCCCTGAGACACCCCACTCAGTCCATCATCCAGCACTGATCCCTGAGACACCCCACTCAGAACATCATCCAGCACTGATCCTTGAGACACCCCACTCAGTACATCATCCAGCACTGATCCCTGAGACACCCCACTCAGTACATCATCCAGCACTGATCCCTGAGACACCCCACTCAGTACATCATCCAGCACTGATCCCTGAGACACCACACTCAGTACATCATCCAGCACCGATGCCTGAGACACCCCACTCAGTACATCATCCAGCACTGATCCCTGAGACACCCCACTCAGTACATCATCCAGCACTAATCCAAGAGACACCCCACTCAGTACATCATCCAGCACTGATCCCTGAGACACCCCACTCAGTACATCATCCAGCACTGATCCCTGAGACACCCCACTCAGTACATCATCCAGCACTGATCCCTGAGAGACCCCACTCAGCACATCATCCAGCACTAATCCAAGAGACACCCCACTCACTACATCATCCAGCACCGATCCCTGAGACACCCCACTCAGTACATCATCCAGCACTAATCCAAGAGACACCCCACTCAGCACATCATCCAGCACCGATGGCTGAGACACCCCACTCAGTACATCATCCAGCACTGATCCCTGAGACACCCCACTCAGTACTTTATCCAGCACTGATCCCTGAGACACCCCACTCTGTACATCATCCAGCACCGATCCCTGAGACACCCCACTCAGTACATAATCCAGCACTGATCCCTGAGACACCCCACTCAGTTCATCATCCAGCACTGATCCCTGTGACACCCCACTCAGAACAACATCCAGCACTGATCCCTGAGACACCCCACTCAGTACATCATCCAGCACTGATCCCTGGGACACCCCACTCAGTCCATCATCCAGCACTGATCCCAGAGACACCCCACTCAGTACATCATCCAGCACTGATCCCTGAGACACCCCACTCAGTACATAATCCAGCACTGATCCCTGAGACACCCCACTCAGTACATCATCCAGCACTGATCCCTGAGACACCACACTCAGTACATCATCCAGCACTGATCCCTCAGTCAACCCACTCACTACATCATCCAGCACCGATCCCTGAGACACCCCACTCAGTACATCATCCAGCACTGATCCCTGAGACACCCCACTCAGTACATCTTCCAGCACTGATCCCTGAGACACCCCACTCAGCACATCATCCAGCACTGATCCCTGAGACACCCCACTCAGTACATCATCCAGCACTGATCCCTGAGACACCCCACTCAGTCCATCATCCAGCACTGATCCCTGAGACACCCCACTCAGAACATCATCCAGCACTGATCCCTGAGACACCCCAGTCTGTACATCATCCAGCACTGATCCCTGAGACACCCCACTCAGTACATCATCCAGCACTGATCCCTGAGACACCCCACTCACGACATCATCCAGCACCGATCCCTGAGACACCCCACTCAGTACATCATCCAGCACCGATCCCTGAGACACCCCACTCAGTACATCATGCAGCACTGATCCCTGAGACACCCCACTCAGTACATCATCCAGCACCGATGGCTGAGACACCCCACTCAGTACATCATCCAGCACTGATCCCTGAGACACCCCACTCAGTACTTTATCCAGCACTGATCCCTGAGACACCCCACTCTGTACATCATCCAGCACCGATCCCTGAGACACCCCACTCAGTACATAATCCAGCACTGATCCCTGAGACACCCCACTCAGTTCATCATCCAGCACTGATCCCTGTGACACCCCACTCAGAACAACATCCAGCACTGATCCCTGAGACACCCCACTCAGTACATCATCCAGCACTGATCCCTGGGACACCCCACTCAGTCCATCATCCAGCACTGATCCCAGAGACACCCCACTCAGTACATCATCCAGCACTGATCCCTGAGACACCCCACTCAGTACATAATCCAGCACTGATCCCTGAGACACCCCACTCAGTACATCATCCAGCACTGATCCCTGAGACACCACACTCAGTACATCATCCAGCACTGATCCCTCAGTCAACCCACTCACTACATCATCCAGCACCGATCCCTGAGACACCCCACTCAGTACATCATCCAGCACTGATCCCTGAGACACCCCACTCAGTACATCTTCCAGCACTGATCCCTGAGACACCCCACTCAGCACATCATCCAGCACTGATCCCTGAGACACCCCACTCAGTACATCATCCAGCACTGATCCCTGAGACACCCCACTCAGTCCATCATCCAGCACTGATCCCTGAGACACCCCACTCAGAACATCATCCAGCACTGATCCCTGAGACACCCCAGTCTGTACATCATCCAGCACTGATCCCTGAGACACCCCACTCAGTACATCATCCAGCACTGATCCCTGAGACACCCCACTCACGACATCATCCAGCACCGATCCCTGAGACACCCCACTCAGTACATCATCCAGCACCGATCCCTGAGACACCCCACTCAGTACATCATGCAGCACTGATCCCTGAGACACCCCACTCAGTACATCATCCAGCACCGATGCCTGAGACACCCCACTCAGTACATCATCCAGCACTGATCCCTGAGACACCCTACTCAGTACATCATCCAGCACTGATCCAAGAGACACCCCACTCAGTACATCATCCAGCACTGATCCCTGAGAAAGCCCACTCACTACATCATCCAGCACTGATCCCTGAGACACCCCACTCAGTCCATCATCCAGCACTGATCCCTGTGACACCCCACTCAGAACATAATCCAGCACTGATCCCTGAGACACCCCACTCAGTCCATCATCCAGCACTGATCCCTGTGACACCCCACTCAGTCCATCATCCAGCACCTGATCCCTGAGACACCCCACTCAGTACATCATCCAGCATTGATCCAAGAGACACCCCACTCAGTCCATCATCCAGCACTGATCCCTGAGACACCCCACTCAGAACATTATCCAGCACTGATCCCAGAGACACCCCACTCAGTACATCATCCAGCACTGATCCCTGAGACACCCCACTCAGTACATCATGCAGCACTGATCCCTGAGACACCCCACTCAGTACATCATCCAGCACTGATCCCTGAGACACCCCACTCAGTACATCCTCCAGCACTGATCCCTGAGACACCCCACTCATTACATAATCCAGCACAGATCCCTGAGACACCCCACTCAGTACATCATCCAGCACCGATCCCTGAGACACCCCACTCATTACATCATCCAGCACCGATCCCTGAGACACCCCACTCGGTACATCATCCAGCACCAATCCCTGAGACACCCCACTCAGTACATCATCCAGCACTGAACCCTGAGACACCCCACTCAGTACATCATCCAGCACCGATCACTGAGACACCCCACTCAGTACATCATCCAGCAGTGATCCCTCAGACACCCAACTCAGTCCATCATCCAGCACTGATCCCTGAGACACCCCACTCAGTACATCATCCAGCACTGATCCCTGAGACACCCCACTCAGTCCATCATCCAGCACTGATCCCTGAGACACCCCACTCAGAACATCATCCAGCACTGATCCTTGAGACACCCCACTCAGTACATCATCCAGCACTGATCCCTGAGACACCCCACTCAGTACATCATCCAGCACTGATCCCTGAGACACCCCACTCAGTACATCATCCAGCACTGATCCCTGAGACACCCCACTCAGTACATCATCCAGCACTGATCCCTGAGACACCACACTCAGTACATCATCCAGCACTGATCCCTGAGACACCCCACTCAGTACATCATCCAGCACTGATCCCTGAGACACCACAATCAGTACATCATCCAGCACCGATCCCTGAGACACCCCACTCAGTACATCATCCAGCACCGATGCCTGAGACACCCCACTCAGTACATCATCCAGCACTGATCCCTGAGACACCCCACTCAGTACATCATCCAGCACTAATCCAAGAGACACCCCACTCAGTACATCATCCAGCACTGATCCCTGAGACACCCCACTCAGTACACCATGCAGCACTGATCCCTGAGACACCCCACTCAGCACATCATCCAGCACTGATCCCTGAGACACCCCACGCAGTACATCATCCAGCACTGATCCCTGAGACACCCCACTCAGAACATCATCCAGCACTGATCCCTGAGACACCCCAGTCTGTACATCATCCAGCACTGATCCCTGAGACACCCCACTCACTACATCATCCAGCACCGATCCCTGAGACACCCCACTCAGTACATCATCCAGCACTGATCCCTGAGACACCCCACTCAGTACATCATCCAGCACCGATCCCTGAGACACCCCACTCAGTACATCATCCAGCACTGATCCCTGAGACACCCCACTCAGTACATCATGCAGCACTGATCCAAGAGACACCCCACTCAGTACATCATCCAGCACTGATCCCTGAGAAAGCCCACTCACTACATCATCCAGCACTGATCCCTGAGACACCCCACTCAGTACATCATCCAGCACTGATCCCTGAGACACCCCACTCAGTACATCATCCAGCACTGATCCCTGAGACACCCCACTCAGTCCATCATCCAGCACCTGATCCCTGAGACACCCCACTCAGTACATCATGCAGCACTGATCCAAGAGACACCCCACTCAGTACATCATCCAGCACTGATCCCTGAGACACCCCACTCAGTACATCATCCAGCACTGATCCCAGAGACACCCCACTCAGTACATCATGCAGCACTGATCCAAGAGACACCCCACTCAGTACATCATCCAGCACTGATCCCTGAGAAAGCCCACTCACGACATCATCCAGCACTGATCCCTGAGACACCCCACTCAGTCCATCATCCAGCACTGATCCCTGTGACACCCCACTCAGAACATAATCCAGCACTGATCCCTGAGACACCCCACTCAGTCCATCATCCAGCACTGATCCCTGTGACACCCCACTCAGTCCATCATCCAGCACCTGATCCCTGAGACACCCCACTCAGTACATCATCCAGCACTGATCCAAGAGACACCCCACTCAGTCCATCATCCAGCACTGATCCCTGAGACACCCCACTCAGAACATTATCCAGCACTGATCCCAGAGACACCCCACTCAGTACATCATCCAGCACTGATCCCTGAGACACCCCACTCAGTACATCATGCAGCACTGATCCCTGAGACACCCCACTCAGTACATCATCCAGCACTGATCCCTGAGACACCCCACTCAGTCCATCCTCCAGCACTGATCCCTGAGACACCCCACTCATTACATAATCCAGCACAGATCCCTGAGACACCCCACTCAGTACATCATCCAGCACCGATCCCTGAGACACCCCACTCATTACATCATCCAGCACAGATCCCTGAGACACCCCACTCAGTACATCATCCAGCACCAATCCCTGAGACACCCCACTCAGTACATCATCCAGCACTGAACCCTGAGACACCCCACTCTGTACATCATCCAGCAGTGATCCCTGAGACACCCAACTCAGTCCATCATCCAGCACTGATCCCTGAGACACCCCACTCAGTACATCATCCAGCACTGATCCCTGAGACACCCCACTCAGTCCATCATCCAGCACTGATCCCTGAGACACCCCACTCAGAACATCATCCAGCACTGATCCTTGAGACACCCCACTCAGTACATCATCCAGCACTGATCCCTGAGACACCCCACTCAGTACATCATCCAGCACTGATCCCTGAGACACCCCACTCAGTACATCATCCAGCACTGATCCCTGAGACACCACACTCAGTACATCATCCAGCACCGATGCCTGAGACACCCCACTCAGTACATCATCCAGCACTGATCCCTGAGACACCCCACTCAGTACATCATCCAGCACTAATCCAAGAGACACCCCACTCAGTACATCATCCAGCACTGATCCCTGAGAGACCCCACTCAGCACATCATCCAGCACTAATCCAAGAGACACCCCACTCACTACATCATCCAGCACCGATCCCTGAGACACCCCACTCAGTACATCATCCAGCACTAATCCAAGAGACACCCCACTCAGCACATCATCCAGCACCGATGGCTGAGACACCCCACTCAGTACATCATCCAGCACTGATTCCTGAGACACCCCACTCACTACATCATCCAGCTCCGATCCCTGAGACACACAACTCAGTTCATCATCCAGCACTGATTCCTGAGACACCCCACTCAGTACATCATCCAGCACCGATGCCTGAGACACCCCACTCAGTACATCATCCAGCACTGATCCCTGAGACACCCCACTCAGTACATCATCCAGCACCGATCCCTGAGACACCCCACCCAGTACATTATCCAGCACCGACCGATGCCTGTGACACCCCCGTTCTGAACATCATCCAGCACTGATCCCTGAGACACCGCACCCAGTACATCATCCAGCACCGACCGATGCCTGAGACACCCCATTCTGAACATCATCCAGCACTGATCCCTGAGACACCCCACCCAGTACATTATCCAGCACTGATCCCTGAGACACCCCACTCAGCACATCATTCAGCACTGATCCCTGAGACACCCCACCCAGTACATCATCCAGCACCGACCGATGCCTGAGACACCCCATTCTGAACATCATCCAGCACTGATCCCTGAGACACCCCACCCAGTACATTATCCAGCACTGATCCCTGAGACACCAAACTCAGCACATCATCCAGCACCGATGCCTGAGACACCCCACTCATTACATCATCCAGCACAGATTGCTGAGACACCCCACTCAGTACATCATCCAGCACTGATCCCTGAGACACCCCACTCAGTACATCATCCAGCATCGATCCCTGAGACACCCCACTCAGTACATCATCCAGCACCGATCCCTGAGACACACCACTCAGTACATAATCCAGCACTGATCCCTGAGACACCCCACTCAGTCCATCATCCAGCACTGATCCCTGTGACACCCCACTCAGAACATAATCCAGCACTGATCCCTGAGACACCCCACTCAGTCCATCATCCAGCACTGATCCCTGTGACACCCCACTCAGAACATCATCCAGCACTGATCCCTGAGACACCCCACTCATTACATCATCCAGCGCTGATCCAAGAGACACCCCACTCAGTACATCATCCAGCACTGATCCCTCAGTCAACCCACTCACTACATCATCCAGCACCGATCCCTGAGACACCCCACTCAGTACATAATCCAGCACTGATCCCTGAGACACCCCACTCAGTACATCATCCAGCACTGATCCAAGAGACACCCCACTCAGACCAGCATCCAGCACTGATCCCTGAGACACCCCACTCAGTACATCATCCAGCACTGATCCCTGGGACACCCCACTCAGTCCATCATCCAGCACTGATCCCTGAGACACCCCACTCATTACATCATCCAGCACAGATCCCTGAGACATCCCACTCAGTACATCATCCAGCACTGATCCCTGAGACACCCCACTCAGTACATCATCCAGCACCGATCCCTGAGACACCCCACTCAGTACATCATCCAGCACCGATCCCTGAGACACACCACTCAGTACATAATCCAGCACTGATCCCTGAGACACCCCACTCAGTCCATCATCCAGCACTGATCCCTGTGACACCCCACTCAGAACATAATCCAGCACTGATCCCTGAGACACCCCACTCAGTCCATCATCCAGCACTGATCCCTGTGACACCCCACTCAGAACATCATCCAGCACTGATCCCTGAGACACCCCACTCAGTACATCATCCAGCACTGATCCCTGGGACACCCCACTCAGTCCATCATCCAGCACTGATCCCAGAGACACCCCACTCAGTACATCATCCAGCACTGATCCCTGAGACACCCCACTCAGTACATAATCCAGCACTGATCCCTGAGACACCCCACTCAGTACATCATCCAGCACTGATCCCTGAGACACCACACTCAGGACATCATCCAGCACTGATCCCTGAGACACCCCACTCATTACATCATCCAGCGCTGATCCAAGAGACACCCCACTCAGTACATCATCCAGCACTGATCCCTCAGTCAACCCACTCACTACATCATCCAGCACCGATCCCTGAGACACCCCACTCAGTACATAATCCAGCACTGATCCCTGAGACACCCCACTCAGTACATCATCCAGCACTGATCCAAGAGACACCCCACTCAGTACATCATCCAGCACTGATCCCTGAGACACCTCACTCAGAACATCATCCAGCACTGATCCCTGAGACACGGCACTCAGAACATCATCCAGCACTGATCCCTGAGACACCCCAGTCTGTACATCATCCAGCACCGATCCCTGAGACACCCCACTCAGTACATCATCCAGCACTGATCCCTGAGACACCCCACTCAGTACATCATCCAGCACCGATCACTGAGACACCCCACTCACGACATCATCCAGCACCGATCCCTGAGACACCCCACTCAGTACATCATCCAGCACCGATCACTGAGACACCCCACTCAGTACATCATCCAGCACTGATTCCTGAGACACCCCACTCAGTACATCATCCAGCACCGATCCCCGAGACGCCCCACTCAGTACATCATCCAGCACCGATCACTGAGACACCCCACTCAGTACATCATCCAGCACTGATTCCTGAGACACCCCACTCAGTACATCATCCAGCACCGATCCCCGAGACACCCCACTCAGTACATCATCCAGCACAGATCCCTGAGACACCCCACTCAGTACCTCATCCAGCACTGATCCCTGAGACACCCCACTCAGTACATCCTCCAGCACTGATCCCTGAGACACCCCACTCATTACATCATCCAGCACAGATCCCTGAGACACCCCACTCAGTACATCATCCAGCACCGATCCCTGAGACACCACACTCAGTACATCATCCAGCATCGATCCCTGAGACACCCCACTCAGTACATCATGCAGCACTGATCCCTGAGACACCCCACCCAGTACATTATCCAGCACTGATCCCTGAGACACCCCACCAAGTACATTATCCAGCACTGATCCCTGAGACACCAAACTCAGCACATCATCCAGCACCGATGCCTGAGACACCCCACTCATTACATCATCCAGCACAGATTGCTGAGACACCCCACTCAGTACATCATCCAGCACTGATCCCTGAGACACCCCACTCAGTACATCATCCAGCACCGATCCCTGAGACACCCCACTCAGTACATCATCCAGCACTGATCCCTGAGACACCCCACTCATTACATCATCCAGCACAGATCCCTGTGACACCCCACTCAGTACATCATCCAGCACTGATCCCTGAGACACCCCACTCATTACATCATCCAGCACAGATCCCTGTGACACCCCACTCAGTACATCATCCAGCACTGATCCCTGAGACACCCCACTCAGGACATCATCCAGCACTGATCCCTGAGACACCCCACTCAGTACATCATCCAGCACCGATCCCTGTGACACCCCACTCAGTACATCATCCAGCACTGATCCCTGTGACACCCCACTCAGAACATAATCCAGCACTGATCCCTGAGACACCCCACTCAGTCCATCATCCAGCACTGATCCCTGTGACACCCCACTCAGTCCATCATCCAGCACCTGATCCCTGAGACACCCCACTCATTACATCATCCAGCACTGATCCAAGAGACACCCCACTCAGTACATCATCCAGCACTGATCCCTGAGACACCCCACTCAGAACATTATCCAGCACTGATCCCAGAGACACCCCACTCAGTACATCATCCAGCACTGATCCCTGAGACACCCCACTCAGTACATCATGCAGCACTGATCCCTGAGACACCCCACTCAGTACATCATCCAGCACTGATCCCTGAGACACCCCACTCAGTACATCCTCCAGCACTGATCCCTGAGACACCCCACTCATTACATAATCCAGCACAGATCCCTGAGACACCCCACTCAGTACATC
Source organism: Heterodontus francisci (assembly GCF_036365525.1). Lineage (NCBI taxonomy): Eukaryota > Metazoa > Chordata > Chondrichthyes > Heterodontiformes > Heterodontidae > Heterodontus > Heterodontus francisci. Next base: position 58,333,083 of record NC_090402.1, read on the forward strand.
ATCCAGCACCGATCCCTGAGACACCCCACTCATTACATCATCCAGCACCGATCCCTGAGACACCCCACTCGGTACATCATCCAGCACCAATCCCGGAGACACCCCACTCAGTACATCATCCAGCACTGAACCCTGAGACACCCCACTCAGTACATCATCCAGCACCGATCACTGAGACACCCCACTCAGTACATCATCCAGCAGTGATCCCTGAGACACCCAACTCAGTCCATCATCCAGCACTGATCCCTGAGACACCCCACTCAGTACATCATCCAGCACTGATCCCTGAGACACCCCACTCAGTCCATCATCCAGCACTGATCCCTGAGACACCCCACTCAGAACATCATCCAGCACTGATCCTTGAGACACCCCACTCAGTACATCATCCAGCACTGATCCCTGAGACACCCCACTCAGTACATCATCCAGCACTGATCCCTGAGACACCCCACTCAGTACATCATCCAGCACTGATCCCTGAGACACCACACTCAGTACATCATCCAGCACCGATCCCTGAGACACCCCACTCAGTACATCATGCAGCACTGATCCCTGAGACACCCGACTCAGTACATCATCCAGCACCGATGCCTGAGACACCCCACTCAGTACATCATCCAGCACTGATCCCTGAGACACCCCACTCAGTACATCATCCAGCACTAATCCAAGAGACACCCCACTCAGTACATCATCCAGCACTGATCCCTGAGACACCCCACTCACTACATCATCCAGCACCGATCCCTGAGACACCCCACTCAGTACATCATCCAGCACTAATCCAAGAGACACCCCACTCAGAACATCATCCAGCACTGATCCCTGAGACACCCCAGTCTGTACATCATCCAGCACTAATCCAAGAGACACCCCACTCAGAACATCATCCAGCACCGATCCCTGAGACACCCCACTCAGTACATCATCCAGCACTAATCCAAGAGACACCCCACTCAGAACATCATCCAGCACTGATCCCTGAGACACCCCAGTCTGTACATCATCCAGCACTGATCCCTGAGACACCCCACTCACTACATCATCCAGCACCGATCCCTGAGACACCCCACTCAGTACATCATCCAGCACTGATCCCTGTGACACCCCACTCAGAACATAATCCAGCACTGATCCCTGAGACACCCCACTCAGTCCATCATCCAGCACTGATCCCTGTGACACCCCACTCAGAACATCATCCAGCACTGATCCCTGAGACACCCCACTCAGTACATCATCCAGCACTGATCCCTGGGACACCCCACTCAGTCCATCATCCAGCACTGATCCCAGAGACACCCCACTCAGTACATCATCCAGCACTGATCCCTGAGACACCCCACTCAGTACATAATCCAGCACTGATCCCTGAGACACCCCACTCAGTACATCATCCAGCACTGATCCCTGAGACACCACACTCAGGACATCATCCAGCACTGATCCCTGAGACACCCCACTCATTACATCATCCAGCGCTGATCCAAGAGACACCCCACTCAGTACATCATCCAGCACTGATCCCTCAGTCAACCCACTCACTACATCATCCAGCACCGATCCCTGAGACACCCCACTCAGTACATAATCCAGCACTGATCCCTGAGACACCCCACTCAGTACATCATCCAGCACTGATCCAAGAGACACCCCACTCAGTACATCATCCAGCACTGATCCCTGAGACACCTCACTCAGAACATCATCCAGCACTGATCCCTGAGACACGGCACTCAGAACATCATCCAGCACTGATCCCTGAGACACCCCAGTCTGTACATCATCCAGCACCGATCCCTGAGACACCCCACTCAGTACATCATCCAGCACTGATCCCTGAGACACCCCACTCAGTACATCATCCAGCACCGATCACTGAGACACCCCACTCACGACATCATCCAGCACCGATCCCTGAGACACCCCACTCAGTACATCATCCAGCACCGATCACTGAGACACCCCACTCAGTACATCATCCAGCACTGATTCCTGAGACACCCCACTCAGTACATCATCCAGCACCGATCCCCGAGACGCCCCACTCAGTACATCATCCAGCACCGATCACTGAGACACCCCACTCAGTACATCATCCAGCACTGATTCCTGAGACACCCCACTCAGTACATCATCCAGCACCGATCCCCGAGACACCCCACTCAGTACATCATCCAGCACAGATCCCTGAGACACCCCACTCAGTACCTCATCCAGCACTGATCCCTGAGACACCCCACTCAGTACATCCTCCAGCACTGATCCCTGAGACACCCCACTCATTACATCATCCAGCACAGATCCCTGAGACACCCCACTCAGTACATCATCCAGCACCGATCCCTGAGACACCACACTCAGTACATCATCCAGCATCGATCCCTGAGACACCCCACTCAGTACATCATGCAGCACTGATCCCTGAGACACCCCACCCAGTACATTATCCAGCACTGATCCCTGAGACTCCCCACCAAGTACATTATCCAGCACTGATCCCTGAGACACCAAACTCAGCACATCATCCAGCACCGATGCCTGAGACACCCCACTCATTACATCATCCAGCACAGATTGCTGAGACACCCCACTCAGTACATCATCCAGCACTGATCCCTGAGACACCCCACTCAGTACATCATCCAGCACCGATCCCTGAGACACCCCACTCAGTACATCATCCAGCACTGATCCCTGAGACACCCCACTCATTACATCATCCAGCACAGATCCCTGTGACACCCCACTCAGTACATCATCCAGCACTGATCCCTGAGACACCCCACTCATTACATCATCCAGCACAGATCCCTGTGACACCCCACTCAGTACATCATCCAGCACTGATCCCTGAGACACCCCACTCAGGACATCATCCAGCACTGATCCCTGAGACACCCCACTCAGTACATCATCCAGCACCGATCCCTGTGACACCCCACTCAGTACATCATCCAGCACTGATCCCTGTGACACCCCACTCAGAACATAATCCAGCACTGATCCCTGAGACACCCCACTCAGTCCATCATCCAGCACTGATCCCTGTGACACCCCACTCAGTCCATCATCCAGCACCTGATCCCTGAGACACCCCACTCATTACATCATCCAGCACTGATCCAAGAGACACCCCACTCAGTACATCATCCAGCACTGATCCCTGAGACACCCCACTCAGAACATTATCCAGCACTGATCCCAGAGACACCCCACTCAGTACATCATCCAGCACTGATCCCTGAGACACCCCACTCAGTACATCATGCAGCACTGATCCCTGAGACACCCCACTCAGTACATCATCCAGCACTGATCCCTGAGACACCCCACTCAGTACATCCTCCAGCACTGATCCCTGAGACACCCCACTCATTACATAATCCAGCACAGATCCCTGAGACACCCCACTCAGTACATCATCCAGCACCGATCCCTGAGACACCCCACTCATTACATCATCCAGCACCGATCCCTGAGACACCCCACTCGGTACATCATCCAGCACCAATCCCGGAGACACCCCACTCAGTACATCATCCAGCACTGAACCCTGAGACACCCCACTCAGTACATCATCCAGCACCGATCACTGAGACACCCCACTCAGTACATCATCCAGCAGTGATCCCTGAGACACCCAACTCAGTCCATCATCCAGCACTGATCCCTGAGACACCCCACTCAGTACATCATCCAGCACTGATCCCTGAGACACCCCACTCAGTCCATCATCCAGCACTGATCCCTGAGACACCCCACTCAGAACATCATCCAGCACTGATCCTTGAGACACCCCACTCAGTACATCATCCAGCACTGATCCCTGAGACACCCCACTCAGTACATCATCCAGCACTGATCCCTGAGACACCCCACTCAGTACATCATCCAGCACTGATCCCTGAGACACCACACTCAGTACATCATCCAGCACCGATCCCTGAGACACCCCACTCAGTACATCATGCAGCACTGATCCCTGAGACACCCGACTCAGTACATCATCCAGCACCGATGCCTGAGACACCCCACTCAGTACATCATCCAGCACTGATCCCTGAGACACCCCACTCAGTACATCATCCAGCACTAATCCAAGAGACACCCCACTCAGTACATCATCCAGCACTGATCCCTGAGACACCCCACTCACTACATCATCCAGCACCGATCCCTGAGACACCCCACTCAGTACATCATCCAGCACTAATCCAAGAGACACCCCACTCAGAACATCATCCAGCACTGATCCCTGAGACACCCCAGTCTGTACATCATCCAGCACTAATCCAAGAGACACCCCACTCAGAACATCATCCAGCACCGATCCCTGAGACACCCCACTCAGTACATCATCCAGCACTAATCCAAGAGACACCCCACTCAGAACATCATCCAGCACTGATCCCTGAGACACCCCAGTCTGTACATCATCCAGCACTGATCCCTGAGAAACCCCACTCACTACATCATCCAGCACCGATCCCTGAGACACCCCACTCAGTACATCATCCAGCACTGATCCCTGAGACACCCCACTCAGTACATCATCCAGCACTGATCCCTGAGACACCCCACTCAGTACATCATCCAGCACTGATCCCTGAGACACCCCACTCACGACATCATCCAGCACCGATCCCTGAGACACCCCACTCTGTACATCATCCAGCACCGATCCCTGAGACACCCCACTCAGTACATCATGCAGCACTGATCCCTGAGACACCCCACTCAGTACATCATCCAGCACCGATGCCTGAGACACCCCACTCAGTACATCATCCAGCACTGATCCAAGAGACACCCCACTCAGTACATCATCCAGCACTGATCCCTGAGAAAGCCCACTCACTACATCATCCAGCACTGATCCCTGAGACACCCCACTCAGTCCATCATCCAGCACTGATCCCTGTGACACCCCACTCAGAACATAATCCAGCACTGATCCCTGAGACACCCCACTCAGTCCATCATCCAGCACTGATCCCTGTGACACCCCACTCAGTCCATCATCCAGCACCTGATCCCTCAGACACCCCACTCAGTACATCATCCAGCACTGATCCAAGAGACACCCCACTCAGTCCATCATCCAGCACTGATCCCTGAGACACCCCACTCAGAACATTATCCAGCACTGATCCCAGAGACACCCCACTCAGTACATCATCCAGCACTGATCCCTGAGACACCCCACTCAGTACATCATGCAGCACTGATCCCTGAGACACCCCACTCAGTACATCATCCAGCACTGATCCCTGAGACACCCCACTCAGTACATCCTCCAGCACTGATCCCTGAGACACCCCGCTCATTACATAATCCAGCACAGATCCCTGAGACACCCCATTCAGTACATCATCCAGCACCGATCCCTGAGACACCCCACTCATTACATCATCCAGCACAGATCCCTGAGACACCCCACTCAGTACATCATCCAGCACCAATCCCTGAGACACCCCACTCAGTACATCATCCAGCACTGAACCCTGAGACACCCCACTCAGTACATCATCCAGCAGTGATCCCTGAGACACCCAACTCAGTCCATCATCCAGCACTGATCCCTGAGACACCCCACTCAGTACATCATCCAGCACTGATCCCTGAGACACCCCACTCAGTCCATCATCCAGCACTGATCCCTGAGACACCCCACTCAGAACATCATCCAGCACTGATCCTTGAGACACCCCACTCAGTACATCATCCAGCACTGATCCCTGAGACACCCCACTCAGTACATCATCCAGCACTGATCCCTGAGACACCCCACTCAGTACATCATCCAGCACTGATCCCTGAGACACCACACTCAGTACATCATCCAGCACCGATGCCTGAGACACCCCACTCAGTACATCATCCAGCACTGATCCCTGAGACACCCCACTCAGTACATCATCCAGCACTAATCCAAGAGACACCCCACTCAGTACATCATCCAGCACTGATCCCTGAGACACCCCACAAAGTACATCATCCAGCACCGATGCCTGAGACACCCCACTCAGCACATCATCCAGCACTGATCCCTGAGACACCCCACTCAGTACATCATCCAGCACTAATCCAAGAGACACCCCACTCAGTACATCATCCAGCACCGATCCCTGAGACACCCCACTCAGTACACCATGCAGCACTGATCCCTGAGAGACCCCACTCAGTACATCATCCAGCTCCGATCCCTGAGACACCCCACTCAGTTCATCATCCAGCACTGATTCCTGAGACACCCCACTCAGTACATCATCCAGCACCGATGCCTGAGACACCCCACTCAGTACATCATCCAGCACTGATCCCTGAGACACCCCACTCAGTACATCATCCAGCACCGATCCCTGAGACACCCCACTCAGTACATCATCCAGCACCGATCCCTGAGACACCCCACCCAGTACATTATCCAGCACCGACCGATGCCTGAGACACCCCATTCTGAACATCAACCAGCACTGATCCCTGAGACACCCCACCCAGTACATCATCCAGCACCGACCGATGCCTGAGACACCCCATTCTGAACATCATCCAGCACTGATCCCTGAGACACCCCACCCAGTACATTATCCAGCACTGATCCCTGAGACACCCCACTCAGCACATCATTCAGCACTGATCCCTGAGACACCCCACCAAGTACATTATCCAGCACTGATCCCTGAGACACCAAACTCAGCACATCATCCAGCACCGATGCCTGAGACACCCCACTCATTACATCATCCAGCACAGATTGCTGAGACACCCCACTCAGTACATCATCCAGCACTGATCCCTGAGACACCCCACTCAGTACATCATCCAGCATCGATCCCTGAGACACCCCACTCAGTACATCATCCAGCACTGATCCCTGAGACACCCCACTCATTACATCATCCAGCACTGATCCCTGAGACACCCCACTCATTACATCATCCAGCATCGATCCCTGAGACACCCCACTCAGTACATCATCCAGCACTGATCCCTGAGACACCCCACTCATTACATCATCCAGCACTGATCCCTGAGGCACCCCACTCAGTACATCATCCAGCACTGATCCCTGAGACACCCCACTCAGTACTTTATCCAGCACTGATCCCTGAGACACCCCACTCTGTACATCATCCAGCACCGATCCCTGAGACACCCCACTCAGTACATCATCCAGCACCGATCCCTGAGACACACCACTCAGTACATAATCCAGCACTGATCCCTGAGACACCCCACTCAGTCCATCATCCAGCACTGATCCCTGTGACACCCCACTCAGAACATAATCCAGCACTGATCCCTGAGACACCCCACTCAGTCCATCATCCAGCACTGATCCCTGTGACACCCCACTCAGAACATCATCCAGCACTGATCCCTGAGACACCCCACTCAGTACATCATCCAGCACTGATCCCTGGGACACCCCACTCAGTCCATCATCCAGCACTGATCCCAGAGACACCCCACTCAGTACATCATCCAGCACTGATCCCTGAGACACCCCACTCAGTACATAATCCAGCACTGATCCCTGAGACACCCCACTCAGTACATCATCCAGCACTGATCCCTGAGACACCACACTCAGGACATCATCCAGCACTGATCCCTGAGACACCCCACTCATTACATCATCCAGCGCTGATCCAAGAGACACCCCACTCAGTACATCATCCAGCACTGATCCCTCAGTCAACCCACTCACTACATCATCCAGCACCGATCCCTGAGACACCCCACTCAGTACATCATGCAGCACTGATCCCTGAGACACCCCACTCAGTACATCATCCAGCACTGATCCCTGAGACACCCCACTCATTACATCATCCAGCACTGATCCCTGAGACACCCCACTCTGTACATCATCCAGCACCGATCCCTGAGACACCCCACTCAGTACATCATCCAGCACCGATCCCTGAGACACACCACTCAGTACATAATCCAGCACTGATCCCTGAGACACCCCACTCAGTCCATCATCCAGCACTGATCCCTGTGACACCCCACTCAGAACATAATCCAGCACTGATCCCTGAGACACCCCACTCAGTCCATCATCCAGCACTGATCCCTGTGACACCCCACTCAGAACATCATCCAGCACTGATCCCTGAGACACCCCACTCAGTACATCATCCAGCACTGATCCCTGGGACACCCCACTCAGTCCATCATCCAGCACTGATCCCAGAGACACCCCACTCAGTACATCATCCAGCACTGATCCCTGAGACACCCCACTCAGTACATAATCCAGCACTGATCCCTGAGACACCCCACTCAGTACATCATCCAGCACTGATCCCTGAGACACCACACTCAGGACATCATCCAGCACTGATCCCTGAGACACCCCACTCATTACATCATCCAGCGCTGATCCAAGAGACACCCCACTCAGTACATCATCCAGCACTGATCCCTCAGTCAACCCACTCACTACATCATCCAGCACCGATCCCTGAGACACCCCACTCAGTACATCATGCAGCACTGATCCCTGAGACACCCCACTCAGTACATCATCCAGCACTGATCCCTGAGACACCCCACTCATTACATCATCCAGCACTGATCCCTGAGACACCCCACTCATTACATCATCCAGCACCGATCCCTGAGACACCCCACTCAGTACATCATGCAGCACTGATCCCTGAGACACCCCACTCAGTACATCATCCAGCACTGATCCCTGAGACACCCCACTCAGTACATCATCCAGCACTGATCCCTGAGACACCCCACTCAGAACATCATCCAGCACTGATCCCTGAGACACGGCACTCAGAACATCATCCAGCACTGATCCCTGAGACACCCCACCCAGTACATCATCCAGCACCGACCGATGCCTGAGACACCCCATTCTGAACATCATCCAGCACTGATCCCTGAGACACCCCACCCAGTACATTATCCAGCACTGATCCCTGAGACACCCCACTCAGCACATCATTCAGCACTGATCCCTGAGACACCCCACCAAGTACATTATCCAGCACTGATCCCTGAGACACCAAACTCAGCACATCATCCAGCACCGATGCCTGAGACACCCCACTCATTACATCATCCAGCACAGATTGCTGAGACACCCCACTCAGTACATCATCCAGCACTGATCCCTGAGACACCCCACTCAGTACATCATCCAGCATCGATCCCTGAGACACCCCACTCAGTACATCATCCAGCACTGATCCCTGAGACACCCCACTCATTACATCATCCAGCACTGATCCCTGAGACACCCCACTCATTACATCATCCAGCATCGATCCCTGAGACACCCCACTCAGTACATCATCCAGCACTGATCCCTGAGACACCCCACTCATTACATCATCCAGCACTGATCCCTGAGGCACCCCACTCAGTACATCATCCAGCACTGATCCCTGAGACACCCCACTCAGTACTTTATCCAGCACTGATCCCTGAGACACCCCACTCTGTACATCATCCAGCACCGATCCCTGAGACACCCCACTCAGTACATCATCCAGCACCGATCCCTGAGACACACCACTCAGTACATAATCCAGCACTGATCCCTGAGACACCCCACTCAGTCCATCATCCAGCACTGATCCCTGTGACACCCCACTCAGAACATAATCCAGCACTGATCCCTGAGACACCCCACTCAGTCCATCATCCAGCACTGATCCCTGTGACACCCCACTCAGAACATCATCCAGCACTGATCCCTGAGACACCCCACTCAGTACATCATCCAGCACTGATCCCTGGGACACCCCACTCAGTCCATCATCCAGCACTGATCCCAGAGACACCCCACTCAGTACATCATCCAGCACTGATCCCTGAGACACCCCACTCAGTACATAATCCAGCACTGATCCCTGAGACACCCCACTCAGTACATCATCCAGCACTGATCCCTGAGACACCACACTCAGGACATCATCCAGCACTGATCCCTGAGACACCCCACTCATTACATCATCCAGCGCTGATTCAAGAGACACCCCACTCAGTACATCATCCAGCACTGATCCCTCAGTCAACCCACTCACTACATCATCCAGCACCGATCCCTGAGACACCCCACTCAGTACATCATGCAGCACTGATCCCTGAGACACCCCACTCAGTACATCATCCAGCACTGATCCCTGAGACACCCCACTCATTACATCATCCAGCACTGATCCCTGAGACACCCCACTCATTACATCATCCAGCACCGATCCCTGAGACACCCCACTCAGTACATCATGCAGCACTGATCCCTGAGACACCCCACTCAGTACATCATCCAGCACTGATCCCTGAGACACCCCACTCAGTACATCATCCAGCACTGATCCCTGAGACACCCCACTCAGAACATCATCCAGCACTGATCCCTGAGACACGGCACTCAGAACATCATCCAGCACTGATCCCTGAGACACCCCACTCAGTACATCATCCAGCACCGATCACTGAGACACCCCACTCAGTACATCATCCAGCACTGATTCCTGAGACACCCCACTCAGTACATCATCCAGCACCGATCCCCGAGACACCCCACTCAGTACATCATCCAGCACCGATCACTGAGACACCCCACTCAGTACATCATCCAGCACTGATTCCTGAGACACCCCACTCAGTACATCATCCAGCACCGATCCCCGAGACACCCCACTCAGTACATCATCCAGCACCGATCACTGAGACACCCCACTCAGTACATCATCCAGCACCGATCACTGAGACACCCCACTCAGTACATCATCCAGCACCGATCCCCGAGACACCCCACTCAGTACATCATCCAGCACTGATCCCTGAGACACCCCACTCAGTACATCCTCCAGCACTGATCCCTGAGACACCCCACTCATTACATCATCCAGCACAGATCCCTGAGACACCCCACTCAGTACATCATCCAGCACCGATCACTGAGACACCCCACTCAGTACATCATCCAGCACTGATTCCTGAGACACCCCACTCAGTACATCATCCAGCACCGATCCCCGAGACACCCCACTCAGTACATCATCCAGCACCGATCACTGAGACACCCCACTCAGTACATCATCCAGCACCGATCACTGAGACACCCCACTCAGTACATCATCCAGCACCGATCCCCGAGACACCCCACTCAGTCCATCATCCAGCACTGATCCCTGAGACACCCCACTCAGTACATCCTCCAGCACTGATCCCTGAGACACCCCACTCATTACATCATCCAGCACTGATCCCTGAGACACCCCACTCAGTACATCCTCCAGCACTGATCCCTGAGACACCCCACTCATTACATCATCCAGCACAGATCCCTGAGACACCCCACTCAGTACATCATCCAGCACCGATCCCTGAGACACCACACTCAGTACATCATCCAGCATCGATCCCTGAGACACCCCACTCAGTACATCATGCAGCACTGATCCCTGAGACACCCCACTCAGAACATCATCCAGCACTGATCCCTGAGACACCCCTCTCAGCACATCATCCAGCACTGATCCCTGAGACACCCCTCTCAGCACATCATCCAGCACTGATCCCTGAGACACCCCTCTCAGCACATCATCCAGCACCGATCCCTGAGACACCACACTCAGTACATCATCCAGCATCGATCCCTGAGACACCCCACTCAGTACATCATGCAGCACTGATCCCTGAGACACCCCACCCAGTACATTATCCAGCACTGATCCCTGAGACACCCCACTCAGCACATCATCCAGCACTGATCCCTGAGACACCCCACCCAGTACATTATCCAGCACTGATCCCTGAGACACCCCACTCAGCACATCATCCAGCACTGATCCCTGAGACACCCCACCAAGTACATTATCCAGCATCGATCCCTGAGACACCCCACTCAGCACATCATGCAGCACTGATCCCTGAGACACCCCACCCAGTACATTATCCAGCACTGATCCCTGAGACACCAAACTCAGCACATCATCCAGCACCGATGCCTGAGACACCCCACTCAGTACATCATCCAGCACTGATCCCTGAGACACCCCACTCATTACATCATCCAGCACAGATCCCTGAGACACCCCACTCAGTACATCATCCAGCACTGATCCCTGAGACACCCCACTCAGTTCATCATCCAGCACTGATTCCTGAGACACCCCACTCAGTACATCATCCAGCACCGATGCCTGAGACACCCCACTCAGTACATCATCCAGCACTGATCCCTGAGACACCCCACTCAGTACATCATCCAGCACCGATCCCTGAGACACCCCACTCAGTACATCATCCAGCACCGATCCCTGAGACACCCCACCCAGTACATTATCCAGCACCGACCGATGCCTGAGACACCCCATTCTGAACATCAACCAGCACTGATCCCTGAGACACCCCACCCAGTACATCATCCAGCACCGACCGATGCCTGAGACACCCCATTCTGAACATCATCCAGCACTGATCCCTGAGACACCCCACCCAGTACATTATCCAGCACTGATCCCTGAGACACCCCACTCAGCACATCATTCAGCACTGATCCCTGAGACACCCCACCAAGTACATTATCCGGCACTGATCCCTGAGACACCAAACTCAGCACATCATCCAGCACCGATGCCTGAGACACCCCACTCATTACATCATCCAGCACAGATTGCTGAGACACCCCACTCAGTACATCATCCAGCACTGATCCCTGAGACACCCCACTCAGTACATCATCCAGCATCGATCCCTGAGACACCCCACTCAGTACATCATCCAGCACTGATCCCTGAGACACCCCACTCATTACATCATCCAGCACTGATCCCTGAGACACCCCACTCATTACATCATCCAGCATCGATCCCTGAGACACCCCACTCAGTACATCATCCAGCACTGATCCCTGAGACACCCCACTCATTACATCATCCAGCACTGATCCCTGAGGCACCCCACTCAGTACATCATCCAGCACTGATCCCTGAGACACCCCACTCAGTACTTTATCCAGCACTGATCCCTGAGACACCCCACTCTGTACATCATCCAGCACCGATCCCTGAGACACCCCACTCAGTACATCATCCAGCACCGATCCCTGAGACACACCACTCAGTACATAATCCAGCACTGATCCCTGAGACACCCCACTCAGTCCATCATCCAGCACTGATCCCTGTGACACCCCACTCAGAACATAATCCAGCACTGATCCCTGAGACACCCCACTCAGTCCATCATCCAGCACTGATCCCTGTGACACCCCACTCAGAACATCATCCAGCACTGATCCCTGAGACACCCCACTCAGTACATCATCCAGCACTGATCCCTGGGACACCCCACTCAGTCCATCATCCAGCACTGATCCCAGAGACACCCCACTCAGTACATCATCCAGCACTGATCCCTGAGACACCCCACTCAGTACATAATCCAGCACTGATCCCTGAGACACCCCACTCAGTACATCATCCAGCACTGATCCCTGAGACACCACACTCAGGACATCATCCAGCACTGATCCCTGAGACACCCCACTCATTACATCATCCAGCGCTGATCCAAGAGACACCCCACTCAGTACATCATCCAGCACTGATCCCTCAGTCAACCCACTCACTACATCATCCAGCACCGATCCCTGAGACACCCCACTCAGTACATCATGCAGCACTGATCCCTGAGACACCCCACTCAGTACATCATCCAGCACTGATCCCTGAGACACCCCACTCATTACATCATCCAGCACTGATCCCTGAGACACCCCACTCTGTACATCATCCAGCACCGATCCCTGAGACACCCCACTCAGTACATCATCCAGCACCGATCCCTGAGACACACCACTCAGTACATAATCCAGCACTGATCCCTGAGACACCCCACTCAGTCCATCATCCAGCACTGATCCCTGTGACACCCCACTCAGAACATAATCCAGCACTGATCCCTGAGACACCCCACTCAGTCCATCATCCAGCACTGATCCCTGTGACACCCCACTCAGAACATCATCCAGCACTGATCCCTGAGACACCCCACTCAGTACATCATCCAGCACTGATCCCTGGGACACCCCACTCAGTCCATCATCCAGCACTGATCCCAGAGACACCCCACTCAGTACATCATCCAGCACTGATCCCTGAGACACCCCACTCAGTACATAATCCAGCACTGATCCCTGAGACACCCCACTCAGTACATCATCCAGCACTGATCCCTGAGACACCACACTCAGGACATCATCCAGCACTGATCCCTGAGACACCCCACTCATTACATCATCCAGCGCTGATCCAAGAGACACCCCACTCAGTACATCATCCAGCACTGATCCCTCAGTCAACCCACTCACTACATCATCCAGCACCGATCCCTGAGACACCCCACTCAGTACATCATGCAGCACTGATCCCTGAGACACCCCACTCAGTACATCATCCAGCACTGATCCCTGAGACACCCCACTCATTACATCATCCAGCACTGATCCCTGAGACACCCCACTCATTACATCATCCAGCACCGATCCCTGAGACACCCCACTCAGTACATCATGCAGCACTGATCCCTGAGACACCCCACTCAGTACATCATCCAGCACTGATCCCTGAGACACCCCACTCAGTACATCATCCAGCACTGATCCCTGAGACACCCCACTCAGAACATCATCCAGCACTGATCCCTGAGACACGGCACTCAGAACATCATCCAGCACTGATCCCTGAGACACCCCACCCAGTACATCATCCAGCACCGACCGATGCCTGAGACACCCCATTCTGAACATCATCCAGCACTGATCCCTGAGACACCCCACCCAGTACATTATCCAGCACTGATCCCTGAGACACCCCACTCAGCACATCATTCAGCACTGATCCCTGAGACACCCCACCAAGTACATTATCCAGCACTGATCCCTGAGACACCAAACTCAGCACATCATCCAGCACCGATGCCTGAGACACCCCACTCATTACATCATCCAGCACAGATTGCTGAGACACCCCACTCAGTACATCATCCAGCACTGATCCCTGAGACACCCCACTCAGTACATCATCCAGCATCGATCCCTGAGACACCCCACTCAGTACATCATCCAGCACTGATCCCTGAGACACCCCACTCATTACATCATCCAGCACTGATCCCTGAGACACCCCACTCATTACATCATCCAGCATCGATCCCTGAGACACCCCACTCAGTACATCATCCAGCACTGATCCCTGAGACACCCCACTCATTACATCATCCAGCACTGATCCCTGAGGCACCCCACTCAGTACATCATCCAGCACTGATCCCTGAGACACCCCACTCAGTACTTTATCCAGCACTGATCCCTGAGACACCCCACTCTGTACATCATCCAGCACCGATCCCTGAGACACCCCACTCAGTACATCATCCAGCACCGATCCCTGAGACACACCACTCAGTACATAATCCAGCACTGATCCCTGAGACACCCCACTCAGTCCATCATCCAGCACTGATCCCTGTGACACCCCACTCAGAACATAATCCAGCACTGATCCCTGAGACACCCCACTCAGTCCATCATCCAGCACTGATCCCTGTGACACCCCACTCAGAACATCATCCAGCACTGATCCCTGAGACACCCCACTCAGTACATCATCCAGCACTGATCCCTGGGACACCCCACTCAGTCCATCATCCAGCACTGATCCCAGAGACACCCCACTCAGTACATCATCCAGCACTGATCCCTGAGACACCCCACTCAGTACATAATCCAGCACTGATCCCTGAGACACCCCACTCAGTACATCATCCAGCACTGATCCCTGAGACACCACACTCAGGACATCATCCAGCACTGATCCCTGAGACACCCCACTCATTACATCATCCAGCGCTGATTCAAGAGACACCCCACTCAGTACATCATCCAGCACTGATCCCTCAGTCAACCCACTCACTACATCATCCAGCACCGATCCCTGAGACACCCCACTCAGTACATCATGCAGCACTGATCCCTGAGACACCCCACTCAGTACATCATCCAGCACTGATCCCTGAGACACCCCACTCATTACATCATCCAGCACTGATCCCTGAGACACCCCACTCATTACATCATCCAGCACCGATCCCTGAGACACCCCACTCAGTACATCATGCAGCACTGATCCCTGAGACACCCCACTCAGTACATCATCCAGCACTGATCCCTGAGACACCCCACTCAGTACATCATCCAGCACTGATCCCTGAGACACCCCACTCAGAACATCATCCAGCACTGATCCCTGAGACACGGCACTCAGAACATCATCCAGCACTGATCCCTGAGACACCCCACTCAGTACATCATCCAGCACCGATCACTGAGACACCCCACTCAGTACATCATCCTGCACTGATTCCTGAGACACCCCACTCAGTACATCATCCAGCACCGATCCCCGAGACACCCCACTCAGTACATCATCCAGCACCGATCACTGAGACACCCCACTCAGTACATCATCCAGCACTGATTCCTGAGACACCCCACTCAGTACATCATCCAGCACCGATCCCCGAGACACCCCACTCAGTACATCATCCAGCACCGATCACTGAGACACCCCACTCAGTACATCATCCAGCACCGATCACTGAGACACCCCACTCAGTACATCATCCAGCACCGATCCCCGAGACACCCCACTCAGTACATCATCCAGCACTGATCCCTGAGACACCCCACTCAGTACATCCTCCAGCACTGATCCCTGAGACACCCCACTCATTACATCATCCAGCACAGATCCCTGAGACACCCCACTCAGTACATCATCCAGCACCGATCACTGAGACACCCCACTCAGTACATCATCCAGCACTGATTCCTGAGACACCCCACTCAGTACATCATCCAGCACCGATCCCCGAGACACCCCACTCAGTACATCATCCAGCACCGATCACTGAGACACCCCACTCAGTACATCATCCAGCACCGATCACTGAGACACCCCACTCAGTACATCATCCAGCACCGATCCCCGAGACACCCCACTCAGTCCATCATCCAGCACTGATCCCTGAGACACCCCACTCAGTACATCCTCCAGCACTGATCCCTGAGACACCCCACTCATTACATCATCCAGCACTGATCCCTGAGACACCCCACTCAGTACATCCTCCAGCACTGATCCCTGAGACACCCCACTCATTACATCATCCAGCACAGATCCCTGAGACACCCCACTCAGTACATCATCCAGCACCGATCCCTGAGACACCACACTCAGTACATCATCCAGCATCGATCCCTGAGACACCCCACTCAGTACATCATGCAGCACTGATCCCTGAGACACCCCACTCAGAACATCATCCAGCACTGATCCCTGAGACACCCCTCTCAGCACATCATCCAGCACTGATCCCTGAGACAGCCCTCTCAGCACATCATCCAGCACTGATCCCTGAGACACCCCTCTCAGCACATCATCCAGCACCGATCCCTGAGACACCACACTCAGTACATCATCCAGCATCGATCCCTGAGACACCCCACTCAGTACATCATGCAGCACTGATCCCTGAGACACCCCACCCAGTACATTATCCAGCACTGATCCCTGAGACACCCCACTCAGCACATCATCCAGCACTGATCCCTGAGACACCCCACCCAGTACATTATCCAGCACTGATCCCTGAGACACCCCACTCAGCACATCATCCAGCACTGATCCCTGAGACACCCCACCAAGTACATTATCCAGCATCGATCCCTGAGACACCCCACTCAGCACATCATGCAGCACTGATCCCTGAGACACCCCACCCAGTACATTATCCAGCACTGATCCCTGAGACACCAAACTCAGCACATCATCCAGCACCGATGCCTGAGACACCCCACTCAGTACATCATCCAGCACTGATCCCTGAGACACCCCACTCATTACATCATCCAGCACAGATCCCTGAGACACCCCACTCAGTACATCATCCAGCACTGATCCCTGAGACACCCCACTCAGGACATCATCCAGCACTGATCCCTGAGACACCCCACTCAGTACATCATCCAGCACTGATCCCTGAGACACCCCACTCATTACATCATCCAGCACAGATCCCTGAGACACCCCACTCAGTACATCATCCAGCACTGATCCCTGAGACACCCCACTCAGGACATCATCCAGCACTGATCCCTGAGACACCCCACTCAGTACATCATCCAGCACTGATCCCTGAGACACCCCACTCATTACATCATCCAGCACAGATCCCTGAGACACCCCACTCAGACCAGCATCCAGCACTGATCCCCGAGACACCCCACTCAGTACATCATCCAGCACCGATCACTGAGACACCCCACTCAGTACATCATGCAGCACTGATCCCTGAGACACCCCACTCAGTACCTCATCCAGCATCGATCCCTGAGACACCCCACTCAGTACATCATCCAGCACTGATCCCTGAGACACCCCACTCAGTACCTCATCCAGCACTGATTCCTGAGACACCCCACTCAGTACATCATCCAGCACTGATTCCTGAGACACCCCACTCAGTACATCATGCAGCACTGATCCCTGAGACACCCCACTCAGTACCTCATCCAGCATCGATCCCTGAGACACTCCACTCAGTACATCATCCAGCACTGATCCCTGAGACACCCCACTCAGTACATCCTCCAGCACTGATCCCTGAGACACCCCACTCAGTACATCATCCAGCACCGATCCCTGAGACACCACACTCAGTACATCATCCAGCATCGATCCCTGAGACACCCCACTCAGTAGATCATGCAGCACTGATCCCTGAGACACCCCACTCAGTACATCATCCAGCACCGATGCCTGAGACACCTCACTCATTACATCATCCAGCACAGATCCCTGAGACACCCCACTCAGTACATCATCCAGCACCGATCCCTGAGACACCCCACTCTGTACATCATCCAGCACCGATCCCTGAGACACCCCACTCAGTACATCATCCAGCACCGATCCCTGAGACACCCCACTCAGTACATAATCCAGCACTGATCCCTGAGACACCCCACTCAGTCCATCATCCAGCACTGATCCCTGTGACACCCCACTCTGTACATCATCCAGCACCGATCCCTGAGACACCCCACTCAGTACATAATCCAGCACTGATCCCTGAGACACCCCACTCAGTCCATCATCCAGCACTGATCCCTGTGACACCCCACTCAGAACATAATCCAGCACTGATCCCTGAGACACCCCACTCAGTCCATCATCCAGCACTGATCCCTGTGACACCCCACTCAGAACATCATCCAGCACTGATCCCTGAGACACCCCACTCAGTCCATCATCCAGCACTGATCCCAGAGACACCCCACTCAGTACATCATCCAGCACTGATCCCTGAGACACCCCACTCAGTACATAATCCAACACTGATCCCTGAGACACCCCACTCAGTACATCATCCAGCACTGATCCCTGAGACACCACACTCAGTACATCATCCAGCACTGATCCCTGAGACACCCCACTCATTACATCATCCAGCGCTGATCCAAGAGACACCCCACTCAGTACATCATCCAGCACTGATCCCTCAGTCAAGCCACTCACTACATCATCCAGCACCGATCCCTGAGACACCCCACTCAGTACATCATGCAGCACTGATCCCTGAGACACCCCACTCAGTACATCATCCAGCACTGATCCCTGAGACACCCCACTCAGTACATCATCCAGCACTGATCCAAGAGACACCCCACTCAGTACATCATCCAGCACTGATCCCTGAGACACCCCACTCAGTCCATCATCCAGCACTGATCCCTGAGACACCTCACTCAGAACATCATCCAGCACTGATCCCTGAGACACCCCACTCAGAACATCATCCAGCACTGATCCCTGAGACACCCCAGTCTGTACATCATCCAGCACCGATCCCTGAGACACCCCACTCAGTACATCATCCAGCACTGATCCCTGAGACACCCACCTCAGTACATCATCCAGCACCGATCACTGAGACACCCCACTCACGACATCATCCAGCACCGATCCCTGAGACACCCCACTCAGTACATCATCCAGCACTGATTCCAGAGACACCCCACTCAGTACATCATCCAGCACCGATCCCCGAGACACCCCACTCAGTACATCATCCAGCACCGATCACTGAGACACCCCACTCAGTACATCATCCAGCACTGATTCCTGAGACACCCCACTCAGTACATCATCCAGCACCGATCCCCGAGACACCCCACTCAGTACATCATCCAGCACTGATCCCTGAGACACCCCACTCAGTACATCATCCAGCACTGATCCCTGAGACACCCCACTCAGTACATCCTCCAGCACCGATCCCCGAGACACCCCACTCAGTACATCATCCAGCACCGATCACTGAGACACCCCACTCAGTACATCATCCAGCACTGATTCCTGAGACACCCCACTCTGTACATCATCCAGCACCGATCCCTGAGACACCCCACTCAGTACATCATCCAGCACCGATGCCTGAGACACCCCACTCAGTACATCATCCAGCACCGATCCCTGAGACACCCCACTCAGTACATCATCCAGCACCGATGCCTGAGACACCCCACTCAGTACATCATCCAGCACTGATCCCTGAGACACCCCACTCAGACCAGCATCCAGCACTGATCCCTGAGACACCCCACTCAGACCAGCATCCAGCACTGATCCCTGAGACACCCCACTCAGTACATCATCCAGCACCGATCCCTGAGACACCCCACTCAGTACATCATCCAGCACCGATCCCTGAGACACCCCACTCAGACCAGCATCCAGCACCGATCCCTGAGACACCCCACTCAGTACATCATCCAGCACCGATCCCTGAGACACCCCACTCAGTACATCATCCAGCACTGATCCCTGAGACACCCCACTCAGTACATCATCCAGCACCGATCCCTGAGACACCCCACTCAGTACATCATCCAGCACCGATCCCTGAGACATCCCACTCAGTACATCATCCAGCACTGATCCCTGAGACACCCCACTCAGACCAGCATCCAGCACCGATCCCTGAGACACCCCACTCTGTACATCATCCAGCACTGATCCCTGAGACACCCCACTCAGACCAGCATCCAGCACCGATCCCTGAGACACCCCACTCTGTACATCATCCAGCACTGATCCCTGAGACACCCCACTCTGTACATAATCCAGCACCGATCCCTGAGACACCCCACTCAGTACATCATCCAGCACCGATCCCTGAGACACCCCACTCAGTACATAATCCAGCACTGATCCCTGAGACACCCCACTCAGTCCATCATCCAGCACTGATCCCTGTGACACCCCACTCTGTACATCATCCAGCACCGATCCCTGAGACACCCCACTCAGTACATAATCCAGCACTGATCCCTGAGACACCCCACTCTGTACATCATCCAGCACCGATCCCTGAGACACCCCACTCAGTACATAATCCAGCACTGATCCCTGAGACACCCCACTCAGTCCATCATCCAGCACTGATCCCTGTGACACCCCACTCAGAACATAATCCAGCACTGATCCCTGAGACACCCCACTCAGTCCATCATCCAGCACTGATCCCTGTGACACCCCACTGAGAACATCATCCAGCACTGATCCCTGAGACACCCCACTCAGTACATCATCCAGCACTGATCCCTGGGACACCCCACTCAGTCCATCATCCAGCACTGATCCCAGAGACACCCCACTCAGTACATCATCCAGCACTGATCCCTGAGACACCCCACTCAGTACATAATCCAGCACTGATCCCTGAGACACCCCACTCAGTACATCATCCAGCATTGATCCCTGAGACACCACACTCAGTACATCATCCAGCACTGATCCCTGAGACACCCCACTCATTACATCATCCAGCGCTGATCCAAGAGACACCCCACTCAGTACATCATCCAGCACTGATCCCTCAGTCAAGCCACTCACTACATCATCCAGCACCGATCCCTGAGACACCCCACTCAGTACATCATGCAGCACTGATCCCTGAGACACCCCACTCAGTACATCATCCAGCACTGATCCCTGAGACACCCCACTCAGTACATCATCCAGCACTGATCCAAGAGACACCCCACTCAGTACATCATCCAGCACTGATCCCTGAGACACCCCACTCAGTCCATCATCCAGCACTGATCCCTGAGACACCTCACTCAGAACATCATCCAGCACTGATCCCTGAGACACCCCACTCAGAACATCATCCAGCACTGATCCCTGAGACACCCCAGTCTGTACATCATCCAGCACCGATCCCTGAGACACCCCACTCAGTACATCATCCAGCACTGATCCCTGAGACACCCCACTCAGTACATCATCCAGCACCGATCACTGAGACACCCCACTCACGACATCATCCAGCACCGATCCCTGAGACACCCCACTCAGTACATCATCCAGCACTGATTCCAGAGACACCCCACTCAGTACATCATCCAGCACCGATCCCCGAGACACCCCACTCAGTACATCATCCAGCACCGATCACTGAGACACCCCACTCAGTACATCATCCAGCACTGATTCCTGAGACACCCCACTCAGTACATCATCCAGCACCGATCCCCGAGACACCCCACTCAGTACATCATCCAGCACTGATCCCTGAGACACCCCACTCAGTACATCATCCAGCACTGATCCCTGAGACACCCCACTCAGTACATCCTCCAGCACTGATTCCTGAGACACCCCACTCATTACATTATCCTGCACAGATCCCTGAGACACCCCACTCAGTACATCATCCAGCACCGATCCCTGAGACACCACACTCAGTACATCATCCAGCATCGATCCCTGAGACACCCCACTCAGTACATCATCCAGCACTGATCCCTGAGACACCCCACTCAGTACATCATCCAGCACTAATCCAAGAGACACCCCACTCAGTACATCATCCAGCACTGATCCCTGAGACACCCCACTCACTACATCATCCAGCACCGATCCCTGAGACACCCCACTCAGTACATCATGCAGCACTGATCCCTGAGACACCCCACTCACTACATCATCCAGCACCGATCCCTGAGACACACCACTCAGTACATCATCCAGCACCGATCCCTGAGAGACCCCACTCAGCACATCATCCAGCACCGATAGCTGAGAAACCCTACTCAGTACATCATCCAGCACTGATTCCTGAGACACCCCACTCAGTACATCATCCAGCACCGATGCCTGAGACACCCCACTCAGTACATCATCCAGCACTGATCCCTGAGACACCCCACTCAGTACATCATCCAGCACCGATCCCTGTGACACCCCACTCAGTACATCATCCAGCACCGATGCCTGAGACACCCCACTCAGTACATCATCCAGCACTGATCCCTGAGACACCCCACTCAGTACATCATCCAGCACCGATCCCTGAGACAACCCACCCAGTACATTATCGAGCACCGACCGATGCCTGTGACACCCCCATTCTGAACATCATCCAGCACTGATCCCTGAGACACCCCACCCAGTACATCATCCAGCACCGACCGATGCCTGAGACACCCCATTCTGAACATCATCCAGCACTGATCCCTGAGACACCCCACCCAGTACATTATCCAGCACTGATCCCTGAGACACCCCACTCAGCACATCATCCAGCACTGATCCCTGAGACACACCACCAAGTACATTATCCAGCACTGATCCCTGAGGACACCCCACTCAGCACATCATCCAGCACTGATCCCTGAGACACCAAACTCAGCACATCATCCAGCACCGATGCCTGAGACACCCCACTCATTACATCATCCAGCACAGATCCCTGAGACACCCCACACAGTACATCATCTAGCACTGATCCCTGAGACACCCCACTCAGTACATCATCCAGCACCGATCCCTGAGACACCCCACTCAGTACATCATCCAGCACTGATCCCTGAGACACCCCACTCATTACATCATCCAGCACAGATCCCTGAGACACCCCACTCAGTACATCATCCAGCACTGATCCCTGAGACACCCCACTCAGGACATTATCCAACACTGAACCCTGAGACACCCCACTCAGTACTTTATCCAGCACTGATCCCTGAGACACCCCACTCTGTACATCATCCAGCACCGATCCCTGAGTCACCCCACTCAGTACATCATCCAGCACCGATCCCTGAGACACCCCACTCAGTACATAATCCAGCACTGATCCCTGAGACACCCCACTCAGTCCATCATCCAGCACTGATCCCTGTGACACCCCACTCAGAACATAATCCAGCACTGATCCCTGAGACACCCCACTCAGTCCATCATCCAGCACTGATCCCTGTGACACCCCACTCAGTATATCATCCAGCACTGATCCCTGAGTCACCCCACTCAGTCCATCATCCAGCACCTGATCCCTGAGACACCCCACTCAGAACATCATCCAGCACTGATCCCTGAGACACCCCACTCAGTACATCATCCAGCACTGATCCCTGGGACACCCCACTCAGTCCATCATCCAGCACTGATCCCAGAGACACCCCACTCAGTACATCATCCAGCACTGATCCCTGAGACACCCCACTCAGTACATAATCCAGCACTGATCCCTGAGACACCACATTCAGTACATCATCCAGCACTGATCCCTGAGACACCCCACTCATTACATCATCCAGCGCTGATCCAAGAGACACCCCACTCAGTACATCATCCAGCACTGATCCCTCAGTCAACCCACTCACTACATCATCCAGCACCGATCCCTGAGACACCCCACTCAGTACATCATGCAGCACTGATCCCTGAGACACCCCACTCAGTACATCATCCAGCACTGATCCCTGAGACACCCCACTCAGTACATCTTCCAGCACTGATCCCTGAGACACCCCACTCAGCACATCATCCAGCACTGATCCCTGAGACACCCCACTCAGTACATCATCCAGCACTGATCCAAGAGACACCCCACTCAGTACATCATCCAGCACTGATCCCTGAGACACCCCACTCAGTACATCATCCAGCACTCATCCAAGAGACACCCCACTCAGTACATCATCCAGCACTGATCCCTGAGACACACCACCAAGTACATTATCCAGCACTGATCCCTGAGGACACCCCACTCAGTACATCATCCAGCACTGATCCCTGAGACACCCCACTCAGAACATCATCCAGCACTGATCCCTGAGACACCCCACTCAGAACATCATCCAGCACTGATCCCTGAGACACCCCAGTCTGTACATCATCCAGCACTGATCCCTGAGACACCCCACTCACTACATCATCCAGCACCGTTCCCTGAGACACCCCACTCAGTACATCATTCAGCACTGATCCCTGAGACACCCCACTCAGTACATCATCCAGCACTGTTCCCTGAGACACCCCACTCAGTACATCATCCAGCACTGATCCCTGAGACCCCCCACTAAGTACATCATCCAGCACTGATCCCTGAGACACCCCACTCAGTACATCATCCAGCACAGTTCCCTGAGACATCCCACTCAGTACATCATCCAGCACTGATCCCTGAGACACCCCACTCAGTACATTATCCAGCACTGATCCATGAGACACCCTACTCACTACATAATCCAGCACTGATCCCTGAGACACCCCACTCAGTACATCATCCAGCACCGATCCCTGAGACACCCCACTCAGTACATCATCCAGCACCGATCCCTGAGACACCCCACTCAGTACATAATCCAGCACTGATCCCTGAGACACCCCACTCAGTCCATCATCCAGCACTGATCCCTGTGACACCCCACTCAGAACATAATCCAGCACTGATCCCTGAGACACCCCACTCAGTCCATCATCCAGCACTGATCCCTGTGACACCCCACTCAGTACATCATCCAGCACTGATCCCTGAGACACCCCACTCAGTCCATCATCCAGCACTGATCCCTGTGACACCACACTCAGTACATCATCCAGCGCTGATCCAAGAGACACCCCACTCAGTACATCATCCAGCACTGATCCCTGAGTCACCCCACTCAGTCCATCATCCAGCACCTGATCCCTGAGACACCCCACTCAGAACATCATCCCGCACTGATCCCTGAGACACCCCACTCAGTACATCATCCAGCACTGATCCCTGGGACACCCCACTCAGTCCATCATCCACAACTGATCCCAGAGACACCCCACTCAGTACATCATCCAGCACTGATCCCTGAGACACCCCACTCAGTACATAATCCAGCACTGATCCCTGAGACACCCCACTCAGTACATCATCCAGCACTGATCCCTGAGACACCCCAGTCTGTACATCATCCAGCACTGATCCCTCAGTCAACCCACTCACTACATCATCCAGCACCGATCCCTGAGACACCCCACTCAGTACATCATGCAGCACTGATCCCTGAGACACCCCACTCAGTACATCATCCAGCACTGATCCCAGAGACACCCCACTCAGTACATCTTCCAGCACTGATCCCTGAGACACCCCACTCAGTACATCATCCAGCACTGATCCCTGAGACACCCCACTCAGTACATCATCCAGCACTGATCCAAGAGACACCCCACTCAGTACATCATCCAGCACTGATCCCTGAGTCACCCCACTCAGTACATCATCCAGCACTGATCCAAGAGACACCCCACTCAGTACATCATCCAGCACTGATCCCTGAGACACCCCACTCAGTACATCATCCAGCACTGATCCCTGAGACACCCCACTCAGAACATCATCCAGCACTGATCCCTGAGACACCCCACTCAGAACATCATCCAGCACTGATCCCTGAGACACCCCAGTCTGTACATCATCCAGCACTGATCCCTCAGTCAACCCACTCACTGCATCATCCAGCACCGATCCCTGAGACACCCCACTCAGTACATCATGCAGCACTGATCCCTGAGACACCCCACTTAGTACATCATCCAGCACTGATCCCTGAGACACCCCACTCAGTACATCTTCCAGCACTGATCCCTGAGACACCCCACTCAGTACATCATCCAGCACTGATCTCTGAGACACCCCACTCAGCACATCATCCAGCACTGATCCCTGAGACACCCCACTCAGTACATCATCCAGCACTGATCCAAGAGACACCCCACTCAGTACATCATCCAGCACTGATCCCTGAGACACCCCACTCAGTACATCATCCAGCACTGATCCAAGAGACACCCCACTCAGTACATCATCCAGCACTGATCCCTGAGACACCCCATTCAGTACATCATCCAGCACTGATTCCTGAGACACCCCACTCAGTACATCTTCCAGCACTGATCCCTGAGACACCCCACTCAGTACATCATCCAGCACTGATCCCTGAGACACCCCACTCAGCACATCATCCAGCACTGATCCCTGAGACACCCCACTCAGTACATCATCCAGCACTGATCCAAGAGACACCCCACTCAGTACATCATCCAGCACTGATCCCTGAGACACCCCACTCAGTACATCATCCAGCACTGATCCCTGGGACACCCCACTCAGTCCATCATCCAGCACTGATCCCAGAGACACCCCACTCAGTACATCATCCAGCACTGATCCCTGAGACACCCCACTCAGTATATAATCCAGCACTGATCCCTGAGACACCCCACTCAGTACATCATCCAGCACTGATCCCTGAGACACCACACTCAGTACATCATCCAGCGCTGATCCAAGAGACACCCCACTCAGTACATCATCCAGCAACGATCCCTGAGACACCCCACTCAGTACATCATGCAGCACTGATCCCTGAGACACCCCACTCAGTACATCATCCAGCACTGATCCCTGAGACACCCCACTCAGCACATCATCCAGCACTGATCCCAGAGACACCCCACTCAGTACATCATCCAGCACTGATCCAAGAGACACCCCACTCAGTACATCATCCAGCAATGATCCCTGAGACACCCCACTCAGTACATCATCCAGCACTGATCCAAGAGACACCCCACTCAGTACATCATCCAGCACTGATCCCTGAGACACCCCACTCAGTACATCATCCAGCACTGATCCAAGAGACACCCCACTCAGTACATCATCCAGCACTGATCCCTGAGACACCCCACTCAGTACATCATCCAGCACTGATCCCTGAGACACCCCACTCAGAACATCATCCAGCACTGATCCCTGAGACACCCCACTCAGAACATCATCCAGCACTGATCCCTGAGACACCCCAGTCTGTACATCATCCAGCACAGATCCCTGAGACATCCCACTCAGTACATCATCCAGCACTGATCCCTGAGACACCCCACTCAGTACATTATCCAGCACTGATCCATGAGACACCCCACTCACTACATAATCCAGCACTGATCCCTGAGACACCCCACTCAGTACATCATCCAGCACTGATCCCTGAGACACCCCACCCAGTACATCATCCAGCACCGACCGATGCCTGAGACACCCCATTCTGAACATCATCCAGCACTGATCCCTGAGACACCCCACCCAGTACATTATCCAGCACTGATCCCTGAGACACCCCACTCAGCACATCATCCAGCACTGATCCCTGAGACACACCACCAAGTACATTATCCAGCACTGATCCCTGAGGACACCCCACTCAGCACATCATCCAGCACTGATCCCTGAGACACCAAACTCAGCACATCATCCAGCACCGATGCCTGAGACACCCCACTCATTACATCATCCAGCACAGATCCCTGAGACACCCCACGCAGTACATCATCCAGCACTGATCCCTGAGACACCCCACTCAGTACATCATCCAGCACCGATCCCTGAGACACCCCACTCAGTACATCATCCAGCACTGATCCCTGAGACACCCCACTCATTACATCATCCAGCACAGATCCCTGAGACACCCCACTCAGTACATCATCCAGCACTGATCCCTGAGACACCCCACTCAGGACATTATCCAACACTGAACCCTGAGACACCCCACTCAGTACTTTATCCAGCACTGATCCCTGAGACACCCCACTCTGTACATCATCCAGCACCGATCCCTGAGTCACCCCACTCAGCACATCATCCAGCACCGATCCCTGAGACACCCCACTCAGTACATAATCCAGCACTGATCCCTGAGACACCCCACTCAGTCCATCATCCAGCACTGATCCCTGTGACACCCCACTCAGAACATAATCCAGCACTGATCCCTGAGACACCCCACTCAGTCCATCATCCAGCACTGATCCCTGTGACACCCCACTCAGTATATCATCCAGCACTGATCCCTGAGTCACCCCACTCAGTCCATCATCCAGCACCTGATCCCTGAGACACCCCACTCAGAACATCATCCAGCACTGATCCCTGAGACACCCCACTCAGTACATCATCCAGCACTGATCCCTGGGACACCCCACTCAGTCCATCATCCAGCACTGATCCCAGAGACACCCCACTCAGTACATCATCCAGCACTGATCCCTGAGACACCCCACTCAGTACATAATCCAGCACTGATCCCTGAGACACCACATTCAGTACATCATCCAGCACTGATCCCTGAGACACCCCACTCATTACATCATCCAGCGCTGATCCAAGAGACACCCCACTCAGTACATCATCCAGCACTGATCCCTCAGTCAACCCACTCACTACATCATCCAGCACCGATCCCTGAGACACCCCACTCAGTACATCATGCAGCACTGATCCCTGAGACACCCCACTCAGTTCATCATCCAGCACTGATCCCTGAGACACCCCACTCAGTACATCTTCCAGCACTGATCCCTGAGACACCCCACTCAGTACATCATCCAGCACTGATCCCTGAGACACCCCACTCAGCACATCATCCAGCACTGATCCCTGAGACACCCCACTCAGTACATCATCCAGCACTGATCCAAGAGACACCCCACTCAGTACATCATCCAGCACTGATCCCTGAGACACCCCACTCAGTACATCATCCAGCACTCATCCAAGAGACACCCCACTCAGTACATCATCCAGCACTGATCCCTGAGACACCCCACTCAGTACATCATCCAGCACTGATCCCTGAGACACCCCACTCAGAACATCATCCAGCACTGATCCCTGAGACACCCCACTCAGAACATCATCCAGCACTGATCCCTGAGACACCCCAGTCTGTACATCATCCAGCACTGATCCCTGAGACACCCCACTCACTACATCATCCAGCACCGTTCCCTGAGACACCCCACTCAGTACATCATTCAGCACTGATCCCTGAGACACCCCACTCAGTACATCATCCAGCACTGTTCCCTGAGACACCCCACTCAGTACATCATCCAGCACTGATCCCTGAGACCCCCCACTAAGTACATCATCCAGCACTGATCCCTGAGACACCCCACTCAGTACATCATCCAGCACAGTTCCCTGAGACATCCCACTCAGTACATCATCCAGCACTGATCCCTGAGACACCCCACTCAGTACATTATCCAGCACTGATCCATGAGACACCCCACTCACTACATAATCCAGCACTGATCCCTGAGACACCCCACTCAGTACATCATCCAGCACCGATCCCTGAGACACCCCACTCAGTACATCATCCAGCACCGATCCCTGAGACACCCCACTCAGTACATAATCCAGCACTGATCCCTGAGACACCCCACTCAGTCCATCATCCAGCACTGATCCCTGTGACACCCCACTCAGAACATAATCCAGCACTGATCCCTGAGACACCCCACTCAGTCCATCATCCAGCACTGATCCCTGTGACACCCCACTCAGTACATCATCCAGCACTGATCCCTGAGACACCCCACTCAGTCCATCATCCAGCACTGATCCCTGTGACACCACACTCAGTACATCATCCAGCGCTGATCCAAGAGACACCCCACTCAGTACATCATCCAGCACTGATCCCTGAGTCACCCCACTCAGTCCATCATCCAGCACCTGATCCCTGAGACACCCCACTCAGAACATCATCCCGCACTGATCCCTGAGACACCCCACTCAGTACATCATCCAGCACTGATCCCTGGGACACCCCACGCAGTCCATCATCCACAACTGATCCCAGAGACACCCCACTCAGTACATCATCCAGCACTGATCCCTGAGACACCCCACTCAGTACATAATCCAGCACTGATCCCTGAGACACCCCACTCAGTACATCATCCAGCACTGATCCCTGAGACACCCCAGTCTGTACATCATCCAGCACTGATCCCTCAGTCAACCCACTCACTACATCATCCAGCACCGATCCCTGAGACACCCCACTCAGTACATCATGCAGCACTGATCCCTGAGACACCCCACTCAGTACATCATCCAGCACTGATCCCAGAGACACCCCACTCAGTACATCTTCCAGCACTGATCCCTGAGACACCCCACTCAGTACATCATCCAGCACTGATCCCTGAGACACCCCACTCAGTACATCATCCAGCACTGATCCAAGAGACACCCCACTCAGTACATCATCCAGCACTGATCCCTGAGTCACCCCACTCAGTACATCATCCAGCACTGATCCAAGAGACACCCCACTCAGTACATCATCCAGCACTGATCCCTGAGACACCCCACTCAGTACATCATCCAGCACTGATCCCTGAGACACCCCACTCAGAACATCATCCAGCACTGATCCCTGAGACACCCCACTCAGAACATCATCCAGCACTGATCCCTGAGACACCCCAGTCTGTACATCATCCAGCACTGATCCCTCAGTCAACCCACTCACTACATCATCCAGCACCGATCCCTGAGACACCCCACTCAGTACATCATGCAGCACTGATCCCTGAGACACCCCACTCAGTACATCATCCAGCACTGATCCCTGAGACACCCCACTCAGTACATCTTCCAGCACTGATCCCTGAGACACCCCACTCAGTACATCATCCAGCACTGATCCAAGAGACACCCCACTCAGTACATCATCCAGCACTGATCCCTGAGACACCCCACTCAGTACATCATCCAGCACTCATCCAAGAGACACCCCACTCAGTACATCATCCAGCACTGATCCCTGAGACACCCCACTCAGTACATCATCCAGCACTGATCCCTGAGACACCCCACTCAGAACATCATCCAGCACTGATCCCTGAGACACCCCACTCAGAACATCATCCAGCACTGATCCCTGAGACACCCCAGTCTGTACATCATCCAGCACTGATCCCTGAGACACCCCACTCACTACATCATCCAGCACCGTTCCCTGAGACACCCCACTCAGTACATCATTCAGCACTGATCCCTGAGACACCCCACTCAGTACATCATCCAGCACTGTTCCCTGAGACACCCCACTCAGTACATCATCCAGCACTGATCCCTGAGACCCCCCACTAAGTACATCATCCAGCACTGATCCCTGAGACACCCCACTCAGTACATCATCCAGCACAGTTCCCTGAGACATCCCACTCAGTACATCATCCAGCACTGATCCCTGAGACACCCCACTCAGTACATTATCCAGCACTGATCCATGAGACACCCCACTCACTACATAATCCAGCACTGATCCCTGAGACACCCCACTCAGTACATCATCCAGCACCGATCCCTGAGACACCCCACTCAGTACATCATCCAGCACCGATCCCTGAGACACCCCACTCAGTACATAATCCAGCACTGATCCCTGAGACACCCCACTCAGTCCATCATCCAGCACTGATCCCTGTGACACCCCACTCAGAACATAATCCAGCACTGATCCCTGAGACACCCCACTCAGTCCATCATCCAGCACTGATCCCTGTGACACCCCACTCAGTACATCATCCAGCACTGATCCCTGAGACACCCCACTCAGTCCATCATCCAGCACTGATCCCTGTGACACCACACTCAGTACATCATCCAGCGCTGATCCAAGAGACACCCCACTCAGTACATCATCCAGCACTGATCCCTGAGTCACCCCACTCAGTCCATCATCCAGCACCTGATCCCTGAGACACCCCACTCAGAACATCATCCCGCACTGATCCCTGAGACACCCCACTCAGTACATCATCCAGCACTGATCCCTGGGACACCCCACTCAGTCCATCATCCACAACTGATCCCAGAGACACCCCACTCAGTACATCATCCAGCACTGATCCCTGAGACACCCCACTCAGTACATAATCCAGCACTGATCCCTGAGACACCCCACTCAGTACATCATCCAGCACTGATCCCTGAGACACCCCAGTCTGTACATCATCCAGCACTGATCCCTCAGTCAACCCACTCACTACATCATCCAGCACCGATCCCTGAGACACCCCACTCAGTACATCATGCAGCACTGATCCCTGAGACACCCCACTCAGTACATCATCCAGCACTGATCCCAGAGACACCCCACTCAGTACATCTTCCAGCACTGATCCCTGAGACACCCCACTCAGTACATCATCCAGCACTGATCCCTGAGACACCCCACTCAGTACATCATCCAGCACTGATCCAAGAGACACCCCACTCAGTACATCATCCAGCACTGATCCCTGAGTCACCCCACTCAGTACATCATCCAGCACTGATCCAAGAGACACCCCACTCAGTACATCATCCAGCACTGATCCCTGAGACACCCCACTCAGTACATCATCCAGCACTGATCCCTGAGACACCCCACTCAGAACATCATCCAGCACTGATCCCTGAGACACCCCACTCAGAACATCATCCAGCACTGATCCCTGAGACACCCCAGTCTGTACATCATCCAGCACTGATCCCTCAGTCAACCCACTCACTACATCATCCAGCACCGATCCCTGAGACACCCCACTCAGTACATCATGCAGCACTGATCCCTGAGACACCCCACTCAGTACATCATCCAGCACTGATCCCTGAGACACCCCACTCAGTACATCTTCCAGCACTGATCCCTGAGACACCCCACTCAGTACATCATCCAGCACTGATCTCTGAGACACCCCACTCAGCACATCATCCAGCACTGATCCCTGAGACACCCCACTCAGTACATCATCCAGCACTGATCCAAGAGACACCCCACTCAGTACATCATCCAGCACTGATCCCTGAGACACCCCACTCAGTACATCATCCAGCACTGATCCAAGAGACACCCCACTCAGTACATCATCCAGCACTGATCCCTGAGACACCCCATTCAGTACATCATCCAGCACTGATCCCTGAGACACCCCACTCAGTACATCTTCCAGCACTGATCCCTGAGACACCCCACTCAGTACATCATCCAGCACTGATCCCTGAGACACCCCAGTCTGTACATCATCCAGCACAGATCCCTGAGACATCCCACTCAGTACATCATCCAGCACTGATCCCTGAGACACCCCACTCAGTACATTATCCAGCACTGATCCATGAGACACCCCACTCACTACATAATCCAGCACTGATCCCTGAGACACCCCACTCAGTACATCATCCAGCACTGATCCCTGAGACACCCCACCCAGTACATCATCCAGCACCGACCGATGCCTGAGACACCCCATTCTGAACATCATCCAGCACTGATCCCTGAGACACCCCACCCAGTACATTATCCAGCACTGATCCCTGAGACACCCCACTCAGCACATCATCCAGCACTGATCCCTGAGACACACCACCAAGTACATTATCCAGCACTGATCCCTGAGGACACCCCACTCAGCACATCATCCAGCACTGATCCCTGAGACACCAAACTCAGCACATCATCCAGCACCGATGCCTGAGACACCCCACTCATTACATCATCCAGCACAGATCCCTGAGACACCCCACGCAGTACATCATCCAGCACTGATCCCTGAGACACCCCACTCAGTACATCATCCAGCACCGATCCCTGAGACACCCCACTCAGTACATCATCCAGCACTGATCCCTGAGACACCCCACTCATTACATCATCCAGCACAGATCCCTGAGACACCCCACTCAGTACATCATCCAGCACTGATCCCTGAGACACCCCACTCAGGACATTATCCAACACTGAACCCTGAGACACCCCACTCAGTACTTTATCCAGCACTGATCCCTGAGACACCCCACTCTGTACATCATCCAGCACCGATCCCTGAGTCACCCCACTCAGTACATCATCCAGCACAAATCCCTGAGACACCCCACTCAGTACATAATCCAGCACTGATCCCTGAGACACCCCACTCAGTCCATCATCCAGCACTGATCCCTGTGACACCCCACTCAGAACATAATCCAGCACTGATCCCTGAGACACCCCACTCAGTCCATCATCCAGCACTGATCCCTGTGACACCCCACTCAGTATATCATCCAGCACTGATCCCTGAGTCACCCCACTCAGTCCATCATCCAGCACCTGATCCCTGAGACACCCCACTCAGAACATCATCCAGCACTGATCCCTGAGACACCCCACTCAGTACATCATCCAGCACTGATCCCTGGGACACCCCACTCAGTCCATCATCCAGCACTGATCCCAGAGACACCCCACTCAGTACATCATCCAGCACTGATCCCTGAGACACCCCACTCAGTACATAATCCAGCACTGATCCCTGAGACACCACATTCAGTACATCATCCAGCACTGATCCCTGAGACACCCCACTCATTACATCATCCAGCGCTGATCCAAGAGACACCCCACTCAGTACATCATCCAGCACTGATCCCTCAGTCAACCCACTCACTACATCATCCAGCACCGATCCCTGAGACACCCCACTCAGTACATCATGCAGCACTGATCCCTGAGACACCCCACTCAGTACATCATCCAGCACTGATCCCTGAGACACCCCACTCAGTACATCTTCCAGCACTGATCCCTGAGACACCCCACTCAGTACATCATCCAGCACTGATCCCTGAGACACCCCACTCAGCACATCATCCAGCACTGATCCCTGAGACACCCCACTCAGTACATCATCCAGCACTGATCCAAGAGACACCCCACTCAGTACATCATCCAGCACTGATCCCTGAGACACCCCAATCAGTACATCATCCAGCACTCATCCAAGAGACACCCCACTCAGTACATCATCCAGCACTGATCCCTGAGACACCCCACTCAGTACATCATCCAGCACTGATCCCTGAGACACCCCACTCAGAACATCATCCAGCACTGATCCCTGAGACACCCCACTCAGAACATCATCCAGCACTGATCCCTGAGACACCCCAGTCTGTACATCATCCAGCACTGATCCCTGAGACACCCCACTCACTACATCATCCAGCACCGTTCCCTGAGACACCCCACTCAGTACATCATTCAGCACTGATCCCTGAGACACCCCACTCAGTACATCATCCAGCACTGTTCCCTGAGTCACCCCACTCAGTACATCATCCAGCACTGATCCCTGAGACCCCCCACTAAGTACATCATCCAGCACTGATCCCTGAGACACCCCACTCAGTACATCATCCAGCACAGTTCCCTGAGACATCCCACTCAGTACATCATCCAGCACTGATCCCTGAGACACCCCACTCAGTACATTATCCAGCACTGATCCATGAGACACCCCACTCACTACATAATCCAGCACTGATCCCTGAGACACCCCACTCAGTACATCATCCAGCACCGATCCCTGAGACACCCCACTCAGTACATCATCCAGCACCGATCCCTGAGACACCCCACTCAGTACATAATCCAGCACTGATCCCTGAGACACCCCACTCAGTCCATCATCCAGCACTGATCCCTGTGACACCCCACTCAGAACATAATCCAGCACTGATCCCTGAGACACCCCACTCAGTCCATCATCCAGCACTGATCCCTGTGACACCCCACTCAGTACATCATCCAGCACTGATCCCTGAGACACCCCACTCAGTCCATCATCCAGCACTGATCCCTGTGACACCACACTCAGTACATCATCCAGCGCTGATCCAAGAGACACCCCACTCAGTACATCATCCAGCACTGATCCCTGAGTCACCCCACTCAGTCCATCATCCAGCACCTGATCCCTGAGACACCCCACTCAGAACATCATCCCGCACTGATCCCTGAGACACCCCACTCAGTACATCATCCAGCACTGATCCCTGGGACACCCCACTCAGTCCATCATCCACAACTGATCCCAGAGACACCCCACTCAGTACATCATCCAGCACTGATCCCTGAGACACCCCACTCAGTACATAATCCAGCACTGATCCCTGAGACACCCCACTCAGTACATCATCCAGCACTGATCCCTGAGACACCCCAGTCTGTACATCATCCAGCACTGATCCCTCAGTCAACCCACTCACTACATCATCCAGCACCGATCCCTGAGACACCCCACTCAGTACATCATGCAGCACTGATCCCTGAGACACCCCACTCAGTACATCATCCAGCACTGATCCCAGAGACACCCCACTCAGTACATCTTCCAGCACTGATCCCTGAGACACCCCACTCAGTACATCATCCAGCACTGATCCCTGAGACACCCCACTCAGTACATCATCCAGCACTGATCCAAGAGACACCCCACTCAGTACATCATCCAGCACTGATCCCTGAGTCACCCCACTCAGTACATCATCCAGCACTGATCCAAGAGACACCCCACTCAGTACATCATCCAGCACTGATCCCTGAGACACCCCACTCAGTACATCATCCAGCACTGATCCCTGAGACACCCCACTCAGAACTTCATCCAGCACTGATCCCTGAGACACCCCACTCAGAACATCATCCAGCACTGATCCCTGAGACACCCCAGTCTGTACATCATCCAGCACTGATCCCTCAGTCAACCCACTCACTACATCATCCAGCACCGATCCCTGAGACACCCCACTCAGTACATCATGCAGCACTGATCCCTGAGACACCCCACTCAGTACATCATCCAGCACTGATCCCTGAGACACCCCACTCAGTACATCTTCCAGCACTGATCCCTGAGACACCCCACTCAGTACATCATCCAGCACTGATCTCTGAGACACCCCACTCAGCACATCATCCAGCACTGATCCCTGAGACACCCCACTCAGTACATCATCCAGCACTGATCCAAGAGACACCCCACTCAGTACATCATCCAGCACTGATCCCTGAGACACCCCACTCAGTACATCATCCAGCACTGATCCAAGAGACACCCCACTCAGTACATCATCCAGCACTGATCCCTGAGACACCCCATTCAGTACATCATCCAGCACTGATCCCTGAGACACCCCACTCAGTACATCTTCCAGCACTGATCCCTGAGACACCCCACTCAGTACATCATCCAGCACTGATCCCTGAGACACCCCACTCAGCACATCATCCAGCACTGATCCCTGAGACACCCCACTCAGTACATCATCCAGCACTGATCCAAGAGACACCCCACTCAGTACATCATCCAGCACTGATCCCTGAGACACCCCACTCAGTACATCATCCAGCACTGATCCCTGGGACACCCCACTCAGTCCATCATCCAGCACTGATCCCAGAGACACCCCACTCAGTACATCATCCAGCACTGATCCCTGAGACACCCCACTCAGTATATAATCCAGCACTGATCCCTGAGACACCCCACTCAGTACATCATCCAGCACTGATCCCTGAGACACCACACTCAGTACATCATCCAGCGCTGATCCAAGAGACACCCCACTCAGTACATCATCCAGCAACGATCCCTGAGACACCCCACTCAGTACATCATGCAGCACTGATCCCTGAGACACCCCACTCAGTACATCATCCAGCACTGATCCCTGAGACACCCCACTCAGCACATCATCCAGCACTGATCCCAGAGACACCCCACTCAGTACATCATCCAGCACTGATCCAAGAGACACCCCACTCAGTACATCATCCAGCAATGATCCCTGAGACACCCCACTCAGTACATCATCCAGCACTGATCCAAGAGACACCCCACTCAGTACATCATCCAGCACTGATCCCTGAGACACCCCACTCAGTACATCATCCAGCACTGATCCAAGAGACACCCCACTCAGTACATCATCCAGCACTGATCCCTGAGACACCCCACTCAGTACATCATCCAGCACTGATCCCTGAGACACCCCACTCAGAACATCATCCAGCACTGATCCCTGAGACACCCCACTCAGAACATCATCCAGCACTGATCCCTGAGACACCCCAGTCTGTACATCATCCAGCACAGATCCCTGAGACATCCCACTCAGTACATCATCCAGCACTGATCCCTGAGACACCCCACTCAGTACATTATCCAGCACTGATCCATGAGACACCCCACTCACTACATAATCCAGCACTGATCCCTGAGACACCCCACTCAGTACATCATCCAGCACCGATCCCTGAGACACCCCACTCAGTACATCATCCAGCACCGATCCCTGAGACACCCCACTCAGTACATAATCCAGCACTGATCCCTGAGACACCCCACTCAGTCCATCATCCAGCACTGATCCCTGTGACACCCACTCAGAACATAATCCAGCACTGATCCCTGAGACACCCCACTCAGTCCATCATCCAGCACTGATCCCTGTGACACCCCACTCAGTATATCATCCAGCACTGATCCCTGAGTCACCCCACTCAGTCCATCATCCAGCACCTGATCCCTGAGACACCCCACTCAGAACATCATCCAGCACTGATCCCTGAGACATCCCACTCAGTACATCATCCAGCACTGATCCCTGGGACACCCCACTCAGTCCATCATCCAGCACTGATCCCTGAGACACCCCACTCAGTATATAATCCAGCACTGATCCCTGAGACACCCCACTCAGTACATCATCCAGCACTGATCCCTGAGACACCACACTCAGTACATCATCCAGCGCTGATCCAAGAGACACCCCACTCAGTACATCATCCAGCACCGATCCCTGAGACACCCCACTCAGTACATCATGCAGCACTGATCCCTGAGACACCCCACTCAGTACATCATCCAGCACTGATCCCTGAGACACCCCACTCAGCACATCATCCAGCACTGATCCCTGAGACACCCCACTCAGTACATCATCCAGCACTGATCCAAGAGACACCCCACTCAGTACATCATCCAGCACTGATCCCTGAGACACCCCACTCAGTACATCATCCAGCACTGATCCAAGAGACACCCCACTCAGTACATCATCCAGCACTGATCCCTGAGACACCCCACTCAGTACATCATCCAGCACTGATCCCTGAGACACCCCACTCAGAACATCATCCAGCACTGATCCCTGAGACACCCCACTCAGAACATCATCCAGCACTGATCCCTGAGACACCCCAGTCTGTACATCATCCAGCACAGATCCCTGAGACATCCCACTCAGTACATCATCCAGCACTGATCCCTGAGACACCCCACTCAGTACATCATCCAGCAATGATCCATGAGACACCCCACTCACTACATAATCCAGCACTGATCCCTGAGACACCCCACTCAGTACATCATCCAGCACCGATCCCTGAGACACCCCACTCAGTACATCATCCAGCACCGATCCCTGAGACACCCCACTCAGTACATAATCCAGCACTGATCCCTGAGACACCCCACTCAGTCCATCATCCAGCACTGATCCCTGTGACACCCACTCAGAACATAATCCAGCACTGATCCCTGAGACACCCCACTCAGTCCATCATCCAGCACTGATCCCTGTGACACCCCACTCAGTATATCATCCAGCACTGATCCCTGAGTCACCCCACTCAGTCCATCATCCAGCACCTGATCCCTGAG
Organism: Heterodontus francisci; assembly: GCF_036365525.1. NCBI lineage: Eukaryota > Metazoa > Chordata > Chondrichthyes > Heterodontiformes > Heterodontidae > Heterodontus > Heterodontus francisci. The sequence continues at coordinate 58,373,873 of NC_090402.1, forward strand.
ACACCCCACTCAGAACATCATCCAGCACTGATCCCTGAGACACCCCACTCAGTACATCATCCAGCACTGATCCCTGGGACACCCCACTCAGTCCATCATCCAGCACTGATCCCAGAGACACCCCACTCAGTACATCATCCAGCACTGATCCCTGAGACACCCCACTCAGTATATAATCCAGCACTGATCCCTGAGACTCCCCACTCAGTACATCATCCAGCACTGATCCCTGAGACACCACACTCAGTACATCATCCAGCGCTGATCCAAGAGACACCCCACTCAGTACATCATCCAGCACCGATCCCTGAGACACCCCACTCAGTACATCATGCAGCACTGATCCCTGAGACACCCCACTCAGTACATCATCCAGCACTGTTCCCTGAGACACCCCACTCAGTACATCTTCCAGCACTGATCCCTGAGACACCCCACTCAGTACATCATCCAGCACTGATCCCTGAGACACCCCACTCAGCACATCATCCAGCACTGATCCCTGAGACACCCCACTCAGTACATCATCCAGCACTGATCCCTGAGACACCCCACTCAGAACATCATCCAGCACTGATCCCTGAGACACCCCAGTCTGTACATCATCCAGCACTGATCCCTGAGACACCCCACTCACTACATCATCCAGCACCGATCCCTGAGACACCCCACTCAGTACATCATCCAGCACTGATCCCTGAGACACCCCACTCAGTACATCATCCAGCACTGATCCCTGAGACACCCCACTCAGTACATCATGCAGCAGTGATCCCTGAGACACCCCACTCAGTACATCATCCAGCACTGATCCCTGAGACACCCCACTCAGTACATCATCCAGCACTGATCCCTGAGACACCCCACTCAGTACATCATCCAGCACCGATCACTGAGACACCCCACTCAGCACATCATCCAGCACCGATGCCTGAGACACCCCACTCAGTACATCATCCAGCACTGATTCCTGAGACACCCCACTCAGTACATCATCCAGCACCGATCCCCGAGACACCCCACTCAGTACATCATCCAGCACTGATCCCTGAGACACCCCACTCAGTACATCATCCAGCACAGATCCCTGAGACATCCCACTCAGTACATCATCCAGCACTGATCCCTGAGACACCCCACTCAGTACATCATCCAGCACTGATCCCTGAGACACCCCACTCAGTACATAATCCAGCACTGATCCATGAGACACCCCACTCAGTACATAATCCAGCACTGATCCCTGAGACACCCCACTCAGTACATCATCCAGCACCGATCCCTGAGACACCCCACTCAGCACATCATCCAGCACCGATGCCTGAGACACCCCACTCAGTACATCATCGAGCACCGATGCCTGAGACACCCCACTCAGTACATCATCCAGCACTGATCCCTGAGATACCCCACTCTGTACATCATCCAGCACCGATCCCTGAGACACCCCACTCAGTACATCATCCAGCACTGATCCCTGAGACACCCCACTCAGTCCATCATTCAGCACTGATCCCTGAGACACCCCACTCAGTACATCATCCAGCACTGATCCCTGAGACACCCCACTCAGTCCATCATCCAGCACTGATCCCTGAGACACCCCACTCAGTACATCATCCAGCACTGATTCCTGAGACACCCCACTCAGTACATCATCCAGCACTGATCCCTGAGACACCCCAATCAGTACATCATCCAGCACTGATCACTGAGACACCCCACTCAGTACATCATCCAGCAACGATCACTGAGACACCCCACTCAGTACATCATCCAGCACTGATCCCTGAGACACCCCACTCAGTACATCATCCAGCACTGATCCCTGAGACACCCCACTCAGTACATCATCCAGCACTGATCCCTGAGACACCCCACTCAGTCCATCATCCAGCACTGATCCCTGAGACACCCCACTCAGAACATCATCCAGCACTGATCCCTGAGACACCCCACTCAATACATCATCCAGCACCGAACCCTGAGACACCCCACTCAGTACATCATCCAGCACTGATCCCTGAGACACCCCACTCAGTACATCATCCAACACTGATCCCTGAGACACCCCACTCAGTACATCATCCAGCACCGATCCCTGAGACACCCCACTCAGTACATCATCCAGCACTGATCCTTGAGACACCCCATTCAGTACATCATCCAGCACCGATCCCTGAGACACACCACTCTGTCCATCCTTCAGCACTGATCCCTGAGACACCCCACTCAGTACATCATCCAGCACTGATCCCTGAGACACCCCAATCAGTACATCATCCAGCACTGATCCCTGAGACACCCCACTCAGTACATCATCCAGCACCGATCCCTGAGATAGCCCACTCAGTACATCATCCAGCACCGATCCCTGAGACACCCCACTCAGCACATCATCCTGCACCGATGCCTGAGACACCCCACTCAGTACATCATCCAGCACTGATCACTGAGACACCCCACTCAGTACATCATCGAGCACCGATGCCTGAGACACCCCACTCAGTACATCATCCAGCACTGATCCCTGAGACACCCCACTCAGTACATCATCCAGCACTGATCCCTGAGACACCCCACTCAGTACATCATCCAGCACCGACCGATGCCTGAGAAACCCCACTCAGAACATCATCCGGCACTGATCCCTGAGACACTCCACTCAGTACATCATCCAGCACTGATCCCTGAGACACCCCACTCAGTACATCATCCAGCACTGATCCTTGAGACACCCCACTAAGTACATCATCCAGCACTGATCCCTGAGACACCCCACTCACGACATCATCCAGCACCGATCCCGGAGACACCCCACTCAGTACATCATCCAGCACTGATCCCTGAGACACCCCACTCAGCACATCATCCAGCACCGATGCCTGAGACACCCCACTCAGTACATCATCCAGCAATGATTCCTGAGACACCCCACTCAGCACATCATCCAGCACCGATGCCTGAGACACCCCACTCAGTACATCATCCATCACTGATCCCTGAGACACCCCACTCAGTACATCATCCAGCACAGATCCCTGAGACATCCCACTCAGTACATCATCCAGCACTGATCCCTGAGACACCCCACTCAGTACATCATCCAGCACTGATCCCTGAGACACCCCACTCAGTACATAATCCAGCACTGATCCATGAGACACCCCACTCAGTACATAATCCAGCACTGATCCCTGAGACACCCCACTCAGTACATCATCCAGCACCGACCGATGCCTGAGACACCCCACTCAGAACACCATCCAGCACTGATCCCTGAGACACCCCACTCAGTACATCATCCAGCACCGATCCCTGAGACACCCCACTCAGCACATCATCCAGCACCGATGCCTGAGACACCCCACTCAGTACATCATCGAGCACCGATGCCTGAGACACCCCACTCAGTACATCATCCAGCACTGATCCCTGAGACACCCCACTCAGTACATCATCCAGCACTGATCCCTGAGACACCCCACTCAGTCCATCATTCAGCACTGATCCCTGAGACACCCCACTCAGTACATCATCCAGCACTGATCCCTGAGACACCCCACTCAGTCCATCATCCAGCACTGATCCCTGAGACACCCCACTCAGTACATCATCCAGCACTGATTCCTGAGACACCCCACTCAGTACATCATCCAGCACTGATCCCTGAGACACCCCAATCAGTACATCATCCAGCACTGATCACTGAGACACCCCACTCAGTACACCATCCAGCAACGATCACTGAGACACCCCACTCAGTACATCATCCAGCACTGATCCCTGAGACACCCCACTCAGTACATCATCCAGCACTGATCCCTGAGACACCCCACTCAGTACATCATCCAGCACTGATCCCTGAGACACCCCACTCAGAACATCATCCAGCACTGATCCCTGAGACACCCCACTCAGAACATCATCCAGCACTGATCCCTGAGACACCCCACTCAATACATCATCCAGCACCGAACCCTGAGGCACCCCACTCAGTACATCATCCAGCACTGATCCCTGAGACACCCCAATCAGTACATCATCCAGCACTGATCCCAGAGACACCCCACTCAGTACATCATCCAACACTGATCCCTGAGACACCCCACTCAGTACATCATCCAGCACTGATCCCAGAGACACCCCACTCAGTACATCATCCAACACTGATCCCTGAGACACCCCACTCAGTACATCATCCAGCACTGATCCCAGAGACACCCCACTCAGTACATCATCCAGCACTGGTCCCTGAGACACCCCAATCAGTACATCATCCAGCACCGATCCCTGAGACACCCCACTCAGTACATCATCCAGCACTGATCCCTGAGACACCCCATTCAGTACATCATCCAGCACCGATCCCTGAGACACACCACTCTGTCCATCATTCAGCACTGATCCCTGAGACACCCCACTCAGTACATCATCCAGCACTGATCCCTGAGACACCCCACTCAGTACATCATCCAGCACCGATCACTGAGACACCCCACTCAGTACATCATCCAGCACTGATCCCTGAGACACCCCACTCAGTACATCATCCAGCACTGATCCCTGAGACACCCCACTCAGTACATCATCCAGCACCGATCACTGAGACACCCCACTCAGTACATCATCCAGCACCGATCCCTGAGACACCCCACTCAGCACATCATCCTGCACCGATGCCTGAGACACCCCACTCAGTACATCATCCAGCACTGATCACTGAGACACCCCACTCAGTACATCATCGAGCACCGATGCCTGAGACACCCCACTCAGTACATCATCCAGCACTGATCCCTGAGACACCCCACTCAGTACATCATCCAGCACTGATCCCTGAGACACCCCACTCAGTACATCATCCAGCACCGACCGATGCCTGAGAAACCCCACTCAGAACATCATCCGGCACTGATCCCTGAGACACTCCACTCAGTACATCATCCAGCACTGATCCCTGAGACACTCCACTCAGTACAACTTCCTGTGCTGATCCCTGGGACACCCCACTCAGTACTACTCCCAGTCCAATCCCTGGGACATTCCTCTCAGTACAACTCCAAGTGCTGATCCCTGGGACACTCCACTCAGTACAACTCCAAGTGCTGATCCCTGGGACACTCCACTCAGTACAACTCCAAGTGCTGATCCCTGGGACACTCCACTCAGTACAACTCCAAGTGCTGATCCCTGGGACACTCCACTCAGTACATCCCCCAGCACCATTCTGCGTAGCAGCATCTGTCATCTTGGTATACCCAAGAAGTGAATGAAGGTTTGACTCACCTTGACAATTGAGTCTGGGATGGGGTCCCATGGAACACATGCACCTGTTGGAATGGAAACTGAGTTAAGAGCATGTCTACAATCTCAATCAAACATCAGCACTTCATAACGGTCACTAAAATCCAGAGGCAATGGGAAGGTCTGGGATGATTAAAGGCCTGAATTACATTTCTCATCCAAACTGCAGAGTAACAATTGCACCCCAATGATTCCACATCACATAAGAAGCAGATGAACTGATTTCAAGTGGTTTCTCTTCTCACTGTCTCTCATCTCTTTTACTTCTCTCTCTCTGACTCTCCATCCTTTTCTCTCTCTTATTCTCTCTGTTTTAAATTGAAATTGATTATAAATGTTCTGCGGAATAGCAACACAATGAGTTGGGTATGTAGAGCAGCTGAGGTCACCCAATGTCTGGTGCTGCATTCATTCTTGGGTTGTGAGTGTTACTGGCAAAACCAGCTTTAATTGCCCATCTGTAACTGCCCTTGAGAAGGTGGTAGTGAGCCACTGCCCTGAACTACTGCAGTCCATGTGGGGTAACTACACCCACAGTGCTGTTAGGAAAGCAGTTCCAGGATTTTGATCCAGCGACAGTGAAGGAACAGTGATATAGTTCCAAGTCAGGATGATGAGTATCCTGGAGGGGAACTTGCAGGTGGTGGTGTTCCCATACATCTGCTGCCCTTGTTCGTCTGGGTGGTAGAGGTCCAGGTTTGGAAGGTGCTGTTGAAGGAGCCTTAGCAAGTTCCTGCAGTGCATCTTGTAGATAATACACACTGCAGCCAGAGTACTGTGGTGTTGGAGGGAGTGAATGTTCAAGTAGCTGGAATCCAAAGAGGAGCTCGGGGTGTTTACATATAGAATAACATATAGCCGGGAATGAATTATAGGTCGGAGTGTAATCAAGGGGTTTGGCTGGTTTATATAGACACTCAAGAGATACAGGGTGGAATCTAATCAAAGGACTTGGGTGGTTTATATATAGAATAACGGATACCTGGGAACGTAAGAACATAAGAAACAGGAGCAGGATTAGGCCATTCAGCCCCTCAAGCCTGCCCTGCCATTCAATAATATTATGGTTGATCTGTCCCAGGCCTCAACTCCTCTTCCGGGCCTGCTCCGCATACCTGTTTACTCCCTGAGATTTCAAAAATCTATCTACCTCCTCCTTAAAAACATTTAGTGACCTAGCCTCCACAACTCTCTGAGGCAGAGAGAGATTCCAGAGATTCACCACCCTCAGAGAAGAAATTCCTTTGCATCTTAGTTTTAAATGTGTGCCCCCTTATTCTGTAACTATGTTCCCTAGTTCGAGATTCCCCCACCACTGGAAACATCTTCTCAACATCTACCCTGACGAGCCTCCTTTAAATCTTATATGTTTCAATAAGATCACCTCTCATTCTTCTAAACTCCAATGAATAAAGGCCGAACCTGTTTAGCCGTTCTTGATCAGACAATCCCCTTTATCCCAGGAATCAGCCTAATGAACCTTTTCTGAACTGCCTCCAATACTAGTATATCCTTCATTAAATACGGGGACCAAAACTATACGCAGTACTCCAGGTGTGGCCTCACCAACACCCTGTACAGTTGTAACAAAACTTCCCTATTTTTAAACTCTAATCCCCTAGCAAAAAGGCCAAAATTCCATTTCCCTTCCTAATTAGTTGCTGTACCTGCATGCTAACTTTTTGTGTTTCATGTACAAGAACACCCAGATCCCTTTGTACTGCAGTATTTTGTAGTCTTTCTCCATCTAAATAATAATCTGCTTTTTTATTCTTCCTACCAAAGTGAATTAGCTCACACTTTCCCACATTGAACTCCATCTGCCAAGTTTTTGCCCGCTCACTTAACTTATCTCTCCCTCTGCAGATTCTTTGTGTCCTCATCACAACATGCCTTCCCACCTATTTTTGTATCATCAGCAAATTTGGATACACTACACTCTGTCCCATCCTCTAAGTCATTTCTTTAGACAGTAAATAGCTGATGCCCTAGGACCGATCCTTGTAGAACCCCACTAGTTACGGCTTTCCAACCTGAAAAAGACCCATTGATCCCGATTCGCTGCCTTCTGTATGTTAGCCAATCCTCAATCCATGCCAACACATTATCCCCAATACCCTGAGCTCTTATTTTGTGCAATAACCTTTTATGTTGCACCTTATCGAACACTTTCTTAAAATGCAAATACACACTACATCTACCGGTTCCCCTCTATCCACTCTCCTTGTTATATCCTCAAAGAACTCTAACAAGTTTGTCAAACATGATTTCCTTTTCATAAAACCATGTTGACTCTGTTTGATTGCATTATGTTTTTCGAAATGTCCTGCTATTTCTTCTTTAATAATCGACTCTAGCATTTTCCCAATGACAGATGTTAATCTAACTGGTCTATAGTTTCCTGCTTTCTGTCTCCCTCCTTTCTTGAATAGGGGTGTCACATTAATGGTTTTCCAATTCGCTGGTACCCTACGGAATCCAGTGAGTTTTGGTATATTATGACCAATGCCTCCACTATCTCTGCAGCCATTTCTTTTAAAATCCTTGGATGCAGGCCATCAGGTCCTGGCAACTTGTCTGCCTTTAGTCCCTTCAATTTGTCCAGCAACCTTTCCCTTGTGATAGGAATTGTTACAAGTTCCTCTCTCCCATTTACACCTTGCTCATCTATTATTGTCGGGATGTTAATAGTGTGCTCCACCGTGAAGACCGATGCAAAATATTGGTTTAAATTATCTGCCATTTCCCTGTTCCATGTTATTAATTCCCCAGTTTCATCCTCTATGTGTCCCACACTTACTTTAGCTACTCTCTTCCTTTTTATATACCCATAGACACTCATGGGCGGTACAGTGGCGCAGTGGTTAGCTCCGCAACCTCACAGCTCCAGCGACCTGGGTTCAGTTCTGGGTACTGCCTGTGCGGAGTTTACAAGTTCTCCCTGTGTCTTTGTGGGTTTCTGCCGGGTACTCCGGTTTCCTCCCACAGCCAAAGACTTGCAGGTTGATAGGTAAATTGACCATTGTAAATTGCTCCTAGTGTAGGAGAGTGGTCGGAGAATGGTGGGCATGTGGTAGAGAATATGGGGTTAATGTAGGATTAGTATAAATGGGTGGTTCTTGGTCAGCACAGACTCGGTGGGCTGAAGGGCCTGTTTCAGTGCTGTGTCTCTAAATAAGTATAAATAAATAAAAAACTCATTGTTTGTTTTTATATTTCTTGCCAATTTACTCTCATAATCAATTTTCTCCCTCTTAATTAGTTTTTTAGTCATCCGCTTCTGGTTTCTAAAAAAAGTCCCAATCCTCTGGCCTACCACTAGCTTTTGCTGATTTGTACGCCTTTGTTTTTGATTTGATACTCTCTTTAACTTCCTTTGTTATCCATGGGTGGTTCATCATTCTCATTGAATCCTTCCTTCTGACTGGAATAAATGTTTGCTGAGTGTTATGAAATATCTGCTTAAAAGTCTGCCACTGCTCATCTACTGACTTCCCCTGTAGTCTATTTTCCCAGCCCGCTTTAGACAATTCTTTCTTCATCCCTCTGTAATTGCCCTTGTTTAAGTTGAAGACACTGGTTTGAGACCCGAGTTACTCACCCTCAAACTGAATTTGAAATTCTACCATGTTGTGATCGCTTCCCCCTAGAGGATCCTTAACTACGAGATCTCTTATTAATCCCACCTCATTACACATTACCAGATCTGAAACAGCCTGTTCCCGAGTCGGTTCTGCAATGTATTGTTCTCAGAAACAATCCCTGATGCAATCTTCCATGCTACCCTTGCCAATTTGATTTGTCCAGTCTATATGCAGATTAAAATCACCCATGATAATTGCAGTGCCCTTCTTACACGCCTCCATTATTTCCTGATTAATATCTTGTCCTACAGAGAGGCAACTCTTCGGGGGCTTATAGATCACTCCCACCCGTGATTTCTTACCCTTGCTTTTCCTTATTTCCATCCAAACTGATTCCACATCACGATCTATTACACCTATATCAGTACTCACAACTGCACTGATCCCTTCCTTTAATAACAAAGCTACCCCACATCCTTTTTCTTTCTGCCTTTTCTTCCAGAACATTGCATATCCTTGAACATTGAGATTCCAGTCCTGGTCACTCTGCAACCAAGTCTCTGTGATAGCTATCAAATCATATTCATTTATTTCTATTTGTGCCATCAGCTCATCTATTTTGTTACAAATGCTACGTGCATTCAGATAAAGAGCCTTTAGCTTTGACTTTTTACCATTTTTACCTACTCTGGTTCTAATTTCTGCTGCACTCTTATGCTTGTATTCTCTGTCCCTTCCTGTCACACTCTGATTAATGAATGCCCCTTCACTACCCTGCACCTCTGCTCTCTTGTTACTTATTGACTTTTTAAACTTCCTTTCAATTGAACCCTCCCCCCCACTATTTAGTGTAAAGTCCTATCTACAACCCTAGTTATACGATTCACCATGGTTCAAGTGAAGCCCGTCCCAACGGAACAGCTCTCTCTTTCCCCAGTACTGGTGCCAGTGTCCCACAAATTGGAACCCATTTCTCCCACACCAATCTTTGAACCACGCATTTACCTCTCTAGTCTTATTTATCCTATGCCAATTTGCACGTGGTTCAGGTAGTAATCCAGAGATTATTACCTTTGTGGTTTTGCTTTTTAATTTCACCCCGAGCTGCTCATAGGCACTCAGCAGAACCTCTTTCTTAGATCTATCTATGTCATTGGTACCTACATGGATCCTTTCCCTCCCACTTCAAATTCCTCTCCAGCCCAGAAAAGATGTCCTTAACCTTGGCACCAGGTAGGCAACACAGCCTTTGGGACTCTCTGTCTTTGCTGCAAGAGAACAGTATCTATTCCCCTAACTATGCTATCCCCTATTACTACTACATTTCTCTTTTCTCCCCCCACTTGAATGCCGCTCTGAACCACGGTGCTGTGGTCAGTTCACTCATCCTCCCTGCAGCCTGTGCCCTCGTCCACACCGGGAGCAAGAACCTCGTACCTATTGGATAAGGGCACGGGATGATTTTTATATAGAATAATAGATAGCTAGGAGTGAGTTACAGGCTGCAATCTAATTGGGAGTTTATGGTGTTGATAAAAACAATAATGGATATGTGGGGGTGAACTATAGGCTGGAATCTAATCAAGGAATCTATTTATTTATTTAGAGATACAGCACTGAAACAGGCCCTTCGGCCCACCAAGTCTGTGCTGACCATAAACCACCCATTTATACTAATCCTACACTAATCCCATATTCCTACCACATCCCCACCTGTCCCTATATTTCCCTACCACCTACCTATACTAGGGGCAATTTATAATGGCCAATTTACCTACCAACCTGCAAATCTTTTGGTGGTGGGAGGAAACCGGAGCACCCGGAGAAAACCCACGCAGACACAGGGAGAACTTGCAAACTCCACACAGGCAGTACCCGGGTCGCTGGAGCTGTGAGGCTGCGGTGCTAAGCACTGCGCCACTGTGCAGTGTGGGGTGTTTGAGAATCAAATTGCAGATACTTGAGAGTGAATTACAGGCTGCAATCTAATCGAGGGGTTCTGGTGGTTTAAATATACAATAACATATACACAGGGGTTCGGGTGGTTTATATACAGAATAACAGGTACCCGGGAGAGTGTTACAGGCTGGAATTTAATCAATCATATTCGGGGTATAAAATGTCCTGTCTGTAGAGAAATGTTAACTCTTGGTCCTCAGGCTGCAGATTTTCAACGGAATCCCAATGTATGAGAGCCTTCTGTCTTCTTGTGAACTCACATTTACCATAATCTTTAACTTGTCCAAACTTGACATTGCAACCCTTCACCTTTCAGCACTCCCCAAACTCTTAGTCTGTGTCTTTCTCTGATTGAGGACGTTTACACTGCAGGAGAGGAGACCAGGTCACCAGCAGCAGCTCAGTGATGCCAAGCTTGGCTTTTAATAGTTGTTTGATTGTCAGAGGAATCCAGGTTGATCATTGCTATCACATTACAGACTGTGACCCCTCGCCATGTCTAACATTTACCCTCTCTACAAGCTCTGGGTGTTTAAATAGAATTCCAAATCCCATGACCCAGCAGGTGAAAGTCCCCCCATTCTTCGGCCCTCAGGAGCTCATGATGTGCTTACCTTGTTCAGGCAGAAACAAGATCATGTCCTCGGGAATCCCTTGTTTCAGTGCAAATGCTTTGAACTGTTCATGAATTTCCTTCCTCAGCTTCCGTGTCCTTCCTGTGAGATGAGCATTCAGTTAAATGTACAGAAATCAACCTCAGAGAGTGATGTGTGAAAGAGCTGATATAGAATCTCTTACCATACAGGGCCACTGACTTTGTTTCATTCATGCCTTTCCCTTTGGTGAAGAATATAAAAGCATATTCATGGTAGTTGGTTTCAACGACTTGAAAATCACCTGACATATCTAAGGCTGCAAAACAAACACACTGGTTGTTTAATCACTTTCATCGTTTGGTTTGACCACCTCCATCCTTGCAAAAGACTATCCTATTTCCAATCTCCCTTTCCTTGAACATGCTGTCATCTCCCATCTATTCCCATCTATCCGGGAACTCCAAGCTTGAATCCCTCCAATCAGGTTTCTGCTCCTGTCACAGTACCAGAATAGCTCTTACCAGTCACAAAGGACATCCTATGTGACTGTGACAAAGGCAAACTTTCCCTCCTCATCCTTCTCGACCTGTCTGCAGCCTTTGACATAGTTGACCACACCAAACTCCTCCAACACCTCTCCCCCGTCGTCCAGCTGCGTGGGACAGCTCTCACCTGGTTCCATTCTTATCAATTTAATCATAGCCACAGACTAACTTGCAATGTCTTCTATTCCCACTCCTGCACTGTTACCTCTGGTGTCCCCCAAGGATCTATCCTTGGACCCTCCTATTTCTCATCTACATGCTGCCCCTCGGTGATATCTTCTGTAAAGACAACATCAGATTCCACGTGTACAATGATGACACCCAGCTCTACCTCACCACTGCCTCTCTCAACCCCGTCACTTCCTCCAAATTAACAGACTGTTTATCTGACATCCAGTACTGGACAAGCAGAAACTTCTCCAGTTAAATATTGGGAAGACCAAAGCCATTGTCTTCCGTTCCCACCACAAATTCTGTTCTCTAGCTACTACCTCCATCCCTCTCCCTGGCAACTAAACTAGTCTGTTCACAACCCTGGTGCTATATTTAAACTGGAGATTAGTTTCCCACTTCAATCCATGCCTTCACTAAGACCACCTACTTTCATCTCTGTAACATCACCCGACTTTGCTCCTGTCTCAGCTCATCTGCTGCTGAACCCATCATCCACATCTTTGTTACTTCTAGACTTGACTATTCCAATTCAGTCTTGGCTGCCCTCCCATCTTCAACCCTCCATAACTTCAACTCATCCAAAACTTTGCTGCCAGTATCCTAACTCACACTAAGTCCTGTTCACCCATCACCCTGTGCTCACTGACCAACATGGCTCCTAATTGAGCAATAACTCAACTGAAAATTCTCATCCTTGTTTCAAATCCCTCCATTGCCTTGCTCCTCCCTATTTGTGTAATCTCCTCCAGCCCCATAACCCTCCAACATATCAGCACACCTCTAATTCTGGCCTTTTATGCATCCCAGATTTTCATGATTTTGATGAGACAGTGTGGAGGGAGCTTTACTCTGTATCGAACCCATGCTGTTCCTGTCCTGGGAGTGTTTGTTGGGTCAGTGTGGAGGGAGCTTTACTCTGTATCGAACCCATGCTGTTCCTGTCCTGGGAGTGTTTGTTGGGTCAGTGTGGAGGGAGCTTTACTCTGTATCGAACCCATGCTGTTCCTGTCCTGGGAGTGTTTGTTGGGTCAGTGTGGAGGGAGCTTTACTCTGTATCGAACCCATGCTGTTCCTGTCCTGGGAGTGTTTGTTGGGTCAGTGTGGAGGGAGCTTTACTCTGTATCTAACCTGTACTATATCTGTCCTGGGAATGTTTGATGGACAGTGTAAAGGGTGTGTTGCTATGTTTTCTAACTTGTACTTTACCTGGCATGGGAATGTTTCATGGTATACTAGAGGAATCTTTATTCTGTCCAAACCATGCTGGACCTGCTCAAGGAGCCTTGATGAGATTATATTAAGGAATTCCTCTACTTTACACATGTTTTACCTACTCTGGGATTAATGTAGAAGCAGAGAAAGATTTCGAGTATTGAAGGCAACCATTTGGCCCATCATGTCTATGCTGGCTGACAAAGAGCTATCCAGCTTAATCCCACCTTCCAGCTTTTGGTCCATAGCTCTATATGTTGTGACAGCTCAAGCGCATATCCAAGTGTTTTTTTAAAATATTATGAGGGTTTCTGCCTCTACCATCCTTTCAGGTAGTGAATTCCAGACCCCCACTACCCTCTGGGTGAAAAAGTTTGTCCTCCACTCGCGTCTAATCCTTCCACCAATTACATTAAATCTATTTCCCCCAGGTTATTGACCTCTCTGCTATGGGAAATGAGATCCTTGCTTTCCAATCTGTCTAGGACCCTCATAATTTTATACACCATAATTAAATCTCTCCTCAGCCTCCTCTGATCCAAAGAAAACAATCCCAGCCTATCTGATTTTTCCTCATAGCGAAAATTCTCCAGTTCAGGCAACATCCCTCGTAAATCTCCTCTGTACCCTCTCTGGTGCCATCACATTCTTCCTGTAATGTGGTGAATAGGACTATATGCAGTACTCTAGCTGTGGTCTAACTAGTGTTTTATACAGTTCAAACATAACCTCCCTGCTGTTATATTTTATGCCTCAGCTCATAAAGAAAAGTATCCCGTGTGACTTCTTGAACACTTTATCTGCCTGTCCAGCCACTCCAAGGTCCCTCTGTTCCTCTACACTTCACAGTATCCTCCCATTTATTGTGTATTCCCTTGCCTTATTTGTCTGCCCCAAATGCATTGCCTGCCACTTCTCCAGATTGAATTCCATTTGCCATTTGAGGGGGAGCCAGTGGATGTGGTTTATTTGGACATTCAGAAGGCTTTCGACAAAATCCAACATAATAGATTAGCATGTAAAATTAAAGTGCATGGGATTGGGGGTAGTGTACTGCGATGGATAGAAAATTGGTTGGCAGACAGGAAATAAAGAGTAGGAATAAACGGGTCTTTTTCCGAATGGTAGGCAATGAGTTTGCAGGGATCGGTGCTAGGACCCCAGCTATTCACAATATATATTAAACATTTAGATGAGGGAACTAAATGTAATATCTCCAAATTTGCAGATGACACAAAACTGGGTGGGAAGGTGAGTTGTGAGGAGGATGCAGAGAGGCTTCAGGGTGATTTGGACAAGTTGAGTGAGTGGGCAAATGCATTGCAGATGCAGTATAATGTGGATAAATGTCAGGTTATCCACTATGGTAGAAAATTCAGGAAGACAGATTATTATCTGAACGGCTATAAACTGAGAGAGGGGAATATGCAACAAGACCTGGGTGTTCTCGTACACCAGTCGCTGGAGGTAAGTATGCAGGTGCAACAGGTGGGAAAAAAGGCAAATGGCGAGAAGATTCGAGTACAGGAGCAGGGATGTCTTGCTGCAATTATACAGGGCTTTGGTGAGGCCACACCTGGAATATTGTGTGTAGTTTTGGTCTCCTTATCTGAGGAAGGATGTTCTTGCTATAGAGGGAGTGCAGTGAAGGTTTACCAGACTGATTCCTGGGATGGTAGGACTGATGTCTGAGGAGAGATTGAGTCGGTTAGGATTATATTCACTGGAGTTCAGAAGAGTGAAGGGGATCTCATAGAAACCTATAAAGTTCTAACAGGACTTGACAGGGTAGATGCAGGAAGGATGTTCCCGATGGTGGGGGAGTCCAGAACCAGGGGTCATAGTCTAAAGATACGGGGTAAACCTTTCAGGACTGAGATGAGGAGAAATTCCTTCACCCAGAGAGTGGTGAGCCTGTGGAATTCACTACCACAGAAAGCAGTTGAGGCCAAAACATTGTATGTTTTCAAGAAGGAGTTAGATATAGCTCTTGGGGCGAAAGGGATCAAAGGATATGGGGGGAAAGCGGGAACAGGTTACTGAGTTGGATGATCAGCCATGATCATAATGAATGACGGAGCAGGCTCGAAGAGCTGAATGGCCTACTCCTGCTCCTATTTTCTATGTTTCTATGTCCTGGACAGCCTGTGGATCCAGCACAGAATGAGTTAAAATAACTTTCTGCTGAGCATGGGAGGGGAAGCTGTGTATTGTGTTAGGGGGCTGAAAGCAAATGTATCTCTACAGATAAGGAATGGGTGAGTCACTTGTGCTGAAGACAGTAAACTACCGGAATGAGTTCAAGTGGGTTATATAACTATATAACCAGTAACAAGATGATTGAAAGAGATTGAGACTGACCAAGTGCATTTTGCAGGATCCATATTGTCACTTGTATGTATCTTTATTTCACTATGACTTAATTGTGTTATGTATGGAATGTAGAGAACGAAGGTAAAATCTCTAAATGTTAGTGAATCACTGTGTGGCAGTATTCATACAGGAACCCTGAGTGTTACAACTTTATGTGTGCGCGTAATCTATTGATTAAGGTATCAATTAAAACAAGAAAGCAGTCCAAAATGCTGGTAACCCCAAC